>NC_134720.1:2850000-3153030 GCF_049634645.1 Pelodiscus sinensis | reverse complement strand
GCACGGCGCTCAAGCGGCTCATGGCCGAGTACAAGCGTGAGTCGGCGCGGCCCCCCCGGGACAGCCCCCCCCCCCGGGCAGCCGCGACTAGCCCCCCCCGGGACAGCCCCCCCCCGGCCAGCCTCCCTCCCCCCGGGCAGCCGCGACTAGCCGCCCCCGGGACAGCCCCCCCCCGGCCAGCCTCCCTCCCCCCGGGCAGCCGCGACTAGCCGCCCCCGGGACAGCCCCCCCCTCTCGGGGCACCCGCGACTGGGATCCTCCGGCCCCGCCCCCGCCCCCCCGGGGCTGCTCGCCCCCCCCCCCGGGCAGCCGCGACTAGCCCCCCCCCCCCGCGCCGGTCCCCCCCCGGGACAGCCCCCCCCGGGCAGCCGCGACTAGCCCCCCCCCCCCGCGCCGGTGCTCCCCCCGGGACAGCCCCCCCCGGGCAGCCGCGACTAGCCCCCCCCCGGGACAGCCCCCCCCGGGCAGCCGCGACTAGCCCCCCCCCCGCGCCGGTCCCCCCCCCGGGACAGCCCCCCCCGGGCAGCCGCGACTAGCCCCCCCCGCCGCGCCGGGCCCCCCCCGGGGCGGGCGCGACTGGGACCCCCCTGCGCCCCGCTCCGGGTCCCGCTGGCTGTTCCGAGCCCTGCCCCTCCCCCCGAAGGCCCCCCCCGCTGGGTCACGGGGCCGCCCCCCCGCCCTGGGGCCCGCAGGTCCGCGCGTGTCGGTGCGGGGCGGGGCGGGGCGGGGCTGCAGGCTGCCCCTGGCGAGCCGGGCCCGTGCCCCCCCCAGGCTGCCCCGCGCGTTGTCCGTGTCGCTCGCCTGGCGCGGGTGCGACCCCCTAGACACATCGCACCGCTCTAAGCGCCGGGCCCCTGCACCGCGAGGCAGAGCCGCGCACCGGGACCCTTCCCCTCTTAGTTCGGAGGCTTGGTGGCTGCATCTGCATTTCACACCCCAAGTGCATGAAACCCCGAGCTCCTTAGCGTTAAAAGGGGGTCGGGACTCGCCGCCAGGCGCCTCCTGCTGCTCGTCCTGGGAATTTGCTCGGTGCAGGTCCTATGTAGAATAGTGATAGAGATGTAGCCGTGTTAGTCTGGGGTAGTTGAAGCAAAATGCAGGACAATGTAGCACTTTAAAGACTAACACGATGGTTTATTAGATGATGAGCTTTCGTGGGCCAGACCCACTTCCTCAGATCAAATAGTGGAAGAAAGTAGTCACAACCATATATACCAAAGGATACAGGGTTCATTTTTTTTGATTGTATCCCTTTGGTACATATGGCTGTGACAATTCTCTTCCACTATTTGATCTGAGGAAGTGGGTCTGGCCCATGAAAGCTCATCACCTGATAAACCATCTTGTTCGTCTTTAAAATGCTACAGTGTCCTGTTTTTGGTTCTATGTATGTTCTTCAGGTAAAGTCGCACCTGCTGTCCGTTCTGCTGTATCTTAGCCACACTCAGACTTAGACTGGTATCTTAGTTAGGGCACGATCCTCTGGCTGTGCCGCAACTCCGTTCTCCCCTCTCTTAAAATCCTCTCTCCTCGCACCCACCTCATCCAGCAGCTGCAGCCCAAAGTCTAGCCCTTCGCCTCAGAGGCGAGCTGCAGTCTGGGTTGGACATGCTCCTCAGAGCAAGCATGGTGCAAGGAGTGGAGGGAAGGCCTTGATCCACCCACTACTCCATGTCTTAACCCTGGGACGCTCTAGGCAGCAGCCACACACTGACTCCTGCAGTCCACTCTGTTTCCCTGGGCCACTTCCCTGGCCCTTGTATCGGGGCCCCAGTCATGCTGGAGCTCCCCAGACACTGTTCTAAACAGCCAGTCCTCTTCCTCCATCCTCCAGCCAGAGACTGAGCTCCCCTTTGCCCTGCAGCCCTTCTTATAGGGCCCAGCCTGGCCCTGTTTGGCTGTTTCTAAGCCTTCCCCTGACTGGCTTCCAGTAAGTCTTTTCCTTCCCCTGACTGGGCTCCAGGTAGTCTCTCTGAGGCCGCTGTGGAGGTTAATCCTGGCGAAACCACCAGGGTCGGAGACCTCCTGGACTATGACGGGGAGACTGGGAGGATCCCCGAGCGCTCACTTGGCACATGGGGTTCTCCACCCTCTGACAGTCCCCTCCGCCCCCGTACGTACTCTAGGAGGTGAAGGCGGCTTTGTTGCAGCCCGCTCTCAGTTTCTTTCCCCCTCCCTCCCGCAAGTCCTCTGCCCCTTTTTCTTAGGCCCCTGTTCCTCAGGGTCCCCGGCCTCCCCATCCCTGGACCCCCAACTGGCTGGAAGATCTGCAGCTGGTCTGTTTCCGAACTGCAGCCAGGGACAAATGGTACACGCTCATGTTCCACACTCTGCATTTCTTCACCCTTGTGTCCCACCCGGATACCATGTGGCAGGACTACCTAACCCCTGTTGAGGGTGAGGAACCCCGGTGGGCCAGTGTGTACTCCACCCTGATTCCACGACCCATCGGTGACATCAGTTGGTGGCTCCTCCATGGAGCTGTGAGCACGGACGTGTACCTGGCACGGTTCACCCCCATCCCTGACGCCTGCCCCTTCTGCAGCAGGAGGGAAAACCTGGCGCACGCCTGCCTTGAGTGTGCCAGGCTGCAGCCCCTTTTCCAGCTCCTCCAGAACCTCCTGCTGAGATTCTGGCTACACTTTTCCCCACAGCTTTTCTTTTACTGTTATGCGCACCCCATCTGTGGCCCCACAAAACCACGAGACCATCTCACCAACCTCCTGGCCCTAGTGAAAACCACCGTATAAAATACCAGGAGAGGGATGCTGGACGAGGGGGGTGCTCTGTGACTGTGGGGCCTATTTCTGCTCCTCCCTAGTGTCACGCATCCAGGCAGAGTTCCTCTGAGCAGCATCCACTGGCTCCCTGGATAGCGTGGAGGAACAGTGGGCGCTGTCTGATGTTCTCTGCTTGGTGTCCCCATTCGGTTCCCTCATTTTAAACCTATGACCCGCACCCCTGACTCTGTTTTTCATCATTTGTCCCACAAAATCAGTTGAATTCTGGGTCCAGTTGTCCCTCCCGCAAAGCTGGAGGAGGGGCCTTTAGAAGTGGGCTCACTTGTGCCCGCCCACCTCCCATAATGCAAATAGACTCTGAAGCAGCTTTAGACCCTTCTTGCTGGTGTGGGGCAGCCACCCTGTTACAATGGGGCATAATAGGGGTAGGTGTCTATGACTAGGAACCCAGGGAAGCCATGCTGAGATTGCAGTTTGCCCTAATTGAGCACAGAATGGGTCAGACAATCCCCCAAACTGTTTGTTTCAATACTTCGCTCCGCCAAGCTAGCAACAGCGCAGTTTCTGCAATACCGTACTGGTTACCGAGAAGCCAAAACACAGTTTCCTCAAAGCAACCCAGCCTTAGGTTTTCACCTGGACAGCCAAGTCAAATATGAGGAGGATTACGGAAAATCTTGTTTTTCATATAAAAAGTTCTGCCAGTTCCAAAGGATTGGACACATTACCTGCCCCATTAATGAATATTTCAGACCTTACAGCCAGTCCTTCAGGATTTAATATCGAAAGGCTTATTTATAAAAAGAGAAAGAGGCGAGAGTTATAAGGGGTTAAAGGAATTAAATACTCCAATCCTTGCAAAGTTCTTGGATTAGATTTACATCAGTGATGGCATAAACTGCTGACTGGTTAAGTCTCGGGTTGCTCTCAATTAATTGGAAGGTTCTCTATCTCGTGGCTCGAGTGCCCTCATTCGTGTAAGTCCATAGTCCAGAGACCAGAGCAGCAAAGAGGCAGAATGTAGATGTTTCCAGTAGGAATGTGAATGTTTAACCAGTTAACTGGAGGGGGCTGGAGCAGCCCCTGCCTATGGCAGAGGAAGAGGGGCCATTCCAGCTGGGCAGGAGATACCCTTGCATGTGTTGAAGAGTTCGGGCAGCTCTTACCTGTACTATTGCTAGAAGTCATTAGGTGGGGATAGGCTTCTTCTGTGGCCCATTGGGTTCCTTGAAGGGCCATCACTTGACTACTTTCTTCACAATGTGCTGGCGAGGCTCCATGTGAACTGCCTTGTGAGTGTTACTACAGCGCAAGCATTTAACATACAGGAACATAGTCATATAATATCCATAACTTCGGATACAGAAATGATAAAAAACAAGGAGTCCTGTGGCACCTTAAAGACCAACAGATTTATTTGGGCATAAGCTTTCGTGGGAAAAAACCACTTTGTTAGATGCAGGGATCACTGCATGGATGCACTCCGTACGTCTGATGGAGTGGCTTTTACCCACAAAAGCTTATGCCCTAATAAATCTGTTAGACTTTAAGGGTACGTCTAGACTACGTGACTCCGTCGACGGAGCCATGTAGATTTGTTGTTTTGGAAAAGGGAAATGAAGCCGCGATTTAAATGATCGCGGCTTCATTTACATTTACATGGCTGCCGCACTGAGCCGACAAACAGCTGATCAGCTGTTTGTCGGCTCGCGCGCTAGTCTGGACGTTCCCCCTGTCGACATCAAAGCCCTTTGTTGGCAGTCCTGGTAAACCTCATTCCACGAGGAATAACAGGGCTGCCGACAAAGGGCTTTGATATCGACAGGGGGAACGTCCAGACTAGCGCGCGAGCCGACAAACAGCTGATCAGCTGTTTGTACACTCAGCGCGGCAGCCATGTAAATGTAAATGAAGCCGCGATCATTTAAATCGCGGCTTCATTTCCCTTTGCCTACAACCCTAATCTACATGCCTCTGCCGACAGAGGCATGTAGTCTAGACACAGCCTAAGGTGCCACAGGACTCCTCGTTGTTTTTGTAGAGAGAGACTGCCCCCTCTGAAAAATGATACATGCATGCAAATAGGGTAATCGTTCAGCAAATCCTTAAATTTTCCATAAATACCTTGTGACATACTTTGTATAAGATGTGTTACGAGTCTATAACAGTGACATACAGGGTGCTGTATTCATTATATAGCATTACAGCATTGGATGTGTATTGTTTGCACAGTTCTGCCTGTACAGTTTAGCCATGACCTCCAATATATGCTATTCAGTTCTGCATCTCCCTGAGAAGAGACTTCCATACTGTAATGGAATGTCATCTTGTGAACAGTTAATGTCATCTGCCGTGGTTAATTTACTGTGCAATGATTTCACCTACGGAGACTTAAAAAACTGACACATTTGTGCATCTCAGCCTCCCTAATTTTCCAAAACTCTTTCTATGGGAAAATAACTGTAAGTCTGACATGTTTTCTGTCTGAGGCATGTAGTTGTCAGTTCTTGTAGGCCATGATTTCATGTATCTTCTAACATTTGAACAAACAACACAGTAAAACTGCTTATGCAAACAATAACTTTCCTAGCTAGCCTCTTCTTTGTTCAGCTTTTGTTACAAAAAGCAGAGGTAAATCTAGAGCACTAATCCGCATCACGCCTTTTACTGATGTTTTGTGCTAACGATGTACAAGTGAACACACAATTATAGTTGTCGAGTAGTATTCTTTTTTTTAAAGCCCAAAGTAGCTTTCAAAAGTAAAAATATGAAAGCTTTGTTCATAGTCTTAAAAGTTAGATCCTCTTATTGTGCTTTTTGTCCTTTATTGTGTATGGATTATTAGGTAACTCGTGTATAAACTGAAAATGAGAGTCCAGTGCTTCTGGGGGAAAGCTTTTTATAAATATATATTTTTCTCACTTCCTCTTTTTTTCTGATTTCTCCCCTTCTCCCAATATCTTTTTCTCAAGTGTGACAAATACCAATTTGGCATTTGACTTTTTTTTCTTCTAGTGTACTGTCTTTGGAATTCTTTGTTTGTTGTGGGGTTTTTTTTATTTTTAATTTTGCTTTAGTCTCTGGACTTTTTTGTATTGTGATTTAGAGAGGTTGGTCATGTTACTGCCTCTTTGTGGAATAAAAATTAAAGCCCTCATTCTTCAAAGCCCTCATTCTTATCTTCACTACTGTGGGTGGTCCTGTTCATGTCATAGGGTAATGAAATGGGTGCTGAAGTGTTTGTAGAATCTTGGCCTTAATTGGGTTTTTGTAAGGTAGCAACATCTCTGTCAGCATCTCTGGTCTTGTAAAGAAGTTGAATCATTCTTTTTTCAGTTGAATCCCTTGTCTGCTAGAATTGTGCAGTTCTGTTCCAGCTGGTGCTTTATTTATTTACATCTGTACTGAAGGTTGCATGAATATTACAAGGCTTTGTTTTCAGTTTTTCATAGTGTTCAGGGATTTTTTTGCGTATCTTGGGCCTTTGCTGGGGAGACCAGAGCTTTTGGCTCAGCAGGACAGGGTGATGGGGCACCCCAGAGGGCAGGTAGACGGGCTCAGCGGTATGATCAGCACGTTGGGTGATAGCCGCAAGGAGATCTGTCATGCAGCCCCTCACGGGCACTAGAGTCAGAAATATCAAAGGCAAGGCTGCAGGTAGACACAGGGGTAATGTGGGGATCTCAGGTGTTACTGCTGCTCTTACAATAACTTAATCCTCTGATTACAAGGCAGGTAGCTGGGAAGAGCTTTTTTTCAGGGGGTGCTTGACGCTTCAACACCTCATAATCTGCCAAAGACCAAATGTGTCGCTTTTCAGGCATATTTTTTCCCTCCGACTTCTTGGGGAGGGAGGGAAGGTGGTTGAAGGGTGTGGGTGGTTGTAGGAGGGTATTTTTTCTTTGCTTTTTTTTCTGGCAATTTGCATTTGGATTGATAATCCCCAAAGCCTTCTATTCCCTCCCATCAGGGATGTCAAATCCCCTTTAATTAGTTAACTAGTTAAACATTATGTTTAACTGGTTAAATGATTCAACGGGGCAGGTGGAGGCTGCTCCATTATTGACGGGGCGGGGAGAGCCCTTGGCGGGAAGAGGCAAGGCGGTTCCAGAGCCTGTTGCAGGCTGAGGGCCCCGGCCACCAGGATACACTCCTGGCCCTCAGCCATGGGGCTCTGCAGCCACCCTCTCTCTTCCCCCCCGTCCCTCCCCCCGCCACTGCCCCATCCCTGCTCCTCCCCCATCCCTCCATGAGCTTGAGTGCTGCGAATGAGCTATTTGCGACCCTCCCAAAGCTCTGAGACTGCAGGGGAAAGTTGCTGAGGGCAGGGCCCGGCTTTTCCCCATGAGTGCTCTGACCGGGGAGCACCCCCGGGGATGTTGCTGGACGACGGAAGTCTGGAGTACAGAGGACAGACCTGTGGTGGCACAGCTGCACCGCCGTCACGCTTCGGCGAAGACACTACTGTGCTGACGGCAGGGCGTCTCTCCTGTCGGCGCGGTTAATCCACCTCAACGAGGGGCGGTATCTGTAGCGACGGGAAAAGCCCTCCCGTCAACCTAATGCTGGCTACACCAGGGGTTAGACTGTTCACATCCCTGAGCAATGTATTTATGCCAGTGTCAGTTTATAGCAGGGGTGGCCAATCCGCGGCTTGTGAGCCCCATGCGTCTCTTCAAAGGAAAAATTGCGGCTCCCGCACCCGCGGCTGTTCTGCGTTCCCCTGCTCTGACCTTTTTTCCTTGTCCGGTCAGGGTGCCGCTTGGGGCAGCGAAATCTGACGCTGTGGCTGACGGAAGCCTGCTTGGGCCACACGCGGACATGTGGCTCTTAAAGAGACAGCACTTTGGGGGGGGGAGCGGTTTCTCAACAACTTTTTTCCCTCGGCTCTTGGCGCTGTATCCACCGCTATTTTGGCTCTTTGTCTGTAATGGGTTGGCCACCCCTGGTTTACAGTGTAGACCTGAGACCTGGTCTGCACTTCCTGGATTTTGTGCCATGTTCAATCTGAACTAGATTGAATTTAGTTTTTGAGGAAACGTTTTTTGCTTGAAGCATGTGTTTGTGAGAGCTAGTCGATTGGAATCCTCCTGCCGAATCTGGTCTACGCTACAAAGTAAGGTCGGCTTAATTACATTACTGATACTGCTGCGTGCAACGTAATTAAGACGACCTAAGCCCTGGTGAAGAGACGGCTAGTAATTCTTCTGTCCATCTAGCTACTGGCTCTCGGAGAGATGGGTTTACAGCTGTGGAGGAACCTCTTCTGTCCCTGTAATGTCTACACTACAGTATTTCTAGTGTAGACATGCCTGCAGCTTTGGCAGTAACATGCAGTCTGATCTTAGGCTGTTCTTTACTCGCCTGTGTCTGAATTGCCACCTCTGGAAAATGGAGATTATTTCATGTAATTAGAGCTGTAGAACTGCAAAAGAGTCCTGTTTTGCTCCCCGTCTGCTGGTCAGACCAGGGAGACGGGGAGCAAAGCCTCGGAGGACGCCCGCAGCGGGACAGCTGCGGCGCGCCTGGGCTGTCCCGCTGCGGGCGTCCTCCGTGGCTTTGCTCCACGTCTCCCTGGTCTGCTGGGGGGGGGGGGGCGCAGCTAGTGCCCCCTCCCCCCCCAGCAGACCAGGCTTTTCTGCCCACGACGCCTGGGGTAGAGCAGCTGGGGCGCTGCTGGGTTGGTCCCACAGCGCCGCTCCTCGGCGCTACTGGACCAACCCGGCAGCACCCCAGCTGCTCTGCCCCAGGCGTCCCCAAGTCAGCCGCTGCTGAAACTGACCAGCGGCTGACTACAGTAAGCCCGAGGCAGAGTTGCTCTGCCCCCCGGCTTCCTGGAATCAGCCGCTGATCAGTTTCAGCAGCAGCTGACTTGGGGACGCCTGGGGTTCTTAAGTTGAATCTGTATGTAAGTCAGAACTGGCATACAGATAGTGTATCAGTTTCAGCAGCGGCTGAATCTGGACTCCAGTTCCGACTTACATACAGATTCAACTTAAGAACAAACCTACAGTCCCTATCTTGTACGTAACCCGGGGACTGCCTGTATATAAGAAAGTATTTCCTTTTTAAAAAAAGAGATATTTAATCTGTGGAATTTATTGCCATGAGATACATCTGAGGCTAAGAGCCAAGTAGGATTAGGAAAAAATTAGACACTTCTATGGCAGAGAACATCTACAATTACATTAGACATGATTAAAAAAGAAAACAATTAGAAGAGATATAATTGTTTATGCTTCGGGATATAAGCCACAGCCTCATTTCAGCCTGCACACTCTGACATGAAAATTGGAAAGATTCCATCGGAAGCAAAAAGAGAAAAATCAAGCATAGCAGTTGGACAGGTTGTGATTAGCAGCTGCTCTCATGAAATAAAAATAGATAATTATTTAGGCAAGGTTTCTGCAGCTGGTTAACATAATTAATATTGAAACCACTGCTTTGAAAATGCCCTTCCTTTCCTAAATGTAATATTTGGGGCTTTTCCCTAGCTGGCTATTAAGCACAATTCTAGGAGATTTGAATGTTCAAAAATGTAGGAAATGGCATCGTATAAATATTGACGCTTCCCCAGATAGTGATAATGGATTCACTTAACACAAGGGGGAACCAATAAATATGATGGGTGACTTCAGGACAGAGAATGTTTCTATTGTCTCTAACGGAAGCTATAACAGTGAATAATATTTGCTATAGAACAGCTAAGTATCTTCATAGGTCCATGTACTTGGCAAAGGAAAGTGTCATTGTTCTCCACAACTGACAGCTGTAGGGAGTGACTTGCCCAAAGTCACACAATAAGGCTACAACAATGCTGCATACAACAATAGGGGAATGGCAGAGTGGGGAATAGAATTGGTTTTCCCGAATCTCAGGTCAAAGTCCTATCATTTGTCTGCACTAAGGGAAGAAGGTGCATTTCCCAGGTAGACTGTGTTTAATAGTTTGAACACCCTCAGGTTAATTAATAAAATGTGTAACGCAGTTTTCAGAAGGTGTAATGTTCCGCAGATAATTTAAGAACATAATCAGGCTCGATTAAAATGCAGATTCTTGGTATGTTTATACAATTGCTCTACTTAGATCAAAGTTTACTTGGACCATAACTGTTTTATACTTTATAACAAACTAAACCTTTTCTAAAAATGTGGGCATCCAGAACCTGCCTTAGTGGTGATTATGTGCACCAGACATGCTCAGTGGAGACTTGCAGATGAATAGATCTCATTCTGGCTTAAAAATGAATTAGAGACGCTTAATCTCTAACACAAACAAACCTTAAGAGTGCGTAGATGGCACCTAGTATTAATAATGAGTAATGGAGCCTTCCTCTTCTAGTTGAGCAGTTAAAATCTGGCTGCATTATGGGCTTTTTTTTTTTTTAAAGCAAAACCTGCATTTGGAATGTAGTTCGACCTGTGTCCTGATAAAATCACATAATTTTGATTCTCATCTTGATTTTTAGTCCTCTGAAGTTCTAATGTATTTTTAGCATCTAATGTTTCACAAGCTAACGTCAAGACGGCCATAGTGGGTCAGACCAAATGTCCATCTTTCTAGCTAGTCCATCCAGTCCTATCCCTTATTGGCTTTCCTTGTATTGTTTCATATGTGACTGGCTGGCAGGCTAAGGAGTAAATTTCTCTTCCAAGTGTTCTGCAGGGCTAAAATCATTCCAAATCTCTGTGTTTCAATCTATTAGGATTGGTTGCTACAAAGTTTTTATTCTGTTCAGAAATTAGTTAAATTGCCTTCACATCCTCTAGATATTGGGGACTTTCTAAGGATATGTCTACACAGCAGCGTTATTTTGGTATAACTAACGTTATTCAGAAATAACAAAGAGCACGTCTACACAGCAAGTCTTTTATTTTGAAATAATGATGAGCTGTAGGACTTCTTACTCCAAGTCCTGTAAGCCTCATTTCACAAGGAGTAAGGGAAGTTGAAGGATGCCTGTGTGTTCTTCCTTTGACTTCCTGTTGTGTAGACCATGCCAAAAGCGGAATTAAGATATTTCGACTTCCGCTACATAGCTTAATTTGACTTTTGTCCTGATGATCTGAAATCTCAGTTTTTGTCCTGCTGTGGAGATGTGCCCTAAGTGATTGCTTCAGTAAGGACATAAATTCTTGCCTTGGGATACTCTCCTTATTGGATTATCTGAAATAAAGGGCTGATGATTTTAAGTCTACTGTAGCTTGGTGGATTGGGAATTATCAGCTAGCTAGGAAGCTGCAGATGAACTGTGCTGTGATGAGATAACAGCTTGCTTTCATCAGGCTGTGGCTGTCCAGCGTTGGAAAGTCTTCTTGACTAGCCAGCCAGTTGTTCACAGCCGTTCTGTGGTTACCTTGCCTCACATTTCTTAAACCATACAGAGAGGATGTAGTCCTCAGCAGCTGCCGTACAGAAGCCTGAAGCCAGTTCTTCCCATCAAATCTTTCTGCTTCCGTTCCTCCTCCTGGCTGTGTTTGGGGTAAAGTTTCCAGTAGTTCTGAATTAATGCCGTGAAGCTGTGGCAGTAAAGTCTTTCCCTGTCCATTGGACTTTGAGAGCTAGGGGTGCTAGATGAGAATATCCCACCCTGAAAAAGGGGGCATGTTTTCTGTGCTTGGTTGGAAGGGTGGTTCTGCCCCTTACAGTCCAAATTGTTGGGTATGAAGCTTTCAGGGAAAGTTTTAAAGCCAGGTTGCCTAGAAAGTCGGTTGTTAGTTGATGAAATTACTTCATTCTGTCAGCTGAATGTCAGTCAATTTCTTCTCTGGAGCACTCAACTAGTGAGGAGACTAGAAACCCAGTAGGAGGAATCAGAACATTCCCAGTTTTTTCCTCCTTGCTTCTTACTGTTTGGCAGGAATTAGCACACTGAGCTATACCGATCCTGCGAAGGGGTTGAATGGTCCTGTTCTTTGAATTTTCAGGAATGTTAAGCTACTACTGTATCAATAACAATATTCTTTTATTTCTGAATTTTAGAGCTAACCCTGAATCCACCAGAAGGAATAGTAGCAGGTAAGGAGCTATGCAAAACTAAGGTATTGTAAGTGTGTCCTGGACTGTTGTTTGTAAAGCAATGATGTGTTTTTTTTTTTTTAAATAGGGCCTGTGAATGAAGAAAATTTCTTTGAATGGGAAGCCCTGATCATGTGAGTTGATGTTCCTTTGGAGCTAAACTTCATCTTACACTTAAGTTTTGGAGTAGCAGAATATAGAAAATCTTAATTTAGTCTTGTGTATGCTTGTGTAAAAGAGAATTCCAGGCATTCTGCTTGGTTTGTATCCAGAGGGGGAAGCTAGGAACTTCACTGCCATCAAACAACAATCTGGATTTTAAAGTAGAGCACACTTGCATTTCGGTTGTCTTGTGCTCATGGTCATACTGTTGAAGGAATAATAAAAGTTTGTGATGGTGAAGTAAGTGAAGTAAGGTGTAGCAGCATAACCAGGGATCAATGCTGGGACCATAGCTATATAATGGATAGAAAAATAGCTTAAAAACCGAGTCAGTTGCCTGATTTGCAGACTGAATTAATAGATGTCTGCAGGTTGGATCTTTAGATAAGGGGTGATTGAGTCACACAACATAGTGATCAATTGTTCCAAAATGTCAAAGGATTTAATCCAAATACTGGGTGATACCTTAACTCTGTGTGGGGTCCAAAATTTTGTTGTTCACATTCATTAACTTCAAAAGCTCATCTTTGTGTAAAAGAAACAGCCAAGCCCACCAAAATCTTACAGAACTCGTTGTTAAGAACTTGGTTAGCCTAATGATCACTTTCTAACATGTAAACAGTACATATTTAAGCCAATTTTTCAAAGATCTGTCTTGAAAAATACTTAGACCTGTGTTTAGATCTCAGGACTTTTGTTTGGAAAAGGGCTTTTTCTAGCATGGATTTCCCCTTTGTCAGGATCTGATGAGATTGTGGTTTTTGGTGATTTTTCCAGCTTTCACAAGTACAGGAAAAGCTATTTCCAAATGTACATAAATCAGTGATTATAGTAGCATTAACTGCACTCTCCTTAGTGTGTCTCACGCTATTACTTTGGCATACACCTTGATGTTGATTTTTCACTCCATAGTTTTGTTCCTTCCACCTTAAACTAGGGATGTTAATGACTAATCAACTAAGCATTTGCTTATCGGATAGTCAGTTGACTAGTCTATTCCCCACCCCCTTGCTGCCTCTATTGGATAGAGGTGGGAAAGGAGGGTACTTGAGAGCGGCAGCGTGGCATTTCAGCGGAACCTGGGATCGAACCCGGGTTCTGGAGAAATGCTGCGTGGAACCCGCGGTCAGCTCCCAGGCTCTGTGGCATTTCAAAGTGGCAGCACAGCATGGAGCCTGGGGTCAGCGGGGGACTTGAAGCCCCCACTGGGAACTCTTGTACATTTCAAAGGAGGAAGTGCCTATCGACTAGTCGATAGAAATTCCATCGACTTCTCGACTAGTGATTTAACCGCTAGTTAATGTCCTTACCATAAACAGCGTTTTAATGATGCGCGTTGAACAATGCAGTGAGCCCAGGCCTGTCCCCACAAATCTGTCCCCTTGCCTCAGGGGCACGCTGCCGTCTGGGTGGACTATTGGGGAGAATTCTGGATTACGGTTGTGGGGCTTTAGCTGTGAATGGTGTGCGCACACAGGACTTTTACCGCCCCCCTCCCCCCAGGGCCATCTGCGTTGAGAGACTGGTGGGCTTCTAAACAGGAAACTGAGGCAGGCACACCTGTCAGCCACCGCCCGTCAACGCAGGCTCACCCTATGACACTGCACTTGGTTAGTTTATGAACTAGGGGCATGTGGCACTTCCACAAGAACTCTGACACATGCAGTCGCACGCAGCAATGCGCGCGTGGCGTGGGTGTGTCACAGAGCAAGCGTCTGAACGCTGAGGTGTGTGGGGACCCCGTTTGCAGCAGTCATGCTTCCTGAAGTGGTGTGTTAAAACCCTGAGGTAGTGTTTTGTCTCAAGCAGTAATAAGTCCTGACATGTGGCTATAGCTGTTACCGACGGTTCAACGCTTCGTAGGTCAATTAGATCAGTCCCCACCTAATCCCTGTTTTATAAAATGCTTTTGGAGCGGCTGGATTTAACATCCCTGTCCGTGCAGCACAACCGTATCTTCAAAGGAGCAAAACCTTCACACCTGCCAGCTATTTCCCCTTGACGTGCAGACACCCAAATCCTGGAACATGCCTTGGAGACAGATTGCTTAATGAGCAGGGTGTGTGGCTATAATGGAAGAGAGTTGTGACCTCCCTAGTAATTTAGCATGCAAGCTTTGATATCCCCTTCATCCCAGCCCCCTGCTTGGTTCCCAGTTCCTGGGGAGTGGGAGACCAGCAGGTTAGCTGTTTGTCATCTGCAGAGGAGCTCAGGAAAGTGGTGCCGGAAAGCTGAGCTCTTACTAGAGGAGGGTTTGGTGCCCTAGCGCAAGGCCCTAAGTGGAAAAGACGTCGGTGGATGCATGATTATTGACTCCTGTGTGTCCCAGCTGTGCTGCCTAGGGGCTGGGTGAGGCATGGACGGGGCGAAGAGCGTGATGCTCTGGACGGCTTGTAACCCCTGGAGTCCTGGATCTTGTTTCCATCTGCTTCGACCAGGCTGCTGCTGCATTGTGGGAGCAGTTCTGCCCCCCGACTAGACCTGCCAGCCATGGCAACAGACGAGCACAGGGAGACCAGCCAGCCTCGCACTGCCCGTAGGAGGGGAGTGCCCCCGGGGGAGGGAAGAAGGAAGCTGCCAGGTCTGTGTCTATCTCTAGTGACATCAGAGATCTGGAGGTTTTGCCACATGGTCCCATTCGGTGCGTGCTGGGCAGTTTGTTCGTACGTAGACTCGGGCTGAGCAGCAAAAGGCTGATAACTCTGCGGCTCCCTGGCCTTTTCCTCCGTGCTGCTCCAGGCCTCCGGCTGCCCGGCTTGCTGCCGTGCCGTGCTCTCTGTGCGCCTGGGGGGCTGCGTGTGCGCCACCTTTCCAAGGGAGGGAACGAGGCTTGTAGGGCTAATTACTGCTGACGGGGTGGCCGGTGCCCTACTGCTCTGCTTACGGCAAATATTTGAGGCTGTGTACCACTTGCAGTAGGTGTTTGGTTCTTTCCCTTATCTGCAGGGCTCCTCTGGGGGGAAGGGGGGAGACTGCAGATAGCCAGGTTGTCTGAAGGGCCCAGGGCTGGCTGGATATTGGTGTGGGATAGTACCGGTTAGCCTTTGGGCCACCATTTTGAAGTGAAGCCAAATTCATCTGCCGCTGTCTGGGCTGCATAATGGAAAGTGCAGAACTTTGCCCTATCTCTTTGCAATCTGTCTGCCTTCTCCCTGGCATTCCTGACAGGCCCACGTAGCCCCAAAAACAAGGTCTCTGGTTTTGGTTTTCTGAGAGTAATCCAATGCCAGCAGGCCTCTGCTCATAACAATCCCACAACAGCACAGCTTCGGAAGTGTCCCATAGAGAGGCTGAGACTTCAACTCCCAGATTCCACGTGGCTGTCAAAAGCTGTGTGAAGAGCACTTGAAACCAGAGAAACAACTTAGCTGTGCCATTTCAATCCTTGTTCCTGTGCTGGCAATGAAACAGAGGTCATATGGGGCAAACCAGGCTTTGTGCATCATGATGGTGACAAAGGGTCCTGGCCCGGATCCACCCCTACATCTTTGCCACGGGAACGTTGCGGGGCTGCGTTTCATGCGTCGAGGAGACAAACCCGGAACAGCCGTGACCGATGCGTTGCTGTAGCTCCACCTTCCTCCTGGAATGGAAACTGGAAACCAAATATCAGACTTTTTAAGAACAAGTTTAAACAAGATCTTTGCCATGAGCCACATTTTTAAATGGGGGTTATTGGTGGTAACGCTAGCCACACCCGGGCAGGAGAAATCTGTTGCTTAAATAGACATGAGCATATATCGCACAAGAAGTGTCCTGCACGCTCTAAATAAGAACTTGCTGCTACTGATGTTCCATCTTCTCAGATGTTTGTCATGCAGTCACAGGCGGTGGCCCCGTTCAGTTCTGTGCGCGGTGTTATGAATGTACAATAAGAGACAGTCCTTGCCCCAAACCGCTGTCAGTCATTTAGGGTGTGTCTAAACTACATGGCTCCGTCAACGGAGCCATGTAGATTTGTTTGTTCGGCAAAGGGAAATGAAGCCGCGATTTAAATAATCGCGGCTTCATTTACATTTAAATGGTTGTCGCGCTGAGCCGACAAACAGCTGATCAGCTGTTTGTCGGCTCCGCGCGCTAGTTTGGATGCTCCTGCGTGACCTGAAAGCTCTTTATCGACCTCCCCTTATGCCTCATAGGCTGTTTGTCAGCTGTTTGTCGGCTCAGCGCGGCAGCCATTTAAATATAAAGGAAGCCACGATTACCGTATATTCTGGCGTATAAGACGACTTTTGATGTTGAAAAACATCCCCCCAAAATCGGGGATCATCTTATACGCCGGATATGCAGCTTTGCAAAGCCTGGGGGAAGCTGGCGGCAGGGCAGCTCAGGCGTGCCTGGGATGCCCCGCCGCCGGCTTCCCCCGAGGCTTTGCAAAGCTGCGGAGGGGCTCCGGTGGCGGGGCAGCCCAGGCGCGCCGGGGCTGTCCCGCTGCCGGGGTGTCCTCAGAGGCTTTGCTCCCGGTGTCCGTGGTCTGCTGGAGATGGTCCCCAGCAGACCAGAGGCACCGGGAGCAAAGCCGCAGCGGTGGCGGGACCCCGCCGCTGCTGCGGCTTTGCTCCTGGTGCCTCTGGTCTGCTGGGGACCGTCTCCAGCAGACCAGGGACACCGGGAGCAAAGGAGGCACAGGGGCGCTGGGGTATAAGACGAAACCCTATCTTTTAACTAAAAAATTAGGGGGTCGTCTTATACACCCAGTCGCCTTATACGCCGGAAAATACGGTATTTAAATCGCGGCTTCATTTCCCTTTGCCAAACAAACAAATCGACATGGCTCCATCGACGGAGCCATGTAGTCTAGACGTACCCTTACAGATAACCCTTTTGTTGTGCTCAACTGCTGGAATCTTTTTCTTTTGGTCCCTGCCATAACCGTGGTATTGGAATTGTAGTGGAGTGCTGGGGGGGTGTAACGTTTGTCTTCACAGTTTGGCTTGGACCGCAGGAGTACTGGTAGGGTGGCATACTTTTCTTTGGGATTTTTCTTCAGTGTTCATAACACCCCGCTGCAATTGTATCTCCAAAGAACTGCCGAGAGAGGCATTTACACTGGGGTCAGGTACTTCATTGTTCCATTTGTTTCTAGGGGCCCAGAGGACACCTGTTTTGAGTATGGTGTTTTCCCTGCTATCCTGAGCTTCCCTCTTGATTACCCTCTAAGTCCTCCGAAGATGAGGTTCACGTGTGAGATGTTTCATCCGAACAGTAAGTGTGATTCAACAGTTTAAAAAAAAAAAGACTTTTTAGTACATCATTTTTAAAAAGGGCAACTGTCGTAGCAGGACACCAGGTGTTCTCCCAAAGGCTATTTTCTCTCATTATCCCCAGATCTGGAGTGTGTGGTAGGAGCTCTCCTAGTCACTGGAGGGTTTCTTGTCTTTCTGGGACTGCCTTTTCTCCTGAACTAACTCCTTGTGTGCTTTCCTGGCTATGGTACCGGAAGGGCCACTTGAAAGTGACTCTGTCTTGAGTGGAGGATTCCAGGAATTCTTGCAGGTTTACCACAACTGGATCTTCTCATGGTATCTGCCTTGTGGTGTATGGTTAGAAAAACAATCAGAAGCTGAGGAAGACTCTTCCGTGTGGTTCTGTAACTTAAAGTGAGGAATATTCTTGTAAATGTAATGCCAGGAATATTTTTAAGAGAAGAAAAAGTGGCATCTGCTGCTCGGAAGGGTTTAATGAGATTCCCGATGTGACCTTCCTGTGAGGCTTGGATTCTTGGATGTGGCTCGAGCGGAGTTTTTAGTCTCTTAACTGTTCACTGTAATGCCGAGAGATTTGGAGCGTCACTACCACAGTGTTGTCACTGGACTCCTCTCCGGGGGGAGGGGCTTAAAAACGTTCTTCCTCACCATTCTAAGAATGGTAAAGTCCATCTGTTTTAAACACCCGCATTGAAATGCTGCTCCAGGACTCGGTTCTCGTTCCCGAACGGGCTGGTGGCGTTCCGCACAGAGCGGCTGGTTACTGGTGTAATAAGTTATTAAAGCAGCTCTGAAACCATGTGAACCTTTTATTATGATGCAAATTATGTGCCCGGGCCCATCCTCTGATTCATTGAAGTCTGACAACTCTAGAGGGAAAACTGTGGTCGCACCTGCCCTGCGTACTCCCCGCCCCTCGTACGCAAGCTCTGGAATGTCAACCACTGCACGTTCTGGCTGCGATTTCAGGGCCTGTTGGTGCCATTTTTCATATCCACTCAGGGAATTTGTGTGGCTCCTGGCCTGCGGTGCCCTTCCTGCACACTACGGGGTAGTACTCTGTCAGCAAGGGGGGCCTTTGCTCCCCCCAGCACCCTCATCTCCGCCTGATTATCAGGGTTCTAATGCCCTGCCTGCCACCATAGATCCTGGCCTCCCAGTCCAATCCTGTCCAGACCCACCCGGCTTAGCTTTGCGTCATCCATTCTCTTGAGGGGGCTACGATTGTCTACGCCACAGTGAAAATCCAGCAAGTCAACGTAGCAGTGACCAGCCAAGGGTGATGTTCTTGGGGTGTCAGAGGCTCTTGGGTCCAGTTGCAGAGGAGGAAGGGGGACTAGCAGAGTCTGGTGAGGTGGGGGTGAGTTCCACTATCTCCATCTCTGGTCAGGAAGGAGCATGCTCATGCCTCCTGCAGGTGAGAGTAATTTGGAATGGGTGTGAGGACACTGGAAAATGTTTGGCTCCAGTTTGCTGCCTGCTTTTCACTGGGCGGTTCTCCCTGGGCGCGAGAGCTAGTCTTTCCAGCTGCCTCTGTGACCTGAGCCACAGTGATGGCAAGATTAGAGCCTCCCTTCCTGTTTTAGGGGATCTAACAGAGCCCCCACAACTCGTCCAGAAGGGAAAGTGTCCCCTTGGGCGCGGGAGCAGCCGTGTGGAGACAAGGGCTGTGCCGATCTGGTCACCTCGGCACGTAAATCTTTGCTGGGCCGGCGAGCCCCAAGGGCCAAGTGCATCCTTCATCTCCTCTGCTTCCTCTTCAGTTTACCCCGACGGGAGAGTTTGCATCTCCATTCTGCATGCTCCAGGGGATGACCCCATGGGGTACGAGAGCAGTGCTGAGCGGTGGAGCCCGGTGCAGAGCGTGGAGAAGATCCTCCTGTCCGTGGTTAGCATGCTAGCAGGTAAGGGCGAGGCCGTCCCGGGAGCGGCTGAGCGAGGGTGGCACTTCCAAAGCATGGGTTATGTCTCTACTTTGTCTCTGGGCTGGCAGAGGGCTCAGACCTTGCTCTGCAGCTGCTGATGCCAGAGCAGCCTCCCGCTGCTTCAGTCATGTCCCAGTATCCTACAAAGAGCTAAAAATACCCAGACTGGACTAGGAGCTTGGTGGCTCCAGGTTTGCATGCAGCCTCCCACCCCTCCTCCCCAGGCCCGTGGAGCTGCCATAGTGGCCTGCGAGACCCCGCTAGTGCTCTCTGCTGTCACATGTGAAATCAGGGCCCAGCTTTTGTTCCTCACTCTGGTAAGTCACCAAGAGGCCCGTGTTTCTGCTAAGGGAGTAACATGTAACCCAGCTGCCTGGCCTGGAGATGGGTTGCAAACCCTTGGCCAGCTAGTAAGTGGAGAAGATAGAAACGTGCGCAGGATGATAAAAACGGAATTTCGGTGCCGCGATGCTACTGGGCTAAGGGTGGACTCGGGCCCTAGGGAGGCATTCTAGCTGTATACGCTCAGGGAAGGAGCACTGCAGCAGACACCAGTCACTTAACCCCCCTTACCCCTACCCCAGCCCAGCCGCCCGTGCTGAAACTCTCCTGCGTCCTGGCACCAAAGGGGAGGGGTGTGCACCGCATGTGGAGCGGGACCTTCTCTGTCAGCCTCCCCGCATCCCCCGGCGCGCAGGGCATCTCAGGCACCCGGAGGGCGGCTGTACAGAGGCAGCGCGCGAAGAACTGAGGTCCTGGTGTGTCACCCACATCCCACTTGTGTCTCGTTTCAGAACCAAACGACGAAAGTGGAGCCAATGTCGATGCCTCCAAGATGTGGCGGGAGGACAGAGACCAGTTCAGCAGAATTGCCAAGCAGCTTGTGCAGAAATCCCTTGGGCTTTAAAAAGAAACAGAGAGCCGAGCCGCCGTGGTTTGTGCTCCTCTCCAGGGACGGAGCGGTGCTGGTACCAAAAAGGCAGACTGGCCTGGCTTTTCCCTTGCTATTTTTTTGTTACTTCCCCCCCTTTAAAAAGCCTCTGGCTCCTGAACGCAAATGTGTGGGAGGGGGACACGTTGTTAGAACTAAAACCGGACTCCACCCCATTGCAAAGGCTGTGGAGTGCTACCTCATCCGTTGCATCGCCGCCGTGACGACTCTACACAGCATGAATTTGTTGCAACCGCCTCCTCCCCTCGCCCAGTCTCCCCAGGAGAGTGCACAAGTGATTGTGCATTGTGGAGCAGTGGGCTTGGAGGCCTTCCCCCCCCCAAAGTCAGTGATTCAGAGTAAAGGCTCCCTACCTAAGTATTCATCAGCCTCGCCCCGTTGGCAGGTATTTCCATTTTGGCAAGTCTGCTGTCTGGACCTGTTCCGGAGAGAAGGCGCGTTCGGTAACCTGCTTCAGCAATCAGCGTTCCGTTTCTGTAACATCAGACCCGAAAATGTGTCCAAAGCGAGCCGCTTTGAATGTCAGTGCCATTTGGAATTTGAAAGGCCAGGTTTGCAGAAAGCCCAGCGAAAGACGAGAACACGTGCACTTGGGTTTCATGTAGGGAGCGATTTCAAGTGTTTTAGCTAAGGTGACCCAAATTCTAGATGGCCGGTTCCATGAATGGCTGGTACCTTGGACCCAGCTGTCTAGAATAGCCCAACACTTGTGTCCCATGCTGTCCGTCTAAATCTAGCCTTTGGCTCTGCTTTTGCAAAGAAGCGAGCCAGCGGCTGCTCCAATTGCCCCTTAAAATATTTATCACTTCCGGTTGCAGTCAGAGGTAGGACTAGCAAGCCAGTCCGTTCCCAAACCTCTTGGTCAGCTGTCTTGGGAGAGTCCCGCATGCCGAAATGCTAGCGAGGTCGTCTGTGCTCGAAACATTGGGTGGCATGGGCTCAGCCAAGTCTGCTGGGGAAGGAAACTTTTCCACGGGGCTATGGGCTGATCTGCCCCTGTTCTGCCAATGCTTGAGCGAGCAGCGCCCTGACTCGAACAGTTGTCGTGACCACCCCGGCTGCCCGGGTTACGGTGTAACCCGTATGCAGGCAGGAATTGCTATTCCTGGATGCTAGTGGCTTTTGCATACTTGAGTCATTGCTAGGGGAGATGCTTCTCACCATGCCATCCTCTAGTGCCTACTGACCCTGTACGCCGGGTAGCAGGACTGTGACCCCTTCAGACACTACTCGCTACAGTGCCCAGCCAGGTTGGGGCACCTCATGTCACCTGTCTAGCCTCAGTGTTCTGTAGACATTCCCAGCGACTGCTTACGCGGCAAGCAAGAACACACGCCTCCGTTGTGTGTGGCATCACATATTGTTGGCTCTCTCCGGCAGGCTGGGTTGGGAGAGGAGTTCCTCTTTTTGAATGAAAAGAACCAAGCAATCAATCGATAGGAATAATTCTATGAGGGGGAGAGCTTTGCTGTACATCGCTCTCGTTTCAGTATCCGGGGGCTTGCGGTGCGTACTGAATACGCAGGTGGGCTGCATGTTGCCTTTCTCCATCACTGCACAGACTGGGCTGGGCTGACTGGATTTGCTTCCATCGCCGGCGCCAATTCCTCTAGGTGCGGCGGAAGCCGAGCACGGGGGCAGTAAGATGCAGTAGTATTGTACCCAGCGAGTGTTTGCAATTGTGCATGAAGATGTAGCGTTTGTAGGTGGCGGGAAGGCGGAGTCCCTTAGTCACATTCGCAAAGGACTCCCTAAAGGAGGGGCGGCGTGTCTAACTGCAGGCAGTGTGATCAATCAAGAAAGGGACGTGGCAGAATTAGTCTTGTTGTAGAAGCAAAATATTTTTATTCATGTGTATTCAAAGATTCTTTAGCCTGATTTTTATGGTGGAACTTGATCTGTGTATTGACAATAAAGTGGTATTTTCTCCTTTCCCAACCGACTGCATTTCTCCTCGCTTGTTTCTCTCGGGAGGGGAAACGGTAGATGGCCAGGAGAGTCCAGCTGTGACTTGGCCCCTGCGGGAGGGGATGGAGTCCACCTTCGTTACCCTACAGCTGAGCTCTTCGGAGACCCAAAGGGGCATAAGTCAGGTGGGATCAGACCCAAGGTCCATTCCACCCAGGAGCCTGTCTGACAGTGAGCAGCACAAGCGGCTTGAGAAGAAGGTGCGTGAATCCTGCACGGGGCATGGGGGATCTCTGGGTCTTCATAGTGGCAGCTGAGCTTAGACGTGATCACGTCCATTCCAGGATTTGCCTTGGCACCAGCTCTGGAAACAAGCAATTTGATGCCCATCCTACATAGACTTTCAGTGGGAATTGAGCATCCAGCTCCCAAATGTCTTCGGAAAATGGCCACATCTCCTTGACTCTGCCCTCACAGCAAAACCTGTATTTTTAGTGAGTGTCGCGGGGTGGTAGTCACTGCCCCCTTTGGGGAATAGTCAAGTCCCGAAGGTTCTTGAAATCGAGTCCCCAACCCTGCCTGTTCTACTCTTCCACTCCTGTCCTAAACACATGGCCCTCTTGGGGTAGTGCAGCCTAGCAGCTGGAGTCAATAATAAACACCCCTTTCTCTAGGGCAGAGTGGCCTACCAGCCAAGGTCAGCAATAAGTGGGTGCAGGCCTCATGGGCTGAGGACTGGGGAGGCGGTAGGAGGCAGTGTTGTCTTCAAGTCGTCATTGTCAAGTCCAAGTTGAGTCTCACGTCACTACAGTTCGAGTCTCAAGTCGAGTCTTAATTTTAAAAATGTCAAATCACTTTTGTACAAGCCGTCAATGTCGGCACTTTCGGACAATTTTTTTCACCAAGTCGATTTAACAAAATTAGCAAGTCTCCCGTCGAGGCTCGAGTCACAAACAATGAACCCGAGTCGAGTTGCCTAGGCGTCTTACGTCGGACTCCAGTCCAAGTCGTGGGACTCGAGTCGACAACTCTGGTAGGGGGCCCCGGGACCTCCCTACTCCACCGGGTTCCAGCCCCGTGGTGCGGTCCACTGCTCGCTCGGGGGAATCCCACTGCAACGCGCTGAACTCCACGGGATACAGTCTCCTGCACAGCTGCGGCTTCCGCCGGAAAGATCAGAGGATTTCATAGCCCTGAGGGACGCAAAGGGCCGTTTGCCCCACCTGTGCTGTCGCAGCGATGCGGTGCCTGCAACCCTGCACCTGGCCGATTCCTTGCTGCTTAGAACAGCTGGCAGAGCTCTGGCTTACAGCTGCGGTGGTAATATCGGATGGGCCTCAGTGAGGTTCAAGTTCCCACGTTCTGTAATTCGAGCCCCTGGCCAGTTCGCCTTTCTCAGTGTCTGACGTTCATCCCGAACCTGTTTTCTGGGGAGTGTTCGAACGACCGGTGCCAGGCAGCGCTGTGCGCAGGCCGGTAACATCTTCATCTCGAGTAACTTTGCCTCCCTCTCTCCGGTGGCTTGTTGCTTTAGGCGTTATTCGTTTGAAAGGGGACTAGCAGCACCCTTGTTAAGGTGTTTTCCCTCCTCTTTGGCGCCTGTATCCGAACACACACCGTGGGAAACGAGGGGTTCTTTGAACATACCCTTGGCCTAAACGTGTTGAAACCACATGAAGCCGGCTCCGCTGGAGGGCAGAGCGTGTGCCGGGGAGGGGCAGTCTCGGCAGCTGCTTCGGTTTGGACCAGCCCCGGCATAATGTCAGAGCCGTGAATTGAAGGCAGCTGCTTTTAAAACGAAACGAAGGTGCTGGCTGGAGCCGATTCCCGGGGCGAGAGCTGCACCCGGGGCAGCGTGACCTGTCGGGGTCCCTTGCCACAGAGCCCTCGCGTTGCCCAGGTGTTGCTCAGAGATACCCAGGTGGGGCGGCTTGGCCGGGGGAGCTGCTGGTCCCTATTAGAGCAGAAAAACAGAGATTTTAGGTGCCAAACTGTGTCGTGCTCAGGCTGTTCCCTACTTCATCCCGCCTCCCCCGTGGTCCAGCACCGCTCCCATTGGCCTCCCGACTCGGTCAGTCGGTCCCTCACCCTTACCTGCCTCCCATGCCCCCTCTCTGCCAGGATGAACCCCTCTGCCCCTTAGCCTGACTGTGGGTGGGGTTCCAGCTGCAGTGCCGGCCTGCCCCCCCCCCCACCAAGCACCTGATGCCTTCTGCCCAATCCCCCTCTGCCAGCCCCCCTCCATGCCCCTTTCCGTGCTCTGACCCGTCCCCCCCCATTGCACCCTTGAACAGTTGCCCAGCCCCCCATGCCCTTCAGCTGCTCTGCCCAGCCCCCCACATGCGGCTTTGGGAGCTCTGCCCAGCTCTCCCCCCCCCCCCCATGGCTACTATCACTGTGTCCTTCCCCAGCTCCCCACAATCAGCCCTGTCCCCCAACGCACCTTCCCTCCCACAGGCACCATGGCAGGCCCCCTCCCCTGCCCTGCTCTGCTCCCCTCCTCTGAGGCCAGCAGCAACGGGGCGCGAGGAGAATCCACATGCCCTCATCCCCAGCTGTACGCCCAGTGCACCACGGGCGGTACTAGTGCACACACCAGTTAGCGTGCAACTGCCTCGTGCGTTGTACGATTCCAGCCGCTTTGCTGCGCGCTACCCGGCCGCCTCCATGAGCTCTCAGCAAACCGGCTCCAGTCCTGGCTCGCCCACTGGCATCAAGGCTGAGCCTCAGTTTCCCCATCTGCACGAGGGGGAGAATGATTTCCCCCCTTTCTCAAGCACTTCGAACTCCATCAGCGAAAGGTGCCCCAGAAGAGCCCGTTGTCCTGTTACTGGCACAGCTTGGCCCCCGGCCACTCCTCCGCCAGCGTTCTCCCTGTGGGCTAACGCTGCCTCTGGACTAGTCCCAAACAGGGCTCGGAAACCTCTGTGCGCCAAAGGGCAATGTTACCGCTGTGCCGGTTTCGGTGCCTCCTCCCCATGCTGGACGGAATTGACTGATGGCCACCAAGAGGCATTGCTCAAAGATGCTTTGGACCAAATATCCCACAAGCCCTGTCCATGTTAACGTCCCAGGCGGCAGGTTCTATCTCTGACTTTGGGGAAGGGCTCCCTCTTGGATGGAAAGGTCGGCGCGTGGCGTATGGAGCGGTTTGTGGGTTTCAGTGTGCGGAGGAAAGCCAGCGGGGTGTTTCCCTCCATGTTGGGGTGATCGCCTGTAAACAGCCTCCTTTGTCCTTCAAGTCTGGTCTTAGAACAACAAGACACCCCTCTCCCTCCAGCTGGTTGGGTGTGAGCGGATGAGATTCCAGGGAGGGGTGGAATGACAAAGAATTCCTGCCAGCAAGGGAGGCTATTTAGGGTGCAGAGTTTCAGGCCCTTGGTCTTTGGTTGCTGGGACAGCGCAGTGAGGAGCCCCAGAGAGCAGGAAAGTGTGTCAGTGGCTTTATCCCCCCACCCGGGGTCTTCTGTGACTACCCCCGTCACAGTAGCCAAAGGGCAAGGGCCTGAAACTTTGCACCACTAAGCCTTCCTTTGGGGTGGGAATTCTGGCAAGAGCCAGCCGTTCAATTAAAGCCACTTAGTAATATGTTGAATGCCTTTATAAATGCAGGAGGCAATGTGGGGTGTGGGCTGACAACACACAACCCCCGCCATGTAATAATCTCGCAGCCCCCCACGGATCCTGCCCCAGTCTGAGAACCCCGGTGCTAGCTGCTTTGCTCTTCACCCAGTGTGGCCCGGTCGCTGGTCCACAGCTTCGCCCTGCACCTCTGAGCGGCCCCGGGCCTGGCCTGCCACGCTGAGCCGAGGCTGATCTAGGGGAGGTGTGAACGCTTTGCTGGCCAGCCTCCCGAAAGGAGACCGAGGAGGCGACCCGGCCGGGTGCCCTCTGGCCCGGGAGGTGAGTTCAGGGTTCCAGCGCTGACCGTGCCCACAGCTCTCTGCAGCACGGACGGGGTGCCACGCCCTCCTGTCGGAAGCCAGGCAGAGGAAGGAGGAGCCCTGTCCACCTCCCCCCCGGCCTGCACTCGGAGGAGCCTTAAAACCGAGCCGAGTGGCTCCCTAAGCAGCACTCCAGCATCCAAGCACAGGGATGCCCGCGGGGGCCCACGGAGCCCTGGCTGTGCAGCTCTGGACCCTGGCAGTATGTTCAGCGGGCGCTGCTGCAGCACGCCACACCCTCAGCACAGTGACCACATGCGGCAGGGGGCAGACGGCTGGGCTTGTGGACCAGCGCAGGTAAACCTCGTTTCCCCTAAAAGAAGCTTTGAGTCTTTGGGTAGCTGTTCGGGTTCTTTTTTTGCCTTCTGAATGAGATTTTTACACTTCTTTTTATGAAGTTCAGGTTCTATTTTCCTCTCTCAAGGCGTTTCTTCTCACCACCTCACGCGTTCCTCCACACCCCCTCCGCCGCAAAACTGGGAACTTGATCCATTAGCAAGAGCAGCGGGGGGGATGTGCCCTGTTTTGCCAAGAAAAGTTGGGATCAGTCAGGACCGGGCTTACTACGGGAGCTGTCCTGGCCCAAACGGGATGTATGGGCACGCCAGAGTTGCTCCTTCTGTTGTGCTTAAAAGAAGCACCCGGGATCTTTTTCAGGGGGATAAGGCAACACGCCACATTGATTGAACGTACATAGATCAATCAATACTTGATCACATGCATATGATACATGACACTCATGCATTCACACACACATGCACAAGCACACTCCAATAGTTGCTCCCCCTAACTGCACTGGCCAGGTGAGTTAGATGGGGGAGGGGTGGAGCCGGGCTTCTGCTGATCCGGATTGATGCTCCCATGTTGACAAGACGAAAATCTGGGGTCCCTCTGCAAGATGCCTCCTATTTATCCCTCTCCTGCAGCCAATTAGTCATCACCTCGCCTTTCTTAATGCTGCTTCAAAGAGAATCCTTCCAAGGGCAGGCACTTGCTGCTCCACTCCCAAGGCGTCTGTCTGTCCAGTCTTCTTAATGAGCTCACTTTGCAGGTATTGTCTTGGATCTGGCTCCCAGCCCTTCCACCCTTGCAACTGCTGCTGGAGGTGCTCCCCTTCCAGTCTCCATTCACACCTCATTCATTTCAACAGGGCAATCAAGGAAAGGGGAGAGATCTATTCTATGCCTAGCAAAAGACATTTTTCTTTACCTTAACTATTCCTAAAACCTAGAACAGTGGTCCTCACCGCGGTGCCCACGGGCACCATGGCGCCTGCCGGGGCATTTATGTGCGCCCACCGAGTGATCCGGGCCGGCCCTGCCCCTGTGCGCGGCGCATGCACAGTGCCGGCCTTGGGCGTGTGGCCCCTGCCCCCAGGCGCCCGGCAGCCCCAAACGGTTGGGGACCACTGACCTAGAACATAAAGAGCTTGATACACAGTGTCTATGGATAAGACCAGATACAAGGTTTCTCTTAATACAAGGGATTCTAGAAGAAGGCTTAACATAAAGGTAGATCTAAAAGGACTTACAAAGTTTCTCTTAATACAAAGTGAAATGAGAACGATACATGGTTAGATGGAAATGTTACAGAGATTTGCCCACACTTCCTCCATTCTCCTGGGTCGAGCAGAGCATGTGTTGGGGTGATGTATCCCTCTCCTCCCCCAGCCCCTGCCTGCTCGTGCTCATGTGGTCCTTAACAATCTGCCTTTGCGAAAACACGGCAGTGAAACAGAGCCTCTTAGAAGAAGGAAAATGAGAGGCAGAAAAGGCAGCAAGGCGCCTTCTGGAGGACTGCCGCGAGGAGTTCCAGAGGGAGGTACAGTATTTAGCGTGAGCTTGTAAAGGACACGCACCGACGGACAACAGCCGGAGGTTTCATGAGGCTGTACACGGCCATTTCCTCTCGGGTGGGACACCCCTCTGACTTCAGCGACATGGTTTGACCCGGGGCAGTGGAAAACGGAACTCACCAATGAGCCCAGGCGCGGTACGGGAAGAGGTCACTGCGGGGCAGGCAGGTGGTTAAGCCTGCGGGGGTGGAGCTGTGCAATGCTCCAGGGCTGGTGAGATTAGCACACGTTCATGGCGACCCAGGCGTGGGTCTGCTGGGGACCGGCCGTGGCACGTACAGCACCGCTCACTCAGAGGAGCTCTCGGAACCGCCTGGCTGCAAAAGCCCCCAAAGGGGGACAGAGGCTTCCCTTGGCTGCACGGCTGCAGCGTGCGGAGGAAGGGTTATCATTAGAGCCGAGATCCAGGGGTTACTTGTCGGCCTTCCTCACAGCGTTTATCTCTGGCTCTGCGAGGCCAGGCCTCTATTTACTGGCCTGTGGCTCCGGGATGTGAAAGTAGAAAGAATTATACTGTAAGAGAAAGATGAATTATGCTGTAATCATTGAATAAGTTGAAGGAATACTGTTTGTCTCTGAACAGGAAGAAGAAAAGTATGTTAATGTTGTTTGTAGGGATGCAGATCAGAGTGCTAGCCAGGTGGGCCTGAGTTAATAGGAAAAGGAACATTAGGTGTTAGGGAGAAAGCAATTGAGATAACCAGGGCGATATGGACAGGAGATTGCTGTGTGCTTGATGTGGAAATGAAGATACTTGACTAGCCTCACACTAATCATGTGAAGTTTTGCCTCTTTTAATCCTGTTCACTTGGCTTTCTTTTGACTGTATAAATCAAGAAGTTTGAACCTTGTGGGGTGCTCACATTTTCTGGGTGCATTTAGCAGAGCGGCTTTGCTAATAAACAGAGCGGTCTGACAAATCTGTGAGTCCTGTCTGACTTTGACAGAGAGAAACAAGGGCAAATTCAACGCCGTCTTCAAACGGGAGGGGAAATGCAGGTTCTCCTGGGATCACCTCCTCTTGTCTTCTCCTGCCTGTGCTCACAGGGCCGCCCTGGCTCATCCCCTCTGCTGCCAGGCTCAGGCTGCGCCACCCACAGAGAGAAAGGAGAAAGCCGCGTTGGCGCAACCCCCGCGGCACCGTTAAGGCAAGGAATTATCAAGGAACATCCTGCAGACGCGGGGGCCGTTCTGGCTTGCTGGCCGCGGGGAAGCTCACGGCCCTTCCCTCGTAATTGCAGGGACTTCGGCCAGGTGGGGATGGGCCCAGGACGTGCCTGGCAGCCAGAAGGACTGGTCACGCCCAGAAGTCATGCAGACCAGAGGATGCTCTGCCAACAGCAGCACCTGCCTGATGTGACCCGGCATTTCCCGAACGGTGCCTTCTGAGCAATAGAATTAGTCAATTCCAGGGCAAAGGTCTCTGCAGTCTGGCCGAGCTCCTCTTCGCTCCGTGCCAGAGGCAGTAGGACAACGGGGTGTCTTCTCCCAGCTCTTCTCCCGGGTCTAACTTGAACAACACATTGCCAGGAGGCTACATGCCCAGTAGACACCAGCCGTGCGGGATTTTGTTTCACGAGGTGGGGAGGGTTTCACTGCAGCATATTTCTGCAAGGGAGGGGCGTCCGGTGAGTCAGGAAAGCCGGGCTGTGTTCCCAGCACCACCGCTGAGAGTTCTGGGGCCTTCGGCAAATCATTTCTGTTCCCCCGGCCTCAGTTTCCCTCACCACCAGTTCGCTGCTGCATTGACTCTGGTGTCACAGTAGCGATTCTCCACTGTGCCCAGATGCTGTGCATAGGCGCCCGACTGTCCCGGGGGATACCACCGATTTCTGAACTATAAACCTGCCCTTGAGCTGGCTGCTATTCCGATCCGCTTCTCCCTTGTGGCAATGCCCCCTGCACACAGAGCTGGTTAAAGTCCGGTTTTGCCCATGTGTGTGTTGGTGCAAAATTTTCCCAGCCAGGGTCTGCTCATAACTGTGCCCCGGCTTTGCTCTACGCCAGGGGTCTCCACCCTTTGTAAGCAGGAGATCGCGTTTTGAATTGAAGTGCAATCCAAGATCTACCTCACTCCCAGATACGCTGCCCCGCCCCCTTCTCTGAGGCCACGCCTCCTGCTCACTCCGTCCTCCCTCCCTTTCACCAGGCTAGGGCAGAGGGTTGGGGTGCAGCTCCCAGGCGAAGGGCAGGAGATGCACAGGGGTGGGGGGAACGGCAGCCGAAGCACTGGCGCTTGAGAGCCTCTTGGCCAAACCAGTCAGGATCCCGTCAGAGGCTCCAGGATCCACCAGCAGATCCCGATCGATGGTTGGTGACCCCTGCTCTACGTCATTGGGTGGCATTTTGCCTTCTGGGGGTGAGTCCCTTCGTTGGCTTGTTTCGTGGGAGCCATTCATGACTGTGGTCTCGGGCAGATCTTGGCCCGGTGGCCTGGGATCTATCGCTGCCCCTTGAACCAACAGCCAGACTCGCTAGCCGGCTCCGGGAGTTGCCTCTTCTCCCCAGCTCCTGCGGCGCGACACCAGATGGAGCCGAGAGTCCAGCCCGGGCGAGTATTCGGATGCGGTGGACGGGCCGTCTGACCACTGGCTCTAGAGCTTGTCCTGAGATGCAGGCGTGGCATCCCGCGGGGTGAGGGAAGTAGAGTCCCTTTGAGCAACGCCGATAACACCGGGGAGCGGTGCAGGGATAAGCGGCTCATTTCTAACTTGTGTTCGCTCCCCTTTGCCCCTCACTGGCTGGAATTGGAATCCACCCCCTTCTGGCCTGGGTGTGCTGGAGCAATCCAGAGTGGACCCCTGGTGCCTGGGAATCCGGTTCCCAGAATTTGCTTCTCTAAAACTGTCTGAAGCGGGAAGCGCCTGTTGTTCATCATCTTCCCTCTTTGGGCTCTTGCCTCCTGATCTTCTAAGGGTCTTTGTTCCAGGCCCTCCCGGCAGCCTTGCTGGCAGCTCCAGGGGATGGTTCCTGGTGTGATTTATACGCGGATGAAAACGTGCCGGGCTCTGTCAAGCCGGCTTGCTCCACCTGCGGTTTCCCAGCTGGCACGGAAGCTGCTCTGCGTCTGCTTTGAAATTGACACCTGCTCAGCTGTTCTCCTCCCCCCCCCAGTGTCAAGCAGCCCGGAACAGCTCGTGCCGTCATGCAAGGGCCGTTTACAGCTGGTTTGGCCTCCCCAGGTGCATCCAGCTCTGGCAGGCTGAGCGATCGCTCGCAGCTTTCCCTGTGGCCTTCCCCCTGCAGCACGCGGGGCATGGTCTCTTGGCGTGGGCGGAGGGGATGCAAAGGCCCATCCATGCAGACAGCATTGGCTAATCCTCTGCGTGGCTCCTTCCCAGGCCTCCTAGGGGAGCCACGCTGCCGTGGGCGATGGAGGACATCCCCGGGACAGATCAGAACTCCATGGGCTCCCAAGCACCGTCAGGCCACCCTGCTGGAGATGATGCAGCAGAGAACAAGTCCTGCCCCACCTCTAACGCTCAGTAGGGTCCCTCTGTGGGTCGCCCCGGGGCGGGAGCAGGCAGCACCCCCAGCCCGGGGAGTCTCTCGCAGAGAGTTCTGCTGAGCTGGCTTTGTCCCTGCCAGCCGGGCCAGCGTGAAGTGTCGGCCCTTTGGGGCGGCGAAGGCTCCAGCAGCCGAGGGAGAACACGCCTGGGCTCTCCTTGTTCCTGGGCTTCCCCGGCCGCTCGGGGGGCTGTTCTGAGGACACGGAGCAGACACGGCCACCATGCAGCCCCCCAGAGTGGGGCAGCCCCGGTGCATGGCCAGGTCCGCTAGCTCCGCAGCAGGGGACATCCCTGGGAGACAGATTTCCAGACCAGTCCAGTGTGGGCCGCGGGAGATCTGGCTTCTATCCCCAGCTGGGCTCTGGCCGGCCATGGGACCGTGGGCCAGTCGCCGGCCCTCTCTGGGGTTCGGTTCCCCACTGCTTAGGTAGCGGGGGGAGCTAGGATGCCTCAGACTCGGCCCTGGCCGTCGGCAGGAGAAACGCATCGGCCGGAGGGAAGATGCCAGGAAGCCACCGCCCAAGGCCTCCCCTAGACGTGTGGTGTACGTCGTGCCTCATTGTGCCAACATCCTGCGAAAACCTGGATCCCAGCGTCTCAGCAAGCCCCCGGTGTAGTTCCCCAGCTGTGCGAACAATGCCCCGGTGGCTCATGCTGGCCCAGTGGCCAGACACGAGGGGAGCCGGGTGGTGTCGGTGGGCACCAATGCTCCTGCAGGATAACTGTCGAATCCAAAGACCCAACGCTACCATCTCGCACCCACCTTTGTGTGTGTGAGTGACCATGCCCCTCCCGCTGCAGGGGGAAGGCCACAGGGAAAGCTGCGAGCGATCGCTCAGCCTGCCGGAGCTGGACGCGCCTGGGGAGGCCAAACCAGCTGTAAACGGCCCTTGCACGACTGCATCAGCTGTTCCGGGCTGCCCTGAGCCACCCCGGGCTCTCTCTGACCAGGAGTCATGAGTTAATGGCAGATGCAGCTTGGATCTTTTTCTTGATGGGCCCTTTGCCCCTCTTGCTGCGGGCTGGGTTCTTTGGCAGGCCTCGCCTGTGTCAGTTTTCGGCCAGCGGCCTTGCCAGGCTCGGCTGGGGCCCGGGCGCGCTTTGGTCCTGTAGAGCTGGCTGCGGCACATTCCGAGACCCGCAGGCCTGGCACACTGCGTGCCGGAGAACCGCGAGCCGGAGAGCAATGACGGGGGGCGGGGCTGAACTTCCTCGGCCGGGGGTGGCCCTCAGCCTTACATACAAATAAGGAAGCACCCGCCCAAGCCTGTCTGAGCCCCCGAAAGCAGGAGGCCCCCCAGTGTGAGAAAAGAACAGGTGACCCAGCAGGGTGGTGTAAACAGGCCTCTTTATTGCAGATGCTCTTCCGCCTCCTCCAGACCCCTGGTCTGAGAGAGCCACCAACTCCCCGCAGTCCCCCTTTCTTAGTCAGTTTGTAAATTCACTTCTCCGCCCCTTACCCTAACTCGGGCGTGTGATCACCCCTCCAGTGCATCAGCAGGACCGGGGGTGGCTACAATGAGACCCGCCCCGGTTACAGCTTGCGAGGTGATGTTGGCAGTTCTCAGATCACAAAACTCCGGAAATGAGCATCTCGCCAGGGGAAGGAGCCGGGACCCTGACTGCAGGCATCAGAGCGGATGGGAGCGGGGGCAGGGAAGGAAGGGAGCATGGATAACCCAGAGACCATGCCTTCTTGGGTCCAGCTGCATGCGGAGCTACCCTGAACAAGCAGGGAAGGAGGACTCAAAGCTAGGCGATAAATCAATAGACGCAGTTTCTGCCTGGGCCGTGCCCCATTACTAGGGTCGCAACCACCCAGACCCTTTTTTTTAACCCAACATCCAGCTAGTGTAAGTTGGGTCCGTCTGACAGTTACACGTGGCAGAACTTCCCCTATCTCCTCAGACCTTTGCAGAAGTGGCTGGGGAGAGGGGCACTCGAAGGAAATACCACCCCCCACCGCACGCATAGCCTGCGGAACTCCTTACCACAAGGTTTGAAGCACAAAGCGGGACTCGAGAAAGGCCCGTCTGTGTATATGGATGCGGTGACGTCTGTTGTTACATGAGACTGGTTTAAAAAACCCATGAGGACAGGCTGTGCCAAGCTCTAACGGAACGGAAGAAGGAACCGGTCATTTCGTTCTTGCTCCATGGGGGAGGAGGAGGAGTCGTCCCTTCATCTGAAGCAGCCGGTGCTAGTCACGGTCTGAAACCAAAGGCCAATTCTGACGCAGCCTCTGAGAATTCGCTTCCCCCGTCTGGCCTTTGCACCAAGCAGGGTGTTGTCGGGGTTATTTGCTGGCGCTTGCATCTGAAGGCGGGTGTTAAGCGACCCAGTCTGGGAAATCATCAGCGACAGCCCAAAGCAGCCCTGGGCTTAGTGAGAGATGCTACTTGCTGACACACCTGGAAATCCGGCCGTAAGCGCTGGCTCAGGATGAAGGCCCCGATCCTGCAAACGCTTTCCACGTGCTCCATTTCCCGCAGGGGACTAACCGCATGGACCTCCCTGGAGCACTTTCTCATTCCCCCTACGGTAGGAAAGGGCCGTCCCGTGTGTGTACGTCACATTTACACCGCTGGGCGGCTTAGTGGACATCGGAACAAGGCCCAATGAAAAGGCTACGGGTGTGTTTGCAGCAGCTAACTTTAAGCACCTGCCTTTGGTGCCGTTGGCTTGAGGCAGTATGGTCTAGTGGATAGAGCCCTGGGTGGGCCCCGCTGGGTGACCTTAGCAGGTCACGTCGCCTTCTGTGCCTCAGTTTCCCCCTCTGTGAAATGAAGCTAACGCTGCCGACCTTGTTTGTGAAGCACTTTGAGATCTGCTGCTGCCAAGCGCTATACCAGAGCCAGGGGGCGATATTTAATCTTCTATGTTCATGGAATTAAAAAAAGGGGACTTGAATGACCCGAAGGACTTTACAGGCCCGGGGCCAAGCAGGAGGAGGTGGCAGGTGGGTGGCATTCAGTGCATTAAAAGCAGCAGCAAGTCCCGACTCTGCCTGACTGCACCATGGGGGGGGCGGGGGGGCATGCAAGCCGATCGCCAGATTTGGCCCCCCAAAGGAGCCATTGGTCAGTTGTTATCTTGAGTTCTTTGAAAAACAAACCCAAGTGTGAACATAAGAACGGCCGTCCTGGGTCAGACCAAAGGTCCATCTAGCCCAGTAGCCTGTCTGCCGACAGTGGCCAACACCAGGTGCCCCAGAGAGGGTGGACCGAAGACAATGATCAAGCGATTTGTCTCCTGCCATCCCTCTCCAGCCTCTGACAAACAGAGTCCAGGGACACCATTTTATCCCCTGCCTAATAGCCTTTTATGGACCTAACCTCCATGAATTCAGCTTCTCTTTAAACTCTATTATAGTCCTAGCCTTCACAGCCTCCTCTGGCAAGGAGTTCCACAGGTTAACTATGCGCTGTGTGAAGAACTTTCTTTTGTTTTAAACCTGCTCCCCATTAACTTCATTTGGTGTCCTCTAGTCCTTCTATTATGGGAACTAATAAATAACTTTTCCTTATCTGCCCTCTCCACACCACTCATGATTTTATAGACCTCTATCATATCCCCCCTCACTCTCCTCTTTTCTAAACTGAAAAGTCCCAGTCGCTTTAACCTCTCTTCATATGAAGGACAGCAGCTTCCCCCTCTCACTTGCCTTGATAGGAATAGAGATGTAGCCGTGTTAGTCTGGTGTAGCTGAAACAAAGGACAGGGCATGTAGCACTTTAAAGACTAACAAGATGGTTTAGTCTACAGAGGCTTCTCTGTGAACTGTCATTCATGCTTAAATTTGACACTTTATGAATGGGGCTTAACAAAGATGCTAATTATCTCACCCATTACAACGATAGCTTCCCCAATGATCACCTCTAATATCATTAGCTCACAGATATTTACCTCCCCCCATCCCCCTCTGTTCTAAAATCTGGTTTGTCCTTTTCACTGTGTTCCCTTTGTTTGATTGTATCCTTTGGTATATATGGTTGTGTCAATTTCCTTCCACTATTTGATCTGCGGAAGTGGGTCTGGCCCACGAAAACTCATCACCTACCAACCCCTCTTGTTAGTCTTTCAAGCGCTGCATGGTCCTGTTTTTGTGTTGCCTTGCTGGGGGCCGGAGGATGCTAGCCGCCTCGTTCAAAGGACAGGGCTCCTGTTTGGCTGGCTCTAGACCCCCAAGGGAGCTTGCTGCGCCCGGGCCGAGTTTCCCTGCTCAGGTTGTTTGGATCGTTTTCCCTCCCGGGTTCCCAGCGCCTCGCTCTTGAGCAGTTTTCTCCAAGCGCCCCCGGGAGCCGAGCCGGGAGTCTGGCGTTTGGGCAGGCTCTGATCCTACTCAAAGGGGGTCCCCGCAGCCCTGCCCGGCCCGGGCCGTGCGCACCAAGCTCTCCGCACAACAGAGGGGTGCAATGAAATAGACGGGCTCCCCCCCCCATGTCTCTGCGCCAAGCTCCTGCCGCAGGTGCCGAACGCCGCGTCCCCGCCTCGCTCCCCTTCGATCGCGTCTCCGATTTCTCGGGAACCCCTCTCCCCGGGCGCTCTGCTCCTGCCTCCCGGGAGGGCTGGGCCGAAGGGGGCGCGGCTCCTCCTCCCGCGGAGCCCTTTAAACGCCGCGGAGGCAGCTCTGGGGCTGCGGGAGGACCGTCTCCTTCGGGCCGGGCGCTGGCCTCTCCGGAGCGCAGCGGCGCTTCGTGCGCTTCCCTTTGAGGAACTCCCGGCCGGGCGGGGATCCAGGGGGACTCCCGGGAGGCTGCCTGGCTCCCCACTGAGCGCCTCGGGAAGGGGAGGTGTCCAGCGCGCTGGCCCCGGGAGCAGGCGATGAGAGCGGAGCGGAGCCGGGCGAGAGGCTGCAGCGTCCCCGATGGCGGCGTGGCGGCTCCTCTGGGCCGTGCTCCTGCGCTCGGGGCTCGGGGGCGCGGCGCGGCGGCCTTGCACAGGTAGGGGCTGCGGGGCGCGGGGCCGGGCGCGTGCACAGGCTCGGAGAATGGCAGGGTCCGGCCCCGTCTAGCCCAGAGGGGGCAACAGGGATCCCCCCACGCGGGTGGCTCCGGCCGCGAGGGCCCTGGCCAATCAGGGCTGGGGGGCGGGGGAGCGCACAAAGCTCCCTCCACCCGCAAGGAGCACGCGGTGCTTAGACGCGCCACATGCTCCTGGCAGGGCAGGAGGAAACTTCACGTGCTGCCCCGCCCCCAAACCCTGATTGGCCAGGGGGCAGAAAGGGGAGCACACAGTCTCCTCCCACCCCAGACTCTCTGGGGAGGGGGCCAAGACTTCCTGCCCTCCCCCACCCCCGGCCTGCAGGGGAGGAAGCCGGGATGCATCCTGACCCCTCCCTTCCACTCGAGGTCCCGCCTCTTCCGGTGCTGCCCAGGTGTCTGAAGTGGCCCCCAGCAAAAAATGCTTGGCCAGCCCGATCTAGCCCGGCCCGGCCCGGCGTCTGGCTCACCTGCTCTTCCATCTCTCCAGGGATGGGGATCCCACAATACGTCCAACCGAAACCTCCCTGGCTGCCGTGTAAACCCATTGCCCCTTGGCCTGTCCTCAGAGGCCAAGGGGAACAATCCGCCCCCTCCTGGCGACAGAAGCAACGAGCAGCCGTCTGGGGAGACAGGCGACCCACCCTCCAACCGCTGCACTCAGCACGGCCCTTCCACAACCGTGTCAAACATCCCTGCTCTGGCCGGGGCGGGGCGGTGGGACTGGCCCCAGCGTGGGGCAGCTGTTGAAAATGCCCGCTGCCCCTCCGTTTGTCTAAGCAGAGGCCGATGGAGCGGAGCTGAGGGACCGGCTGGGCCTGCTGTGGGCTCTGCCGCTTGCTCGCGATGACTCGATCCCGCTGCGAAGGGGCTGGCTTGGGCGCCGGGCCGGGCACCGTGAGGACTAGCGCCGGCCCGGCCGTTCCGCCAACAGGCTCCGCTGGGAGCCAGGCAGGCCGGGCCTGGAGAGTTCCCGGGCTGCAGACGAGGCGGCCAGTGGCTGCGGGGATTGAATCTGCCCTTAGCGCCGTGCGCGAGGGCTGGAAGCACGGGACAGGGGACCTGCCGGCCTCCTGGATTTGCTGGCGTGAGAGGGGCTTCATGGGGGCCAGCCAGAGCCCTCTGAGACCCCCCAATGTACTCCATCCGGAACGGTCGTCATAGCAACCTGCCTGGGGGCCCCTCACTGATGGTTGATCCTCACGGTCCTGGGGGGGGGAGGGTCCCCGTTTAGTAGCCAGGGAACTGAGGCACAGGGCAGTCCGGGGGGGAGGTGGGAGTGTAAGCCGGGTCTCCCTCTTGCTGCCGGCCGGGCCTAGTTCCAGTTCCTCCGGCCTGCCATGGGTGGCGGGACTTGGGCAGGGGCCGAGGGGTGTGCAGGAGGGGTGTGCAGGAGGGCTGGGGACTCTGGCTGTGGGGGGCAGCAGGGCAGAGTGTGGGGGTGGGAGGGGTAAGAACTAGCGCCGGCGATGGAGCCGAGACGGGGCCTGTGGCTGGGAAGCGGAGCTGGGCAAGGGCAGACTGGAGCTGAGAGAAACGGGGAGCTGGGGGGGGGGGGACAGGCCATGCTGGAGGAGGGGCAGGGGGTGGGAGCAGGGCTGGCAGCGCTTTGGGGTCAGGGTGATCCCTCCCCCTCAGCAGGAGGCAAAGGGGAGGCCAAGCGTTCCTGCTTTGCCAGTGGGGCTTGGCGGTGCGTTCCCTCCAGCCAGGCCCCGGCAGTGCCCCCGGCTCAGCAGTGCCCCATAGCTGGGTGAGGGGCGGAGATGGAGGTGTCTGCTCCCGTCCCGGCTCCTCAGCTCGACGCCCCATCGCCTCCTGGCTCCCCGGGCGGGCTGGGCTCAGTGTCGGCTGCAGCCAGGCTGCCGTTGGGGGCCTGGAGGGAGGGGAGCGCCCCGCAGCCTGGGCTGGCTGTTAGGTTAGGGGAGCGCAGCCCAGGGGACGCTTGCTCTGCCCATCCAAAGAGCCCCACAAGGCGCTGCTGGCCGAAAGGGCGAGTGGCCCCCCCCCCCCCGTGCAGGCCAGAGTGGATCCGGGGGCACCGGGCATTGGGAAGGGCCGGTCTGAGGTGGGGCTGAGCCCTGTGCCCAGAGCAGGCTGTGCCATTGAACCTGTCTCCACGGGTTCACCCCCAGCCCCGGGAAGAGGGTCGACTCCCCTTCCGGCTGGGCTTCCCCGTTCCTTTGCCACAGCCCTGCGGGAGTCAGTCCTCCCTGCCCGCAAGCCCGAGCCTGCGGCGTGAATCACAGTGCGGAGCGTTACCCTCGTGAGGTGCTTCACGGGCACCCAGCCCCCTCCCAACAGCCCCGGGAGGTACCTAAGGAGGGGCTGTTACCCTCATGCCTCAGCGGGGGAAACTGAGGCAGGGATTGTTTTGCCTGAGGTCACAGGGAAGCCGGTGTCAGAGCCAGGCTCAGGCTCCATTCCTGCCTCTCCGGGCTGGGCATGTGGCACAGGGACGTGCTGCTCCTGAGGCTTTTACCCGCCGCTCCCATGGCGGCCGAGGGTGGTGCCTGGGAGCAGGGTGCCCCCAGGAGCTGGGTGCCGATTACGCACCCCCCCTCATCCGCCTCCCACCCAGAGCCCGCAGCACCCAGCCTTGCCCGGAAAGTTCATAATCCGGCATTCCCTGGGTGGTCGGGTTAAAGACGGTCACGTGTGGTTCTGCTGTTAGAGAAGGGTCTGCCGTATTTGCCACACACCAGTCCGCAAGGGGAATCCGAAATATTGAATGGCTGCTCGCAAAGGAGGCATCCTCCAGCGTGTGCACTGCAGGGGGCGGGGTGCCTGTGGGAAAAAACCCACCGTGCGCTCGTCTCACGAAAGCCCGTACCATAATGCGCCCACACGAGGGGTGGCTCAGCCAACACCAATCCCAGCGTTCCCGAACGTTTGAGTCCGTGACTTTGCAACCGGACTAGTCTGCGTTGCATGCAGATGTGTAAGAGTCTAATCAAGAACCCTTCTAACGAGGTCGTTTGAAGCACGCCCAACCCCCGCGGTTTGGAATGTCTATTCTGGGCAAGTTTTTTCCAAAGTGCAACTTTGCCTCCTGATTTGGACCGGAAGCCGAGATAGCAAGTTCTGAATTTCCCTGGACGGAGATTGTGGTTTCTGGGCAGCTCTGACGTTTCCATGGTGGGCTCTTTAAGGTAGGGACCATCCCTGTGGCGTGTTTGTGCAGGTGTGTGCGCACAGGGATAGGCCCAGAGCCAGGACGGAGACCACTAGGGGTCGCTGTAATACAAATAAGGCAGCTTCTTTCCGGGCTGTGAATTTCTGTTTTAGTTACAAAAATCTCCTTGGGGACTGGTTGTACGAGGGGTCGAGGCAGCCGTGTTGGTCCCAGAGTTTTAGTGACACAAGAGAGGGGGGGTAAGGCCGTGTATTTTATTGGACCCAAGTTCTGCTGGCGAGACAGACAAAAAATGCCAGTAAAAGACATTCCCTCCCCCTTCTTGTCTCGCAGAAATGAGCAGGCTGTTTGAGTGCAGGCAGTATTGGTTGTCTGCGCTGGCAGCCACGGCTACGCATAGAATAGCACTTTTAGCCAATCCCGGATGCACTGAGATACACCAGTTTTCTCAGAGAGGTGGCTGTGTTAGTCTGTATCTTCAAAAACAACCTGTGGCACCTTAGAGACCAAGGCTGCGTCTACACTGGCAAGATTTTGCGCGAATACTTTTAATGGAAGAGTTTTTCCATTAAAAGTATTTGCACAAGAGAGCGTCTCTACTGGCATGTGCTTTTGCGCAAGAGCATCCATGCCAGTGTAGACGCTCTCTTGTGCAAGAAAGCGCCAATGGCCATTTTAGCCATCGGGCTTTCTTGCGCAAGAAATTAACGTTGCCTGTCTACACTGGCCTCTTGCGCAAGAGGGCTTATCCCTGAGCGGGAGCGTCAGAGTATTTGCACAAGAAACCCTGACTTTGTACATTACAACATCACTGTTCTTGTGCAAATAATCGCGGCCAGTGTAGACAGGCGGCAAGATTTTCGCAAAAGCAACTGCTTTTGCACAAAATCTTGCCAATGTAGACACAGCCCAACAGATTTATTAGGGCATCAGCTTTCCTGGGTAAAACCCACTTCATCAGATGAATTGGAGTGAAAGTTACAGAGGGAGGGGGATATATAAGGACAACAAAAGAAAGAAGTGACTTGTGTTAACAAAGCTAATCAGTCAGGGTGGAAGTGGCTCATTCACAGCGACTGAAGTGGAAATGTGAATATCAAGAGAGGGGGAATTTGCCTTTGTAGTGCGTTAACCCGTTAATAGGAATCTTAATTGGTAGATGCACTACAAAGGCAGTTTCTCTTCTCTTGATATTCACATCCCCACATTAACTGCTGTGAATGAGCCACTTCCACCCTGACTCGATTAGTTTCGTTAACACACATAACTTCTTTCTTTTGTTGTCCTTATCTATCCCCCTGCCTCTGTAACTTCCGCTCCATGCACCCGATGAAGTGGCTTTTGACCTATGAATGCTGATGCCCTAATAAATCTGTGAGTCTCTAAGGTGCCAGAAGGCTACCTATTTCCTGGTAAGGCTAATCAGACGTATCTGTGCACTGCTCACACCGCGGAGAGTATAGCGCTGTTCTCTTTGGCTGCAGGTCAGCGGTTGCTCCTCCGCTTCCAAGATTTCTAGATCTTCACACTGGTCAAATGGCTCAAAACTGCCCCAGGTGCTGCTATAATGTTAATGAGGTTTGGGGTAATTACCAGCTGGGCTTTAATCATTAACAGGGTCTGCAAGGTGGGAACTGAACCAAACCATAAATCCCGTTTCATTGAAGATTGAGGTGGTGGGAGGGTAGTTTTGATCCCCCCGCCGCGGGACCTGACAGCCTTGGACACGCATGCTATGTCGGCACCTGCTGGCTTCTTCGGCAACTCCCAGTATCGGCCTGGCGGCTGGCTCCGTTCCTGTTGATGTCCGGGGGCATTTTACCCCTGGCTTCGAGAGAAGTTGTTAGGTCACCACGGAGCCCGCTCTACCGCTAGGTCCAACTGGGCCTGCTGGCTCACTTTTATTCATTTTTTAACTGAATAGATTTTCTGGCCAGAAAAAGCATTTTTCAGTGATCCAAAACCATTTGTGCGCTGGGGTCAAAGTCAGCAGATGGGTTTTGGCCAAAGAGAGAAAAATGAACTTAAAAAAAAATCGATAGCTTTCCCGTTAACCATTTGGAAACACCTTGTTTGGCCTTTTCATTGTGATCGGGGGTTTTGAATTCAAATGTGGTCAATTAAAACAGCCAGAAAAAGGGTGAGCAACACCTGAAAACAACCAATTTGCAATGAAAACCTCAACTGATTCAACTCAGGTGATTCAAAGCCCGTGTTTTGATTTGACAGAAAAGTTTTTAAATTGTTTTTTAATGGAACCCGATTTTTTTAAAAATGTCTGGTTGGGTTCCCAAATGAAAAAATCCATTTATCTGCTGAGCTGTAGTGATCTTCATGCAACCGACAAGGGTCATGGGCAACCTGAGTGATGTGGCTCTGTGATTCCTTTGCCACAGACTTGCGCCCTCTGGATATTCTCTCGGAGGTGGTTCCAGCTAATGGTGTCAGTAGTGGGATCCGAATGCTCCAAGTGCAGGGGGCCCGTGGGTTTCAGTTCTCTGCATCAGCACACCAGGCCCTGAGCTTCCCAGCTTCCCAGATTTTCCTCTACTGTGACCTTTTCCCAGAGGAGTTCTCCATCATCATCACCCTGAACGTCCTCAGCGCCCCATCAAAGGTAAACACGCTCCACGCCCTGGAGAAGGGCCTGCGCCAGAGCCCTGGGTGTGGATACCCCCCTCCATTTGGAGAAATGGTTGGGACCCGGATTGCACTCAAGTGTGTTAGCTACAAGCTCCTCCGTCCTGCGTGTGAGCTGTCAGCTCCGCAGTGCAATCAGTGACCAAACAGGTTTGCACGTGTGGTCTTCCCAGGCAGCCTCATGCTGACGTCGGTACTAGCCCTTTCCCCGCTCTTTCAGAAAATGGAGTACATCTTTACCGTGGTGAGGGAGGAGAGCCACATGGAGCTGGTTGGGCTCAGCTACTCGCGGAACAAACTCCACTTCCTCTTCTGGAGCAGAGAGCTCTCCGGCGGCCGGGAGACCCGGGTCACCTTCCACGGCGTCTCCTTCTCCGACGGCCAGTGGCACACGCTCGTCTTGGCCGTGTCCGGGCAATTCTTCTCTCTGACCGTGGACTGCAGTGACCCCATTGACGGGTATGTACCGGGCGTGCGATTCTGGGGGGCTGCCTGGCTGGTGGCTGGCGGGGGGAGGTGCAAGCTCCTGAGATATGGGCGCTCTGCGGGCTTTGCTGTTGCTCTGCCTGCTCCTGCTAGCTCGGCCCGGCACCCCTAACAAAGCAGGGTCTGTCCTGTCCGTGCACTTGGGGAGGGAGCCCTGGAAAACAGCATCCTGCTCCGGCTGTCACCAGCCTGGTGTCTCCCAAGGGTGCCCAGCAACATCGGCCATTTTTCTGAGGACTCTGCCCCATGGCGGGAGCCAGGCCTCTTGCTCCTGGGGGGTAACCTGCCTTCCCTGAGAGCAGCTCTACAAAGCTGCCTCCAGGACGGAGAACGCCTCAGGTTCACGGGCTCCCGTTTCCACCAGGGGGATGGAAAGAACCGAGCTGGCTGGAGTTCCCTCGTGCTGAGGCCGTGGCTGTCAGTCGCCCTGGAGGGGTGCCTGGGGCAGGCAGGAGGGGGCAGCGGGGCGGCATTGGCAGGGGATGCTGGGTAGGGATGGGGAGACGTTTTGGGAGTGGGGAGGCGGGGAACAGAGAAAAGAAGGCGTCTCCTTGCCTTCATCTCTCCGCCCCCCCCTCCCCCCGGCTCCGCATCCCCGTTGTCTTGTGCCTTCCGTCTGTATTTCAGTCCCGGCATCCGGTGCGCTGAGCGGCGTCGGGGCTGGTTGGGGAAATGTCCCCAAAAGCCCCTCAAACATGAGGTTGCGTTGGACAAGGACTCTATTTCCGCCCCGAAATGCCTGCGTTCGAGCCGTTCCTTGGAAAAATCCCCAATGTTTCATTGGGAAAGAGCGGGGGAGGAGGGAATCCCTCCTACTCTTAGTGCGCCCCCCAAGGAAAAAGAGGGCACGGAAAAGTGTGTGAGAATGCGGGAACACGTTTGGCCTCAAAACCAATTCTTACCAAAATTCTGCTTTCGGTTTGCAACTTGTCCTAGAAAAGTGGAAACCCGGAGCCGAGCGGCACGGGGGACAAAGCAAAGCTGTTCGTGTTCTTTCCAACGGTTTGCAAGCCCCACAAAATGTGCAACACCCGGCTATGGGATTAGCCCGTGCCAAGGGGGGGCTGCTGGGGCGAGGGGCCTTTGGGTGCTCCTGCGGTGTACGCGCTACAGAATAATCACCAAATCTCGCTGCCTGCTTGGCTCCGCTGTCTGGGGGCTTTAGGGTGAGACGGGTCCACCCTCAGCCCCCCCTTTGCGGAGAGCAGTTGTGGGACTCGGGGGGGAGGTACTGACCCAGTAGAAGATCTGCGGGAGCTGTACTCTCCCGGGAAGGAAGAGGATAATCTGGGGCACCCAGTGTTACAAACGGAGAGAGAGGTGTTGAGGAGCAGACGTTAGCTCAGTATCTCTTCTCCTCACGGGAACTTGCTAACGTCCCGCATAAGCGGCTTGTTATTGGAAAAGCCCCTGGATGTTCTGTCCCGATCCAAGTGAGACCCTGTTCTCCCCCGAAGCCCAAAGGCGGCATCTTTGTAACCAAGAAGAGGAAATCCTTTCATGATTCTCCCAGGATTACCCTGTGGAACTCCCTGCCACATGAAAGCGTCACAGAGACAAAAGTCTCTTACTAGGAATCAAGTACATCCTGGCCACTGCCTGAGGCAGGATACCAGGGTAGGTGAGCCCTGATCTGTGTTCCTGTTTGTGTCCCTAGCAGCTGGGAGCCGTAACTAGCTCTTGTCGCCGGGGAGTTCCATGAGGTTAGCTGCTCTGTGCTCATGCGTCTCTTGCTGTAACCACTGCAGGGTGGCGGACAGGCCCTTCCCCGCGTCCTTGGCCACGGAGGGATCCCGTTTCTACGTTGGCAGCAGGCGGAGGAGGAAAGGGCTGTTCACGGTAAGGGTCTCTCGGGGCGTGGGGTTGGCTCGGTGCGCTGGGAACTCGGATCTCAGAGACACGTTGGCTCCGGCTCACGTGGGCCCGGAGAGAGAAGTCAGCAGAGACCATGGGGGGCTGTCTCTGGGCCCAACGCATCCTGGGTTGGAGACACCCCCCGTCTCAGCGAGGCTGCTCGGTGCTGTTGGTGGGGGGAGACGGCCACATACCCGAGCGTGTTTCTCTGCTGGTTTAAAGCCCCATCGTCCGAAAAGGGATCGAGCAGCCCAGGCAACACCTGATCTACAGGGGGTTTATTCCAGCTCTTCATTCGCCATCCCAGGCATCCGTCCAGCTAGGCACAGCCCTGGCCACAGAACAGAGATCCCAGGGTCCCTGCAAAGCTGATTTTAATGGCCCCCTCAGTGCTGCTCTGGGTTCTCCCCTGCGGGTGCAAGGCCTCGCCCCCAGTCTCTGGGTGGCTCTGCTAACGTCCGCCAGCCCCGGGAGATTGGTGCAGGCAGACCGTGTGGCTTCTCCACTCGCCCTGGTGTGGCTACAGAATTTGGACAGGGGCTTCCCCAGCTGCTTCTGTTCTCCGCGAGCGCTGATCTGTGCCGAGACCGCGGGCTTCTTCCCACGCAGACCTGGCCCCTGCTGGGAGGCAGCTCTGACCAATGCCGTGGAACAAGCCAGGAGACTCTGGGGTCACTTCTTAGCAGGGTAGATCCCCGTCCCGCAATTGGCAGCCTGCGGGCGGGGCTGCTGTGGACGTGGCGTGTCAGTGGTACTGTTCTGAGCATTGTGCGTATGGGTTTACCCAGATGGTTCTGTGCCCCCAACCGGAACCTGACTCCTGTTCGCTAGCTCTGGATGTTGCACTCAGCCCCCTCTTACGAACAATGGCACGAACCTGGCCACCCTTCTTTTTGGCACCGCACGGCCAACAAAAATGCAAGGGTTATTCAGTTGTGACTTGGTTTCCCAGCCGGTTCTTCTGGCTGAATGAAAACACGGTACCTGTCACACCAGTTTGCAGACACAAGCACTAGAGATCAATGAAATGACTAAGCAGGGGAATCGGTCAGCCTCTGCCTTTTGTCTCTCGTCTTGGACTGTGATTGGAAGCTCTCTGGGGCAGGAATTGACTGTTTTCTTCTGTGTTTATCCAGCACCCAGTTCTGCAGCGCTCCGAGGCATGTTTATTACCTATAAGATTTTCACCAAGAAGCCCAGATAGGAATGAGGCCTTTGTGTGTTACCAAATCTCTATCAATAATACCAAGAATTATAATAATAAACCTTCTACCGCCCACTCAATCAACAGAATATCAGACCAGTTTCGTCACAAGAAAAGAGCTTTCATGTTGTCAGTGGCTTGGTAGATAGTATTGGTTTCGTTGTCTCTATTTTGGCCTGTAAATAATTTTCATTTAAGAGGGGCTAGCAGATAGGGAAATGTCCATTAAGTGCATTTATTAATGGCCACCGAATCTTGTTTTGTCAAAGCGTTTCTCGTTTCTTTGAGGGTCGTTTTTCCTATGTGGTTTAACAGGCGAAGGGTGTAGCTGTATTGATTTGGAGTGAAATCCCCGATGCGCAGAATCGGACTCACAGACTCATCCAAGTGCAGGAGGTGGCTTCTGTTTTGGCCCAGGCGGGTTTTGTCTTTTAGGTCCGCGGGATGGTTGTTGCGTGGTAACGAAATAGACAAATCCGGAATCCCGGGCCACGCTCCCAGCTGGTCGATGTGAATGGGGCCATGCAGGGTCACCCCAGTTGGCCTGGTGTGTGGGTTTGGTCAGTGTGAGTGGCTGGAGCCAGTCCCCAGCCTGTCAGAGCCTCAGCTGGTAAATGCCCACAGGAGGGTAAGCGTGCTCTTGCTTTCTAAAGACCGTTTCCTTGCTCGGATGAGTAGCAAGGCCAGAGGAGGAAAATCTCCGGCCGTAGAACCGGCAGCAGCTGCCCCAGCCCGGTGGGGGGGTGTTGGGCCCAGCTGCTGCTGTGCTCAAACAATGCGCTTCGGGGGACGATGTTCAGAGGCGGGTCACCGACTAATCGTGTCGTTGATCCAATCGATGACACAATTGGTTGATTAGGGAAGGCGCTCAGTCCCGGCTCATGCCACCCCCGCTGCGGCTCTGCAGCTTCAATGTAGTAGGAGCCGGGCGTGCTGATAGAGGCAGCAGCATGGGGCAGGCAGGTGGCACGGTGCTGGGGGGAGCCGGCTTTTAAGCACCAGCTTCTGTTCCTCATCCCCCCCCCCCTTGCTGCCTCTGATTCAGAGGCAGCAAGGGGGGGGGAAGCGAGTAGTTGACTTGGTTTAAGCTGATCGGGTAGTTGACTACTCTAGTGGCCACTCCCTGGGGTGGCGGTGGGGGTTGTGCCCAGCCTGATGCCCACAGAAGAGGGCTCCGTGCCTCGGGGGAACTACCCCCCATTCCAGGCCACCAGCTGCAGCTTTGACCAGGCGATCCCTGGGCGTCCCCAGCTGCCTGCGAGCCTCTGAGCAAAGTGCTCCTCCCCAGAGCTGGGGGAATGTGGCCCCTGCACGGAGCCGTGCCCCTGGCTGGGGGTGTTAGCCCTCTGATGTGGGCGTGGCAAAGTGGCTGCGCTCGCCGCCAGAGCCCTCAATGCTTTTGGAAAGTCCGGCCTCAGGGTGGCGCGTTGAGTGCAGTGAGTTTGCCTCAGGCTGCAAAAGTCACTGAGGCCGCTCGTTAAAAGCTCACCAGTGCGTAAGCCGGTAGAGGGTGAAACCATCCCGGCAGTGGGGGTGGATCTGAGCGACCTCATTCCCCCCTTTCTTTTCAGGGCTTGCTAAGGCAGCTCGTGCTGCTGCCAGGCGCCGATGCGACCTCCCAGGTGTGCGCTAGCGTGAACTTGCAGCTCGCCGTGCTCTCCATCCCCCCCGCGCTGCAGGAGCGCCCCCCGACGCCGGCGAGCTCCGAGGGGCTGGACCACCCCTACGGTCAGTGACACGCGGCCGGCCGCTCGCGGGCGCTGGCAGAATATAGAGCCGATCTCGCTGCTTTGCACCCGCCTGGCGCCTGCGGCCGAGCGCACGGTGGAGGGAGAACCTTGTGTCAAAGCTGGAGCAGGTTGAGAAGCCCGGATGACTTCAGGGCGTGTCTTTCGGGGCCGCGTGTGGCCTGTTGGTCAGAGGGCTGGGGAGAGATGAGGGTTACAAATGGCGGGTTTCTCCCCTTCTGAAGGCAGGTTTGCGCCTTGTTGCCAGGATCTGATGCCACCCCGGGCAGGACAGTGTGCGGGGGCACCGTTTTTAATGCCCCCTTTCGTCTTTCTCTGTCCCGAGGACGGCGACGGGACACGCTCGCTTTTGTGTTGTGTCCAGGGGCTGACGTGCAGGTGACGCTGGGACCCCGCCCGCCCTGCGTAGAGACGGAAAAGGCCCGGCTGTGGTTTAATGCTTCGCCGAAAGGCCTCTACCTCTGTGACGGGCGCGCCTGGGTCGCCGTGCTGGAAGGTGAGGGCCATGACGGCCAGGCCACGCTGCCGCGACCGATCACAGTCGCTCCGAGGGGCGAGACTGCAGCTCCGTCAGGCTGGGACTCAGTTGTCCCCTCTGGGGAGTGGAGGGGGCGGGGAGGGCAGGCCTGACGCCTCTTCTGGAATTACGCTCAACGTTGAACTGAATTCAGTACGTTGGTCTGTTGTCTCTGAGGCAACAAACCGCTGGGTGGGGCGGGGCCCTCTAAGAGTAGGAGGAGCTTCATCGCTCCTCTACCCATGAGAAAATGGTGGCTGGGATGTTGCCAGATACTTTCACCAAAAATCCCAAACATGGCAAGAAAAAATTAGGTTAAGCGCAAAAAAAAAAAAAAAAAAAAGGCACTGTGCCTTTAAAAATCTCCTTGCTCCCCCCGGGGGAAGAATGTCCCCACCGGCCTTCCGTCCGAGAGAAACAGAAAATACTGGACATTTGACATGTCTCCGGTATTTTCTGTGCTTTTTTTGTTTTTTTTGGGGGTGGGGGGGGGTTTGGACACGGGCCACAAATAACGGCCTGTCCGGGTGAAAACTGGACACCTGTCAGTCCTAGAATTTGCTCCCCCTTTCTAGACCTGCAGAGGCCTTGGGAGCGAGTTGATTGCGCGAGGCACAGGCCGAGGAGGTTTATTGGTTCACAGGGACACAGTGCAGCGTAAGATCGATGGTAACACAGGGACCAAGAGCAGGCAGCCTTCTCCCCCCCTCTTCTGCTCTAAGATCCTTCTCTCGTCTGAGCACAGAGGAGACTGACTGTTCTCCCTACCCCCCCAGCCTGATGTCAGCCCCGCCTCTCCTTTGTCTCCCTGCCCCGGCAGGAGTTGTTATCTCAGGTGTCTGGGCCCAATACACACCTGCAGTGAGTCACGCCCAGCCTCTTCCTCCTCATGCAAAGAGTGCTGCAGGGGCTGGGGGAAACTGAGGCACACCCACCCACCCAGCACAGTACAGCAAAGAGTACATGTAACAACAGAGTGAACACATGACTACAAAAGAGGGCAACACTCGCACTATGACACCCTGTTCCATGCTGTTCACAGTCTGTGGCCATCGCTTGTCATGTCCCCACACCTGAGGCTAGACCGTGCTGGTAGAAACCACTTTCCCGTGGATTGTTAAGCCCGTGGGCACAGGGCGTTTTATTGGGCAACGCAGGGCCATCAAAGCTGTACCCTCCCATTGTATTTTGGAAGACCGTTGAATTCGGGAGGCATCGATGAGTCATTTTCCTGCCTTTTGATGATTTCTAGCCCGAGAGAGGCTGGACTACGTGGAAGAATACCAGAACTTGATGACCAACTCGGAAACGTTGGGCGTTGAGATCTTCGTCATTCCAAAGGTGGGGCTTTTTGCGGCCACAGCCAATCGGCACTCGCCCCCGGGGTCAGCTGTCTACAAATGGACAAATGGAAAATTCCTGTCTTACCAAAACATCCTCACCTCCCAAGCTCAATCCTGGTGCTATTTCACCATCGGCAACAAGGTAATTCCACGTCGGGGGTTCTTTGGGGGGCTGTGTCAGGTCGCAAGCGCTAGATGGCTTCTGACATGGGCTGGCCCAAATCTGAGTCTTGGCAGGGGACCGGTTTCAGGCTCAGAACTGTCGCTGGGGTAGCCTGGGGAAGCTCCGTTGACTTCAACAGCGTGATGCTCATGTAATGGGGCTGTCCCCAAGCCTGCGGCTAAGCTGCTACGGTACATAGACCATTGCAAAGGGAATGGTGCTTTTTGGGGCTTTGCTATTGTACAAGCAAATTGTATTCGACTCACGCTCCATAGGGAACAGATCCTCGCTGGTCTCTCCCCAGCGTCCAAAGCTCATCCCTCTGCCCTTGAATTGCTGTTCTCCGCAGCCCGCCGGCGACGTATCCGAAGTCTCCAGCCCCACGACTTTCTTCTCAGTGTCTCTAAAACCGTTGTTTGCCGCTGATTTCCGGTGGATTCTGTCTGCTCTCTGCTCAGTTGTTGCTGGGTTTCGCTCACTGTGACGGCGCGTTGGGGGTTCCCCGTCTCCTGCACCCCGAAATGGCACAAACAGACTGCACCAGCCGGTGGAATAGAGGAAGTTTATTGCCTCTCCAGGATACAGCACAGCACAGATGTAGTCTGGTCACAGAGCTGGGCTAGGATGCCTCAGGCCCCCTTTAGATGGGGGAGACAGGGCCCCTAAACTCCAGCCCCTTCTCCTAGGCTCTCCTCCATGCTCTCCCACAGTAACTAACTAAATTCCCTTCCAGCCCTGCCCCCCAGTCAGGGCAGCATCCACCTTCCTTTGTTCCTCTCCATGGGGGGTGTCTGGCCACTGGTTCAACAAGTTTGGCATTACCTTTGCATAGTGAGGTTTTCCCTGCTGGGTCTTGCTCCAGACAGCAGGGGTCACCACAGCCCAGCAAGTACCCCCACTACGTCACAGTTCTCCCCCCTCCGAGAGCGAACTGAGCAGGGTCACTCCGCTCGTGACCTAGGGAAGTTCGGGTCCTCTGCGTGGGAACCCGCCCTGGGGACATGGGTGCTCCCCTTAACTCGGGCCGGCCGTGGCGAGGCCCCACATGAGCTGGCTTCCCTCTGTCCACTCGCCGCCCCGCTCCAGGGCGACTGGCGCAGGCCTGTCCTCGGGGGTCACACCCACCCTTCCGCTGGCCTTGATCTCTGGCCAGGGTCTCTCGGGCCGGGGCCATGAGCCCAGTGAGCCTTCTCTGGACAGCCAGGGCGGCTTCCACCCCCGAAGCTCCATCCAGGGAGGTCTTCCCCTCCCATAACTCTCTCAGCAAGCCCAGAGGGTCTATCTGGGGTAGAGACCCCCAAGCCGCTTTCCTCCTGTCTTGGGCCTTCCCGCCCCTCTGGCAGGAGTCACAGGACCGGCAGTACCGCTGCACGGCTGTAAAGATTCCCGGCCAATAGAAGTGCTGGAGCAGCTTCAGCCGGGTGCTCCGGATCCCCCGGTGGCCCCCAACGGGGACATCGTGGGCCAAATACAGCAGCTTGAGGCGATACTTTCGGGGGATGACCAGCTGCCGCTGGACCCCCCATGCCCTCGCCTTCCTGGGGGGGAGCCACTCACGGAACAGGAGCCCACGCTCCCGCAGGAATCTCTCCTGGCCACCTCTCCCCCGGGGCTGAGCTGCATGGAGGCCAGCCTGGTCCCTCAGCCTCTGCAAGGAGGGGTCTGCCTGCACCTCAGCCTGGAATTCAGCTGCTGAGGCAGGGATCGGGACCTGTCCCCCACCTCTGCCTAGGTCCGGAGTCCCAGCCTGGCTGGACCCCGTGTCCACTGGGATGGGACCCTGAGGACGCTGCCCGGAGTCCTTCCCTGGACCCAGGTTGTCAGCCCCCCGCTGGCTCTGGCTCCGGGTAGTGACTAGAGCCCGCTGGGATTCATGGGGCCACTCCTCTAGGTCATTCCCCATCAGCACCTCGGTGGGCAAGTGCGGGTGCGCCCCCACTTCCTTGAGGTCCTCCTTGGCCCCCCATTTCAGATGCACCCTGGCTACAGGCACCTTAAATGGGGACCCGTCTATGCCCTTCAGGGTCAGCTGCGCGTGGGGTAGTATCCGCTCTGGGGCCACTATGTCGGATCGGGCCAGAGTCACCTCCGCCCCCGTGTCCCAGAAGCCCGTCACCTTCCTACCATCCACCTGCAGGGGTATGAGGCACTCGCTCCGCAGGGGCCGTCCTGCCCCCACCCGGTACACGGAGAAATCCGCCTCCTGAGAATCAGACCTCCCAGGGGAGGTGCACTGAGCATCCTTCCCCTCTCTCTGAGCTGAGGTTTGCCTGCCAGCCCCTGCCTCTGGGGCAGCCTGCCCTTCCTCCCGCCCCAGCCAGTTAACCCTGGAAAGTCCCCGGTCCTGGGACCTGGTGCACTGAGCCCTCTTGTGGCCTTTTTGCCCACAGCGATGGCAAGTTAGGCTTTGGGCTGTCTCTGTCCAGGCCCTGGCTGGTTCTCTGGGGTGCAGACGACCTGTTCCTTGGTCTCGCCCCGTAGTTGACTCCCTCCGTCGCTCAGCCGAGATCCGGTCTCTGCGCGGTTCCCTCTCTCTCCGGGACTCCCGTTCACACCCGGACCGGCTCTCCGTGAACTCATCCGCCAGTCTCCCGGCCTCCTGGGGGTTCTCTGGTCTCCGGTCCTTGAGCCACAGCCTCAGTTTGGGTGGGCACGCTTCATAGAACTGCTCCATCATGACCAGCTTGAGCAGCTCCTCTGCGGTCTGGGCTCCGACTCCAGACACCCACTTGCGGCAGTATTGCGCCAGGCGGGAGGCCAGGTCCACATAGGTCTCCCGTGGCCCTTTCTGTACCCCCCGGAACTTCTTCCTGTACATCTCGGGGGTCAGCCCGAACTTGTGCAGCAGGGCCTCCTTGACTCGGTTGTAATCCCCTGGCTGTAGGTCCTCCAGCTGACTGAGCACTCCGGCCGCCTCCTGGTTCAGTGCGGGGATGAGCTCCTGCAGCCAGTCAGCTGGGGGGACCCGTTGCAGTCCACAGGCCCTCTCAAAGGCACTGAGGAACCCGTCTATGTCACCCATGTCCTTCAGTTGGGCCACCACGAGCCTCTCCAAGCGTCTGGCAGTCCTGGGACCCTGGGGCCCATCCGCACTTGGCGCAGCCGGTGCCCCGCCGGTTCTCCGCTCTGCCATGGCCAGCTCATGCTGCCGCTGCCTCTCTCGATCTTGGCGCTCCTTCTCTCGATCTTGACGCTCCCTCTCTCGGTCCTGGCGGTCCTTCTCTCGGTCCTCTACTTCCAATTCCCTGATCCGCAGCTGGATCTCCAGCCGCCGCAGCTCCGCTGGGCTGGCCCCTGCCCTAGATGGGCTACGGCTTGCAGGCCTCCCGGGAGACGCTGTCTCATCTCTCCGTTGGGTTCCAGCGCTCCTCCCCCTCTCTGAGCCTGACACACTCTCAGGGGGGGTCTGGCTGCTTCCCCTGGGGACAAGATCCTGGCCCTGTGGCTGGTCATTATCTTCCAGCTGGGCAATCAGCTGGGCCTTGGTTGCTTTTCGCACAGGCAAGCCCCTCTCTCTGCACAGCCCCACCAGCTCTGCCTTCAAGAGTCGGGCGTAGGCCATCTGCCCGCTGGTCCCCTTGGTGCAGACTCACCAGTCTAGTGCTGCAGCGCCCCACGATTCCCAGGAACCGCTTCGCTCTGTCTCCAGCACGCCTGGCTCCAGGGCTCTTGCTTCTACTGCGCCTTGTCGCTTGCCGCTGGGAGCTTCATCCACGGGGTGCAGTGCATCCCACCCCTGACACCAGTGTGACGGCGCGTTGGGGGTTCCCCGTCTCCTGCACCCCGAAATGGCACAAACAGACTTCACCAGCCGGTGGAACAGAGGAAGTTTATTGCCTCTCCAGGATACAGCCCAGCACAGATGTAGTCTGGTCACAGAGCTGGGCTAGGATGCCTCAGGCCCCCTTGAGATGGGGGAGACTGGGCCCCTAAACTCCAGCCCCTTCTCCTAGGCTCTCCTCCATGCTCTCCCACAGTAACTAACTAAATTCCCTTCCAGCCCTGCCCCCCAGCCAGGGCAGCATCCACCTTCCTTTGTTCCTCTCCATGGGGGGTGTCTGGCCACTGGTTCAACAAGTTTGGCACTACCTTTGCATAGTGAGGTTTTCCCTGCTGGGTCTTGCTCCAGACAGCAGGGGTCACCACAGCCCAGCAAGTACCCCCACTACGTCACACTCACGCTGCCAGCTACATGTTTGGGTAGCACTTTATAGACTCTCAAAACGTGGATGGAATCATGAGCTTTCGTGGGCACAGCCCACTTCTTCATCTGCACGTCATCAGCCCACTCTGGTCATCTGCAGAAGTGGGCTGTGCCCACGAAAGCTCATGAGACCATCAACATGTTTTGTTGGTCTTTAAAGTGCTACCGGACCATTTGTTTTTTAAGTGTATTAAATCTGTGTTTGTAGCTGTCACAAAGTCCTGTTCCCAAGGGAGAGACGGATCTTTCCTAAGCTCTGTGCTGTGATGCGTACCCCCTTCGATTCCAAAACCCAGCATCAAGCCCCCCATCCAGAAAAGTAAAATTGATTTCCGACCCTTGGCAGGACCCCCAATCCACAAGTCAAGCCCCCCCCCCCCCACACACACACACACACACAAAGAGAGTAGAAAACTGAGCCACTGGCGAACACCGGGAAGAGAATACCTTTTCTGAGTGCTTAGATAGCAAAGCTAGGCGCGAGACGGCGTACAGCTGGGCTACCCCCGTGGGTAGCTCTCAGATCAGGGACGCGCCTGGGGGTGAGTCCCCCCATAGCTGGCTTGTTCATATGAATAAACATTCGCACCGTGGGGCTAACCAGGCGGGGCCCTGTTGTGCGAAGTATTGCAGCAGGGCCGTTCCTGTCCCGACTCCCGTAGCGCCGGTCGAGTGGCGCAGGACTGTGTGGAAAGCTGCCGTCCTAGCCGGGCTGGGGTGCCGGTAGCTGCACCCAGCGTTTGTTCCATGGTATTGTGAAGCCAGCCCCGGCGGCTTGGTGCCAGTAACTGCTGAGGGGAGCACCACAAGGAACGGCTGCTTGTCTGAGCTCGTGCCCGAAGCCTGAGGCCAGACGGGGGGACCCAGGCGGGGACAATCTGCAAACGCTGCTTTTCAGAACCGTAGGGGACCAAGGCTTGATCGGGAGGGGGCTCGTTGGCTACCCGGTGGTGCTCTGCCGAGCAGCCTCACCTCGCAAGGAATTTGGGGCGCCCGTCAGAGCTGGGGGTAGCTGTTAACCAAGAGAGGTCACGTCCCTGCTCCCCGTGGGCCCGGTGGACATTGACGACAAGATTGGCAAGAGCCCGTCTGAGCCCTGGGCTGCCGGGCCGGGAAGGAAAAGGCAAGGCGGGCAGACGGAGGCCAGGTCGACTCCGGCTGCCTCCCGCAGGTGCCCCGCCAGGCACAAAGCAGCCTAAGTCGAGGCTTTACAAGGGCCCAAACGCTCGCCTGGTCCAGCTCGCCGAATGCCCCGTCCGCTCTGCTCCCTCCGTGGCTCTCCCCGCTTCCCTCCCTCTGTCTCCCGGACGGGCGGGGAGGAGAGCTGCCCGACGTGGCCAGCAGGGGGTGCAGTTTAGCCCTGCCGTGACCCCCTGGGCAGTGCTCACCCCCAAAACATGCCTCTTCCCCCCCCTCCCCGTGCAGGGCCCTTCCCTGGAGGGGCAGAAACGCAACTGGGATTTTTCAGATCTTCCTCGCAGTGGCTAATTTTGAGCGGAACGACCGGGGCCAGGAGTTCTCCGTCATTTACAAGTGGAGCCGCCGGACGGAGACGTTCCTCCCGTACCAGCGGATCGCCACGCACGGCGCCAGGGACTGGGAGGCCTTCGAGCTGGAGGGCGAGGCTTTCCTGGCTGTTGCCAACCACAGAGAAGGTACCCAACCCTTCGTCTCGCTCGGTCAGCTGACGGGCCAGCGGGGGAGGGGGACTCATTCCGGGACACCCCGTTGTTCCTCCTCTACCGCCTCCCAGTGGGGCTCCTCCCCGTTATGCGCGTGCACCACCGCATGGGCTGGGATCCTGGCCCCAGCTCTGGAGTCAGCCGAAAGGTTTGAAAGAGACAGGACAAGCACGCTTGCTTTCCTAATGGGTTAAAATCTTCTCTGCAAATAGCTTTCCTCTATACGTCTGCATCTCCGGTAGGCGCTCGCTAGGCCTTCCGCAGCACCCTCCAGCAGCAGCGCTCAACGTGCTCGAAGTCGGTATTATTCTCCCCGTTTTACGGGTGGGGAAACTGAGGCACGGAGCGGTGCTGCCACTTGCCTGGTCTTGGCAGGGCCAGGAATAGAAGCCAGGCTTCCGAGCGCAGTAGCCACTAGGTCACACTTCCATGCCCTACGTCTGGCCGCCGGGCACGGCCTGCAGGACCCCTAAGTGGCGCCGGGTAGGCGAGAGAGAGCCCCAGGCTGGAGGGAGCAAGACAGCAGTTGCCTGCGGAGAACCTAGAGCTGGCAGCAGGGCAAGGGGCGTCGGAGCGACCACTCCTGGGCCTGTGATGGGTCCAAACTTGAAAATGAAGTTAAGTTCCAACACTTCCCTGTGTATTTGGCTTGTACATTTGGGACCCATCACAAAGGTACAAATAAAAACACGACCTGGCTAGCACCCGACCTTCCTCATCCTAATGACTTAACCAACCAACTAATGGGCACTTGGGAACCACTTGCACCTTCTCTATCAGCTTCATGTAACATGAACACTCCCATTCACTACTTTTCCCTTCCTTCTTCCTCCCCCTCCCCCATCCCATATTTATTTTGGAACTGGACTTGTAATACTCTGGCCATCTGCAGAAGTGAGCTGTGTGCACAAAAGCTCATGACACCATCTAAGTATTTTGTTTGTTGTATTTTCAAGATATATATTTATATATACTCACTCCTGCCCTTGTAACTTCCACTCCTCTTCATCTGATGAAGTGGGTTTTACCCACAAAAGCTTATGCCCTGATAAATCTGCCAGGCTACGTCTGTGCGACATGCTTCTTGCGCAAGAAGCCTTTTGCGCAAGCGATTTTGCGCCAGAACGTCGTGCGCAACAGCGTGTCCCACCTCAAAGCACGCGGCAAAAGCGATGCACTTTTGTGCAAGAGAGTGTCCACACGGCATGGATGCTCTTGCGCAAGAAAGCTCTGTTGGCCATTCACCGAAAAGCCATCAGAACACCTGTGCTTTTTTCCATAGGGGTTTCTTGCGCAAGAAACCCCTCTGGAGCATCCACACTTGCCTTTTTGTGCAAGAACTCTTGTGCAAAAGGGGCTTATGCCTCATAGAAGGAGGTTTGCCTATGGCGGGAAAAGCCCCCCCTTCTGCCGTTTTACTCTGGATTTCCTTGCAGAAAAGTGCATTTGAGGTGTGGACACTCCACAGGTTTTTGGGCAAAAACCTGGCAGTGTAGATGTACCCCTAGTCTACACTACAGCACTAATTCGAACTAACTTAGTTCGAATTAGTTAATTTGAACTAAGCTAATTCGAACTAACGCATCTAGACCTAAAAACTAGTTCGAATTAGCGTTTTGCTAATTCGAACTAGCATGTCCACATTAAGTGGACCCTGAACAGGGCTTAAGGCTGGCCGGAAGCAGTGCCGGCAGGGCAGCAGAGGAGGACTTAGAGCGTGGAGCTGCTGTCTCAGACTAGCCGAGGGCTGTGCTTAAAGGGTCCCGACCCCCACCCCAGAAAGACAGTTCTCAGGGGTGCCCCGCTTGCAAAGCAGTCCTGGCTTGGAGTGCCCGGAGTGCCCACACTGGGCACATCACAGCACTCGGCCATCAGCCCGGCTGCACTTGCCGCAGGCTGCCATCTGGGGAGAGGGGGCAATTGGGGGACTGCAGAAGAGCTTCCACCCCCAGAAGCCCGCAGAGCCAGCCCAGTCCTCCCCATCGGGGGCTCGTGCCCCATTCCTCCCTCACCTCCTTCCACTTACCCCTCCCTAGCCCCCCTTCCTGATGTACAAAATAAAGATAACGTGTCTTCCAAAATAGAATCTCTCTTTAGTGAACAAAACTGGGGAAGACTGGGAAAAGGAGGTGGGAGAGGGGAAGAGAGAGGCTGGGAGAGGGGAGGGCAACTAAAATGATCAGGGGTTGGGAACAGGTCCCATATGAAGAGAGGCTAAAGAGACTGGGACTTTTCAGCTTAGAAAAGAGGAGACAGAGGGGGGACAGGATAGAGGTCTCTAAAAGCAGGAGTTGGGTGGAGATGGTGCATACAGAAAAGTTCTTCATTAGTTCCCATAAAGAAGGACTAGAGGACACCAAAGGAAAAGAATGCATAGCAGGCTTCAAAGTAGTAACAGAAAGTTGTTCTTCACAAAGCAAAGAGTCAACCTGTGGAACTCCTTGCTGCAGGAGGCTGTGAAGGCTACAACTAGAACAGAGTTTAAAGGGAAGTGAGATCAAGTCATGGAGGTTGGGTCCATGGAGTGGTATTAGCCAGGGGGTAGGAGTGGTGTCCCTGCTCAAGGTTTGTGGAAGGCTGGAGAGGGATGGCACGAGACAAATGGCTTGGTCACTGTCTTCAGTCCATCCCCTCCAGAGTCCCTAGGGTTGGCCGCTGTCGGCAGACAGGCTACTGGGCTAGATGGACCTTTGGTCTGACCCAGGTCGGCCATTGTAAGCTCAGGGCTCAGGGTCGGGGGTCTCACTGGACCCCCTTGATTCTCTTGCACACCTGCTCCTGGGTGGCCAGGCTGGCAGCTCTCCTGCCCAAGCCGGCCACTTTCCTGTGCCTAGTGCGGAGGTTGTGGACGAGGTCCACGATGTCTGCACTAGCCCAGGCGGGTGCCCGCCTCTTGCGGTCCCGGGCAAGCTCCCGGGAGCCGCCAGCCTGGTCCCAGGAAGAGGGGGAGGTCTGGGGGGCATCGGGTGGGTGGCTCGATCCGTGCCAGGTGCAGGGTCTGCTGGCTGGGTGCTGGCAGGCTTGCACCTGGCACGGGCACCGTAGCCAGCCCGTGCCCCTTTAAGGGGTCCGGGGCCGGGAGGGGGGCAGACGAGTTTCCCTGGTGTTGGCCAGAGTGGCCACCAGGGCAAGCTGGGGAGGGCTAGCCTCCCACTAGTTCGAACTAGGCTTAATCCTCATGGAATGAGGATTACCTAGTTCGAACTAAGCGCTCCGTTAGTTCGAATTAAATTCGAACTAACGGAGCGCTAGTGTAGCGCCTATGAAAGTTAGTTCGAACTAACGTCCGTTAGTTCGAACTAACTTTGTAGTGTAGACATACCCTTAAATTTTCACGCTTTCCACACACTGAGGCTAGCAATGAAGTTGCAGTGTGCTGCCACCCAGAGGGGAATAGTAATAGCGATGTAGCCGTGTTAGTCTGGTCTTGCTGAAACAAAAGACAAAAGTTCTGCACAGTCCTGTCTCTTCTTCCAGAGGGGAATGTTAGTCTAAAACCACAATGTGTCCAAATAATGGAGCCCCAAAGGATGGCAAGCAAGACTCGGAGCTTTGGCAAAGGTTTTGCAGATAAAGCGAAATGAGCGACTTGCCCTTGGTTTCATCGGCTTCATGAAACCAGCGGAGTCCGTCTGAGAAGCATATTGTTAGCAGCACAGGCACAGAGCAAAGAGCAGGGCTTGTTAACGGGGGCGGGGCGGAAATTGTTAATACAGTCACAGATTGTAAGGCTCCGGCGACAGAGCCATGTAGTTTAGACGTACCCTGTGATTCTACACCCAGCCCGTATCTTGTGGCTGAGCTAGAGTATCTATTGGAAAGGCATCTGGGCTTGATTTTAAATCTGATTTCCCCTGCTCAAGCCTGAGAGATGCCCGTGTCCATATTTGAAACCCCCTGATCTATTTCTGTCTATGTCACCCCCTTTCGTTATGCTTCTGTAGTAAATAACCAGAATAGCCAAATTTTCTACTGCTCCAAAATGAGGGATTTTAAAGTCTATAAAAATAGAGGTGTACATGGAGGTGTGAATCACGGCACTGCTGCAAATAGAAAGTGGAAAGATTTATTTCTGTCTCCTCTCTATAAATCAAGCAAAAGATTTGGAAACCGGGAAGTGCTCCCCGGAGAAGGGACAGTCTGTGCTGATGTCCTAGCCCAGAGGAGGGGAGAGTCCTTATATGACATCCACGGAGAACAGAAATTCCATTTCATGGAGAGGGTCGAGAATTCAGAATTTGGCTTCAGTTCGAGTCATAAGAAACTCCTCCCCATGTCAAAGTTCTCCATGAAAGAAAACGTGGGGCAGCAAGGCGGGTCGAATGAAGGCCTGGGTTCGCTGAAATCGAAAGGATCAACGTCTATTTTGCCTACCAATCAATCAGATAATCGAACATACAAATGTGCCGCAAAAAGCCATTTCCAATGGAAAAGGTGAAAATGTTTCAGTGTGAAAATGCCAAGAGGGGACCCGTGGATTACGGGAACTATTTCCGTCTCGTTCCCTTGGTGAAATTGACGCGATTTTGCAATGGACGACATAATTGTGAGGGGCCTGCATGTGCGGATGGTTGTGATTTTCCAGAGCAGTTGAAGTGCTTGTACCTGCACCAGTACCCATCACACTGGGTCCTCGCGGCAGGCTGGAATGACTCCCACGCTTGGGCAGCCACGGGAGCTATTCCGGCAGCCGGGGAGTGTGTGGCACAGGAATGCCTGTCCTAGCTGGGATGAGGCTGCCGCTGGCCGAGAGAGGGACTGAACTGGCAGCATGTGTGTGTCTGCTTCCTGGGCAGAATCCCCAGGGGCAGTTTAGCTGCTCCCCACACGCCCCCCATTCAGATATTTCGTCTGCTCCTTCCCCAGTCGCTGTCCTGCCGCTTCCCCCGGCCGCAGTCTGTCTGTCTTGCCTCCTCCTCTCCTGTCGCCCCCAGGGGACAATCACAACATCAACAGCGTCATCTACCGGTGGAACCCCAGGCGCAGGCTTTTCGAGGCCAACCAGACCATCCCTACCTCCGGAGCGTACGACTGGGAGTTTTTCACCGCCGGCCCCTACGCGTTCCTGGTGGTGGCCAACACGTTCAACGGCACCTCTACCCAGATCGACTCCCACATCTACCTCCGGCTCGGGGGCTCCTTCCAGCTCTTTCAGTCCATCCTGGTAAGCGGCGGCGGCTGTCTCCTTTCCCTGCCCTTTCCCATGGAGCCGTTCCAGGGACTGGGCTGGGACGCCCCCTAAGAGCTTGCAACCCCTCCCAGCTCAGGGTCACCTGCGGATTTTAGAAACCCGCTTGCCCCTCCCTCATCCGAGTCATTCATGAAAACATGGACTAGCTCTAGATGCAGGACACCGCTAGACACACCCTCCCCGGGTAACAGCAATTGCTAACTACTGGAGTGCAGCTGTCATTTGGCCTGGCCCCCGTTTGCCTGCTTGGGTTGGGAGAACGCCAGGCTACAATCGAGAGCAGTCCCCCATCTTCAGCCTTTCATTTCGCCCTAGACTTTCGGTGCTGCCGACTGGGAGGTCTTTCGCATTGGAGACCGACTCTTCCTGGCTGTGGCCAACAGTCACCGTTACGGCAGTGGAGCCGAAGTGCCGAACAACTCCTACGCCATCAACTCCTCCATCTACGAGCTGCACGTCCCGGCGCAGATGTTTGTCAAGTTTCAGGATCTCCTCACCTACAGGTACCAACTCGCTTTTCGGGGGACAAACGGCCGTATGTGGCCCCAGAGTTCCCAATGCCAGGGCTTTTCCAGTGATCCCAGAGTCGGCCACTCAGAGCTGTCCCACTCCAGAAGGGACCATGATCCCTGTGTAGCAGAGGGCAGAGAATTTAACCCAGAGAGTCACATAATACAGGTTGAACCTCTCTAGTCCAGCCACACCCATAGTCCGGCATGATGTGAGTTAGCCAGATGTCCACTTAACATGAGTGTGGCCAAGTTTCCTGCGGCCCCATAAAGTTTGTTACATCCCCCAGGCCTGGCTCTCAGGGTTCTGGGCTGTTATTTAGCTCCAATTTACCCCTCAAGGTCTGCTAAGAGCCCAGTCTATGTGCTTGCTCCATACCCCAGCGCCCTGGACTGGGAGTTCTTCTCCGTGGGAGAAGATTATTATCTGGTGGTGGCAAACTCCTTTGATGGATTCACCTTCTCCGTGGACAGTGTTATATACAGGTACCGGCCCCGTGGCCCCCCTTACCGCCATAGGCTCACGGAGAGGCCTTGTCCGTCCGTCTGCAGCCACAGCCCAGACGACAGGGACGGCTCAGTCGGCTGTAACGGGTCACTGCCTCTCTGCAGCCTGCTCCGCCTGCCCGGGAACTCGGCTGCTCTGCGTGAAGCAGACCAAGCAGGAAATGCACAAGGGAGTTTATCCCTCCCCCTCCCCCTGCTCTCGTTACCGCCTGCAGAGCCATACCTCTGAATGGGCCCTCTGGCGTGGGCCTGACCCTGTCCACTATGGCTGGACTGAGGCCACCAAATCCATTTCCCACAGGCCACCCCTCAGGTCACTGCTGGGTGACTCTTCAGCCACCAGCTAGAGATAAAAGGTGGGTAGCCCATGGCCTGGTCTGCAGGGTGGCAGAGCAGTGAGGTGTCCGCGTCTACCCCACGCCTGATGCGAACGGTCTCCTCTCCTCCCGCTCCTTTCCCGCAGCCCATCCAGAGCAGGAAGCCTGCGAAGGGGGCTGGGAGGGGCACTGCTGAATCGAGCCAGTGGGTCTCCGGGGGGCCCGTTTCCATCCCTTGGCACTAGCCCGGGGCTGCGGTCAGAGGTGGGACACACCCGACCGTGCATTGATCTAGTGTGTTTGGCCCAGCTGCTGCTGTGACTGGCGCTGGCTGGGGTCCCTCTGCTGTCGCATCTCCGGCAGACCCTGGCGCGGAGGGGCCCCATCGGCACGGCCAGCGCCTGCCGGGGATAGTCACGCGGGTCCTCTGCGCGGCAGGTGGCAAGGCTACGAAGGCTTCGTGGCAGTTCACCGCCTTCCCACGTTGGGCTGCCGGGACTGGGAAGCGTTTCGCACCCCCCAGGGGGCCTTCCTCCTCTACTCCAGCGCCAGGCAGCCACTCTCCAAGGTGCTGAAGCTGAAAACCGGCTGACGGGCCCGTCGGAGACGCCTGGCTGGTGCCGGGAGCGGGGCAAAGCAGCGGCTTGTCGGCTCTGCCTCGGCGAGGGGAGGACGCCAGCTCGGGGAGGCCGGGAGTCGAAAGCCGCCACAAGAATCACCCCAGGGTTCTTCAGCCCTTCACCTGCTCTACCTGGAACTAGCTTGGATGGTCCCCAAGGCACTGCTCCCCTGCTCATCCGTGTGCATCTTATTCCTCCTTTGCCGCTTCACCCTGCGCCCTGCCCCCAGAGGCACTGGGCCTGCTGCTGTGTCCCAGGAGAGCCCCGCTGGCCCTGTGGGGGCAGATCCTGGGCCACGGCCGGGGGAAGAGGTGTGTGGAGAAGCAGTGGCCACCGAGGCCGCGTGACTTGGGACGTTCCTGCTGACGCCGGCTCGTGATTCTGTCTCTCCCCGCCCGCGAGGAGAGGGGCGCTGTCCTGGAACGGCCTGCCCCGCGGCCGGCCGTGTGCTGCAGTGAGCCCGCCGGCCTGCTGGGGGCAAGCGGTCCCGGGCAGCAGGGGCCCAGTGGGTGTAGGGACCCTGGGACTGTGCCCTGGGTGCTGTGGCTCACCGCAGGCAAGGGGGAGTGCTTTGGAAAGTGGGTTTGGCGGGAGAGGTCCAGTGTTTGAAGGGGGGTCCGAGGAGAGGGGGCCACCAGGCAGGGCCAGCTACGGAGGAGCCAGATGGCAGCCCCCAGCCTGGTGCTGTTCTGTGAGCGCCCTGGGCACTATGAAGCAGGGAGAAGGTTCAAGCCAACCGAGGCAGCCAGGTCTATGCCCCTGCCCCCAGCGGGTGAGGACATGGGCCCTGAGGCGAGCCCAGCCTCCGTCGCGCGAGCCCTGCGTGGTAAAGCTGCGGCTCGTGTCTTGTTTCCGTGTGATGTCTGTCGCGCCGCCTCCCATGACTGCAGCCACTGCTCCTGTGGCGGGATCCATAGCGACCGGCGCGGCCCTGCCCGTGGGCAGGTGGGTGGAGTCGTTTCTCCCCTCGCCGGAGGAGGGATCGCAGGCCGGGGGGCAGTCCAATCAGACCGCGGGCTCAGACACAGCCCCCCTCGAAAGCACCCTAAGCCTGCCACAGCGAACGGGTGTGGGGCCCGGCGGGGGCCGGTTTGCCTGGCCCTGCTTCAGGGGCGCTGGAGAGCCAGCCAGGCCCATGGGGCCGACAGGGGGCACTTCTGGCGGTGACATGAGGGGCCGCCGGAGGCTGGGGGCGGGGACCCAGAGTCTGCACCAAGGCCTGGCCCCCCAAGTGCCGTGGGGCTTGCTCACAGCTGTTCTTGGCGGCGCAATCTCTGAGCGGGGGCGCTGGCCTGTCTCGGGCTGCCCGTGGCCCTGCTGCCTTGCCGCGCCAGGGAGCAAACCCCAGCCCCTCCGGGCGAGGGGGGCAGAGCCGCTGGGCTACCCCGCCACAGCCCCAAGCAAACAGCCCTTCCCCGCTCCTCCATGGCCCCCCATCGCCCCCCTGCTCTCCGACGAGCCCCAGCATTGCCTCGGGGCGCTGCCTGGGCCCACGTGGGATGGCGCAAGGAGAAGCCCGGTACCCACATCAGCCCAACGGGGGGTGCTTCGGGGGAGCCCCGGCCATGCTCTGATGGGGGTTCCCCTGGAGCGACGCGTGCGCCAGGAACCAGAGGCTGATGAAGGAACCCGGATGAGATGGCAAATTCTCTAGGAAAAAATGGAGCAGAACAAAAGTAGGAAGGGGGTTCTGGGCCCCCATTGTGGGGGGGGGGGGAAGGGGCTAGGCCGGGCCCGGCTCCACAGTCCATGGCTAGAAGGGGCTGTGCTGGTCCTGGGCCACCATGGCTGTGCCCTGTAGTGTAGCCAGGGCCTTAGGACCAACCTGCCTCTTTGCAGGGGCCCGCCCCGTGCGTAGGAGCCGCTCAGACCCAGGGCAGCCATAGAAGGCCCCAGGCAGCCAGCGCATGCTGGAGGGGAGCCAAGGTGACCCCTGGCCCCGCCGGAAGAGGGAAGAGAGGATGGAGAGTTGCCTAGCAACCCCCGGCTGTTGCAGAACCAGGCCGATTGTGCGGGGGGGCGGGGGGAAGGGGAGGAAACGGCCGTTGCCAGGCAGGCGTCGATGGGGATGAGGAACGGGCAGGTGCCTGGCCCTACGACACCATGCCCAGGCTTGGCCAACGGGGGGGCCCCAGGCCTGGATGGGGGATGGTGAATCCTCAGCAGCGTGGGGTCCATGGCATTTGCCTTGCTTGCGTCGCCCTAGGGCTGGGCCGGGCCCAGACCCGCTGGAGGAGCCAGGAATGCCTCGCCCACCCCCCCCCGTGCCCAGCCACGCCTGCCTGGGCAGGGCCAGCAGAGGCACTAGAGCAGGCCCGGGGGGCTCAGGCGGGCCCTGAGAGCAGGCCGAGCGCGCCGGGCCCAACGGTGCCGTGGCTGGAGTCGTGCACTGCCCGGGCACCAAACTCCGGCCCCGGCAGGCAGCGCCGGCAGTGCCAGGGCCCACCAGTTCCCCCACCTCTCCTAGTGGCCCACCCGTTGCAGTGCCGCCAATGGCGTTTTCCAGCCTCCCTGCGAATTCGGACGGCCCCTCCCATTGCCGTTCCTGGGGCAGGCCCACTCCAAGCAGGGCTGGGCCCTATGGCGCCAGGCCTCATGGGGGCTGCTGGCTGCTCCCTGACCGCCGACTGCCGCAACCGGGAGCAGCGATGAAGGGGAAAGGCCTCCGGGCCCTGGCTGTGCCGCAGTGGGGCAGCTGTCGGCAGTGCGGGCAGCCCGGCGAGAGGCCAGCGCGGGGCCAAGCACAGCGTGCCAGGCTGGACTGTGGGCTGAGGGTGCCCCAGACACGCAGCCCGAGGCAGACGGGCGGCTGGGGAACGCCAGGCCTCTCCCCTGGAGCTTGGCAGGGTGTGAGGAACGGAGACTGGGGCTCATCAATTAGCAACCCTCAGCAATTGGCACCGCTTCCGCAGAGCCACCGTTTGTCCTGGGGCCGTAACCCGCCAGGGCCAGGATCCGGACAGCGCCAGCCCTGCCTGACTCCTAGTGCCGGATCCAAAGCCCGCTGAGCTTAGCAGGAGGACCCCTGGAAGCAGACCCAGAAGGAGGGGGGCTGCAGTCTCCGGCAAGCCCGTCAGCACGCCGCTCGGCTGGGCTGCGGGGGGTCGTGCCAGCGTGTTCTGGTGTTGCTATTCCCATTCCGCGGCGGCCTGGAACCGTTCTCAGCCCAATTAACCACCAGCGGGGGAGGGAAGGGAGCGTGCGGGGTGAGGCCGCTGTCCCTAGCTTGGTGCATTTCTTTGCTCGTGTAGGCAGGAAGCACTGGGGCCCGGAGTGTCTTTTCTATGAGTTTGTACAGCGCCTGGCGCAACGGGGCCCCGGCCCTGGGGGGCCGCTAGGTGTCCTGCAGCAATAGTTACAAACCAGCAAGGGGTATGCTGGCCGTGCGAACAAACTAGCCAGGTTCCACCGCCTTGGGCGGCTAATCCCCATGATTAAAGAGGGCGTTTTCCTTCACGCTCCTTCCAACCCTTTTCTTCTCTCCCTCCCAGTTCTTCTTTCCGCTCTCTTAGCCACGTGGACTGGCTGGCAGCGTTGGCTTTGCCTGCCTGTCTGGGCCACCGTGGTTGAGGCGAGAGACCATCTCTCCTCCCGGCCCCACAAAACAGACAACCCCCTCGCCATTCATACTTCAAACCCGGCCCCCAGACGCCGGCGGCCTGACTCCGAAAGGTCTCTGTGCGCACAGCCCTGAGGTACCGATTGTGACACCCAGCCCTTGCCTCGATCGCCAACACGCGGTGCGCAGCGCAACAGACTCCTTTGGGGATTCCCTTCCCACGGGTCGGCCCCTCACCGCACCGGCGGGTCTGCTTTTCCTGAGCCGGCTGCCCTCAGTCCCCAACCCACACGCAGCACTGGGTGAGTTGTAATTCAAGTGCCCTTGCAGGTCTCAGGGGGCCTGTTGTCATGCTGGCACATTTCCCCTCCTGTGGGTTGGGCAGGAGGTGCGGCACGCACACATCCCGCGCAGCAGTCTAGGCTTAACAACTAGCAAACGGAGGGTTCTCAGCCGCCATCGTACGGATGGGGAACCGCGGTACAGGCCCGGCTCCTCAAAGGCACTTGATTGACAGGGTCGGCACCTGGCTCTCATGAGCACCCCCTCCCCCGACCAATGGTACCCACAAACTCAGCTCCTTCCATGGGGCACCACCCTCCTCTCGAGGCCAGCCCCCCGTTCTCCATTGGGTCTTCAGCAGCTTTCCCTGGGCTTTCGTCCTGGCTTCAGCGCGCTCCCCACAGTACAGCTGCTTTCCCAGCCTGCCAGGCCCCAGCCTTCACGCCCCGAGCTCCACGCAGCAACTGACCTCTCCACTCTGCTGCTTGTCTCGTGCAAGGCCTTTCTGAGTGGGCGCGCTGGCAGCCCTTCCGATTGGTTGCTCTGCAGCCACTCTGGGCTTCCTGGAGGACTTCTTGCTGCTCTGAGCTGGGGCAGGGTGAAGCAGGAAAGGGCTCCAGGAGGGGGACGCTGGCCGAGCTGGGAGCAGCTGGTTCATTAGGGCTGGTCTGCTTCTCTCGGCCGAAGCCCCCTGCTCGTAGCAGCCCACGAGAGGACGTTCGCATAGGCTCCCCCCCACAGCCCGTCCCTGTGCTTGGCCTAACGTTGATCCCCGTGCCCTCCCCCTCCCCCTCCCCCACGCGGCATCCCTCAGCCGTGGCCACGCTCGGGCAGACGCGCCAGCCCCCCGGAGAGACACGGCGAGACCCGAGCCACTTGGCAACCCAGCACGACTTTATTGAGAAAGGCAAGGCTAGAACAGCGACAGCAGCGTGGTGCCAGCCTGAGGTGCCGTACCCAGCGGAGAGGAGGCACTTGGGTGGGAATGTAGGAGACTGTCGCCCTTTCGGTGCAGTGGAGTCACTAGCCAGGCCTGTCCGGCCACCAAGGCGAGGGCAGGGTCGCGCCCGAGTCCGGCAGCCCCGACGCCCCTTGTTGGTGCAGCGGGGAGGGACCCGAGAAGCTAGCAGAGCTGTAGGCAGGCGTTTGTTGAGCCCTGCCCCTGCTCATGAGCTACAGCTGCCCTGGGGAGTGTCCGTCTCCCAGAGCCACTCCTGGGACAGAGCCCGGGAGGGGAGCAGGCCTGCTGGGGGGAGGGAACCAGGCGTGTGGAAAGGAACTGAGACCCTCCACCCCCTGGCTCCTCCATGGGTCCCACCTGCCCCAGAGGGACTAGGCCGGGGGTGCCCCAGCGCCGGGCGGGGCCGAGACAAGACACCCGAAGGGGCTGAGCCCAACACCCAGCAAGGCCCAGGGCCAGCGCCAGGAGCCTTCCCGAGGCGCCAGGTCCCCACAGCTGGGGGAGCCTCTCGCTCCCTGGAGCCAAGGTGCCGCTTTACCGCGAGGCCGGGCCGTTCAGCAGGAGGGCAGCACGAGGCTCCAGCAGGCCCGAGCTGGGGGGGGTCCCTCCCCTGCGGGCCCCCGGACAGCCCCAAGTGGTGCCCTGCCAGGGACCGGCCGTCAGCCTGCGCGATCTCAGCCCGGGGCGTGGGGTGGGAAGGGGCACAGAACTAGTCCTGTGGCTGGGAGCCGGCATCACGCGCCCCAGCCCCCGTCTCGGCCAGGCCCCGCTGCAAGAAACCCCCCAGGAGAAAGATGTGGGGTGAACTGCCCCCAGCTCTCACATGAGGTCTCCTCCCAGCCCTGGGTGCGCACACAGGAATACGCACACCCGGCGCGAAACCAGACAGCCGCAGCATTGGTCCCCTCCTATTGCGCCTTACATCCAGAGAGCCTAACTAGCTAACCCGCCCCCAGACAGACAGTAACTAGCTAACCCGCCCCCCAGACAGACAGTAACTAGCTAACCCGCCCCCCAGACAGACAGTAACTAGCTAACCCGCCCCCCAGACAGACAGTAACTAGCTAACTCGCCCCCAGACAGACAGTAACTAGCTAGCCCGCCCCCAGACAGACAGTAACTAGCTAGCCCGCCCCCAGACAGACAGTAACTAGCTAGCCTGCCCCCAGACAGACAGTAACTAGCTAACTCGCCCCCAGACAGACAGTAACTAGCTAGCCCGCCCCCAGACAGACAGTAACTAGCTAGCCCGCCCCCAGACAGACAGTAACTAGCTAGCCCGCCCCCAGACAGACAGTAACTAGCTAGCCTGCCCCCAGACAGACAGTAACTAGCTAACCCGCCCCCAGACAGACAGTAACTAGCTAACTCGCCCCCAGACAGACAGTAACTAGCTAGCCCGCCCCTAGACAGACAGTAACTAGCGTAACTAGCTAACCCGCCCCCAGACAGACAGTAACTAGTGTAACTAGCTAACCCACCCCCCAGACAGAAACTAGCTAACCCACCCCCCAGACAGAAACTAGCTAACCCATCTCCCAGACAGACAGTAACTAGCTAACCCATCTCCCAGACAGACAGGCTACATCTACACTACGTGCTTCTTGCGCAAGAGCACGTCCACACCTCAAAGCACATGGCAAAAGAGCTGAGCTATTGCGCAAGTGTCCACACTGCATGGACGCTCTTGTGCAAGAAAGCTCCGATGGCCATTCCCAGATCGGCCATCAGAGCACCTGAGCTTTTTCCCTCTGGAGCATCCACACTTGCCTTTTTGTGCAAAAACTCCTGCACAAAAGGGGGTTATGCCTCGTAGAAGGAGGTTTACCGATGGCAGGAAAAGCCCCCCCCCTTCTGCCATTTTACTCGACTGCCTTGTGCAAAAGCACATTTGAGGTGTGACCGCTCCACGGGTTTTTGCACAAAAACAGCTGGTTTTGCACCAAAACTTTGCAGTGTAGATGTAGCCACAGTAATTAGCTAACCACCCCTAGGGAGACAGTAACTAGCTAACCTGCCCCCTGACAGTAACTAGCTAACCCACCTACCCAGACAGTGACTAGCTAGCCACCTCCAGAGAGACAGTAACTAGCTAACCTGCCCCCTGACAGTAACTAGCTAACCCACCTACCCAGACAGTGACTAGCTAACCGCCTCCAGAGAGACAGTAACTAGCTAACCTACTCCCCTGACAGTAACTAGCTAACCCACCTACCCAGACAGTGACTAGCTAGCCACCTCCAAAGAGACAGTAACTAGCTAACCTGCCCCCTGACAGTAACTAGCTAACCCACCTACCCAGACAGTGACTAGCTAGCCACCTCCAGAGAGACAGTGACTAGCTAACCTACTCCCCTGACAGTAACTAGCTAACCCACCTACCCAGACAGTGACTAGCTAGCCACCTCCAGAGAGACAGTAACTAGCTAACCTGCCCCCTGACAGTAACTAGCTAACCCACCTACCCAGATAGTGACTAGCTAACCGCCTCCAGAGAGACAGTGACTAGCTAACCTGCTCCCCGACAGATAGTAGTAATTACCTAAGCCATGCAGACAGAACCAAGCTAATACACCCAAAGAGAAACTAGCTAATCCACCCAAATCAAGACAGTTCCTAGCTAACAAACACAGACAATCATTAACTAACTCCTCACCCCAACAGCCAGCCAGCCAGCCCCAGCCAGCCAACCCTGCAGTCCCCAGCCAGACAGTAACTAGCTAAGCTGCCCAGACAGACACAGATTGTAACCTGCTAATCCCCAGACAGAACTAGCTTGCACTCCCAGACACACAACTAGTTAACCCTCTCGGCCATCCTGTAACTAGCTAACCTGCTGAGACAGACAAACTAGCTATTCTCCCCAGACAGACAGATCAGTAACTAGATAACCTGCGCCACGAGACCGTCAGCAACTAGCTACCCCGCAGCCAGCAACTAGCTACCCCGCAGCCAGCAACTAGCTACCCCGCAGCCAGCAACTAGCTACCGCTGCAGACAAATGGGTGGCCAGACACCGACGTTTAGGGCTGGCGGAGACCTCAGGAGTCATGGAGTCCAGCCCCCTGCCCAAGGCAGGACCAACCCAACTCCATCATCCCAGCCAGGGCTTTGTCCAGCTGGGACTTAAAACCTCCAGGGATGGAGACTCCACCCCCTCCCTAAGGAACCCAGCCCAGCGCGTCCCCACCCGCCTAGGGAAACAGTTTTTCCTACTGTCCAACCTAGACCTCCCCCACTGTACCCGGGGACCATTGCTCCTCGTTCCGCCCCCCGTCACTGCTGTGAGCAGCCTCTCCCCTAGCCATCCAGAGTCAGACGGCCAGTGACTAGTTGTGCCTGCAGACAGACAGACAGCCGCTAGCTCGCCCCCGGACAGTCACTGGCTCTGACCTACAGGTCTGTGCGCAGTGAGGAAGAGCAGGCGGCCGACTCCTCCCCGCCCACGAGCTATGCCTCAAGCGGGAGAAGGATGCTCACAAGCTCCTCCCATTGCCCAAAGGGGCGGGGCTTTCCTCCTGACAGCCACCCCCCCCCCCCCCGGGTCAGCAGGTCCCTGGGATGGGCGCTGCCACAGAGCTGCTGCATCGGGCCCAGCCCCTCTCCATGGGGCCCAGCCCCTCTCCTGGCAGCGCTGGCTGCAGCTGCCCCAAGGCCTGAGAGGCGTGGGCAGGAGGGAGCAGTGATGAGACCCTGACCCTCCCCTAGGCAGCCCCAGGGGTTTGGGTTGGGGAAGGGGCTGTCTCCCCTGCACCCCCCCCCGGCAGGGGAGCAGAGGGGTCAGCTCTGATGGGCAGGGGGGCGTGTAGTGCGTTGTTGAGGGGTAGGACACAGACTCAATAGGCTGGGAGGGTTGGAGGGGCACAAACCCTGACTCCCTGCGCAGGCAACTCACACACACACACACACACGGTAACACACACACACACACACACACACACACTAGCAGCATGGACACGGACATGCACACTGGGGAGAGCTGACAGCATCATCACACACACCCCCCCCCCACACCTGGGGAAAGATGGCAGCCTGGTAACACCGCCCCCCCCGGGGAGAGGTGGCAGCATGGTAACACACACACACACACACACACACACACACACACACACCCCGGGGAGAGGTGGCAGCATGGTAACACACACACACACACACACACACACACCCCGGGGAGAGGTGGCAGCATGGTAACACACACACACACACACACACACACACACACACACACCCACCCCGGGGAGAGGTGGCAGCATGGTAACACACACACACACACACACACACACACCCCGGGGAGAGGTGGCAGCATGGTAACACACACACACACACACACACACACACACTCACACAAGCACACACACAGAGGAGCTGACAGCATCATCACACACACACCCCACACCCGGGGAAAGATGGCAGCCTGGTAACACACACACACACACACACACACGGCAGCGCTGCCTGTCACAGGTTTCTCCAAACTCCCAGAATAGCGCCGCCCAGCCCGGCGTCTGCGCCCCCTCGGCCGATCCCGTGGTGGCTGCTCTGACTCACGCCGGGTGGGAAGTGCGGGGAGGGGCCTGGGATCCTTTCTCTCCGCTCCTCCTCGGAGAATGGGGCCCGGGGCCCAGCAGTGGGTGGGGGGCCGAGCCGGTTGCCCTGGCGCCAGTGACCCCACTGAACAGCAACCCCAGTGGGGGGGGGCGTCTCTCTAGCTTGGCTCAAGCAGAGGGCAGCCGATTCCCCACGTGCGGGACACTCTCTGCCTTGTGCCCCCCATCTGGCCACCCGAGTGCGGACGCACCCAGGGCTGGGCCTCCAGCTCTTCTGTGCACCCCAGCGGCGCTGAGCCCGAGCAGGTGGGCCCCCGCCTGGCCCCCAAGACATTCGCACCCATGTGGGGGGGAGGGGGCTGCAGCGATGGCTGACCTGTCTGTGCAGGGGGGCTCCCCTGGAGAGCTTAGGATCACTGCCCCCGCCCCGGGGCGGAGGGTCCAGACGGAGACGGGGCGCGGCCGTTCCCCTGGGCAGTGGGTAACAAAATTAATGTCCCTGTTTCTGTCAAATGCCACGTAAAAACCCGCCTCGAGAAGCTTGTGCAAGCCGGTCCGACGCAGATCGCTTCCCCCGGCGGCGCCGGCCGGCCGGCCTCACAGGACCGTGCTGATGGTCTCCTTGGGGACCTGGGTGCTGGGCAGAGATTTAAGGTACTCCAGGTGCTTCCTGGCATCTTCCTGGTTGTGGCGGACGTAATACACCACGTAGGTGATGACCATGGCGAACCAGCCAAACATGGTGACGAACATGGCCACGTCCGTGGTCTTCTGGTGGATGCTACAGAAATTGACGCCGGAGTCCAGGACCTGGATCAAAGGTTTCCCGACGTACTCCTCCCGCACCGAGGTCTGGCAGGTGATCTCGCTCACCGACTCGGGGTCCAGCTGGACTTCCCAGAGCACCTCCTGCAGCGCGCACTCGCAGTGCCAGGGGTTATTGGACAGGCGGATCTTGGCGTTCAGTTTGACCAGGGCTTCCTTGGGGATGCGCTGGATCAGGTTATTGGAGAGATCCAGCGTCCGCAGCCCGTCGGCCACCCCTCTGAAGGCGGCCAGGTCGATCTTCTCAATGGCGTTCCGGGACAGGTCCAGCTCCTCCAAGTGGTTCAGGTGCTTGAACGCGTTGTTGGGGACCTGGGTGATTTTATTCGCGTCCAGCTTCACAAAGACGGCGTCCTTGGGGATGTCCTTGGGGATTTCGGCCAGGTGCTTGGCGCTGCACAGCACGGCCATGGCCCCCGAGTGCCCGGTGCAGTGGCAGGGGTGGGGGCAGGAGGCACGGGCGGGAGGGAAGGGCAGGAGGAGGCAGAAGAAAAGCCACCTGAAGAACAGCTGTGGCAGTGAGGGTGCCGGGTATGGCAGGGACATTCTGATCAGCGGCTCCGCGGGGTCATGGCTGCCGGGGAAACGTTCGTCTTGGCCGTGCCAACTCTCTCCAGGTGCGCCGAGGGGCTAGCCACGTCCTCGCTGTTCTCTTTGGTTTCTGACAGCAAAAAGCGGGAGGGGAAACGGAGGTTAGTGTTCCCGGCGCTATGGAACGCGTCGCGCTCTCGCGGAGCGTGCGCCACGCGGGCATGTGAGCCGCTAACCCCGTGCCCCGCCCCCTCCCATCTCAGATGGCGCTACTGGGATCAACGTCACGGCTCGGCCTTGTCCAGGTTTTGAAGGGAAGGTGGACGCGTGGGAACCGGGGAGCGACCCAGGAAGCGACGCCCCACGTCCGGCGTTGCTGGGGACGGGGCCAGGGGCCAGGGGTCAGGGGCCAGGGGCCAGGGTGCAGCAAGGGTGTTGTGACCGGGTCGAGTGGAGCCCAGACACAGCACAGGGGCTGTTAGCCTCTGTCACGGGGAGACGGGCGGACGCAACTGGCAGTCTCGCCAAACTCCAGGGTTTAAAAAAGTCCCGCACCAGCCCCCCGACAATTGTGCGACTGGCTTACAAACCCGCAGCCGGTCCCAAAGAACCCAGGCCAGGTTGTTTTCCTTTGGCCGCTGGGCCGGAGGCTTCCGGGGTCCCAATTTTGCGCATTTCTCTGCCACCAGGACTAGAAAGTTACTTTAAAGCAATGGAAGCTGAGATGGGGGTGGAACAACAGGACCCCACGGGCGGGGGCTTTAAGAGACCCCCCCCCCCAATATCACCAGGCTCCCAGCGGGGGGGGGGAGCGGGCCACGGTGGAATTCAGGCGAGAGCGCTCAAGGCAGGGTGGGAAAGGGGGTAGGTACCATGCAGAGCTGCCTCCTCCTCTCTCGCTGGGAGCGCTCTCGGCGCCGCTCCCCGGCTAGGACCCCCCACCCCACCCCACCCCCGGGGGTCAGGGCGCCAGGGGAAGGGCCGCGCAGGATGAGCTGGAAGTTGGAGTCTCCAGCGGCGCCGGGGCCGTGTGGGGACCGAGCTGCGCCTCCCCGCGCTCGCCTCCGCTGCCCGGCGAGGTCCGGCCGGAGCGCTCGCTAGGGGCAGCCCGCGCCATGCGCCCTCGGCTGGGGAGGGGGCCGCGGGCGAGGGCGGATCGGCCCCGGCCGGCTCCCGGGGGGAGGCGATTTACCTGCGCGCAGCTGGCGCCGCTCGGCTGCGCTGCCCGGCGGGCGGGATCCCGCGGGAGCGAGTCCCCAGCCCCCGTGGCGCGGCCCGGGCCGCCCTCATGGCTCCAGCGCTGGGGCTGCCCGGGCCCCCGGCGCGCCCCCGGAGCCGGCCCCCGCGCCGCGGGGCTGCCATTGGCCAGCGCCCGCCCGGCGCCGGCAGCCTCCCCGCGCATCCCCGCCCGTTTAAAGGCGCAGCCCGGAACCCGGCGCGCTCTGCCCAGCCGTGCGCCCCGCCCGCTCCCGCGGCGCGCTGGGGGGCCGGGGCCCGGGGCCGCCCCTGCGGGAAGGGGGCGCTGGCCAAGCCCCTCCAGCCGCAGCGGGGCGGGATTTCAGCCCCCCCCGACCGGCTCTTACCGCCCCTGGGGGCGCGGGGTCCCCCCGCCTCCCTGCTTGGCTCTGCCATGGCCTCGGGCGAGGCCGGCCCCAGGCAGTGGCGCAGGGGCCTGGCGGGCACCCCGGGGACCTGCGGCCTAGTCTCAGCTCCGCCTCCCGGGCGAGCCAGGGGCTCCCGCTGCCTGGGGCAGGGCCACAGCACCCTGGCAGCTTTCCGGCCGCTCCGCCTGCCTGGCTCCCTATGGGGCCCGGCCTGGGTCCTGCTGGCCAATGCCCGGCCCGGCCTCGCTAGTCCAGCTCGTTCTGAAGCCTCCGGCCCCCTCGGGAACCTTGGCCCCTGCCCTGGGAACCTTGGCCCCTGCCCTGGTGGAGCGGAGGCCTGGCCGTGGGGCCCCAGCCTGCCTGCGGCAAAGTGGCTTTCCCAGGGGCGGGAGCCGGCCACACGCGCCCCAGCGGCTCCTCGCAAGGGGACAGAGCCCCGGGGCGGCACTGGTCACTCCTGGACGCCAGCACGAGCCTCCCCTGCGCGGCACAGGCAGCAGGCGAGCGCGGTGCGGTTCACGGCCGCAGGGCTCACCTCCAGCCCGCTCCCTCGGGCTCCTCCACCTGCCCCAGCGCCCCCGCCCCAGGAGTAGCTGCAGGGGTCTTGCTCCTCCGGGCTGCCCGGGGAGTTCCCAGCTGGGAGCTGCGGTTCCAGGCTCTCGGCAGACTCAGGCAGGCCGCTCCGCAGCACTTTGGGCCCCAGCCATGTTCTGTGTTTCCTCCCCGAGCTCCAGGGCTAAACACGGCCTTGCCGTCTGCTCCAGCCAGGCTGTCTCGGGGGCCCTTCGAATGCTGGCTGGGCTGGCGCCGGGCACCCCTGCGCTGGGCTCCGTAGCCGGTCTGGGCCTGATTCATTCCGTCGATGCCCCACGCAGGTGGAGGATGGGGCCCCACTTCCCGGGGGGGCGCTGTACAGGCCCTGGGAGCTCCTTGCGGCTTCGACCCAGGCAGGGGGCCGGGGAGCCTGGCCCGTTTCCAAGCCTGGGTTCCTGCCAGGGAGGCGGTGAGTTCCCTCTCACTCTAGGATGTGTGGGGTTGGCCCTGCCTTGGGCGGGGGGCCGGACTTGCTGACTCCTGAGGCCTCTGGGATTCTGTGTCAATCAGGAGCGGCGCCATGGAATTACACCCGAGCAGACCCTGTGTAGCCGTCCCATGCTGCACGCGTGGCCCCTAACGGGCCGCCCCCCGGCTGGCGGAGGGACCCTGGCGGTGCCCGTCTCTGCCGCCTGAGGCTCGCTTTACAGGGGTAGCGCCTGCCCTGGTGCTGGACGTGGGCCGGCGGGCTCAGGTCTGCCCCAAACGTGGACCAGCCACGGCCTAGGCCAGCGGGCTCCACCCTTTGTGTGCACGAGATCACTTTTGGATGTAAGTGCAATGTGAGATCTACCTCAAACCCGAACACCCTGGCCCCGCCTCCTTTGTGCCCCTTCTCTGAGGCCCCGCCCCTGCTCACTCCATAATCCCTCCCTCCCTCCCTTTCACCAGGCAGGGGCAGAGGGTTGGGTCTTGGGCTAAGGGCTTTGGAGTGCGGGAGGGGCTCTGGGCTAGGCCCTGGGGATGCCGGAGGGGGTTCTTGGTGCATGGTCAGGGAGTGTGATTGGATGCGGGGTGCTCGGGGCTAGGGCAGGGGCTTGGGGTGCAGGAGGGGTCCATGACTGGGGTAGCTTTTTGGGATGTGGGCTCCAGCTGGGCCCTGCTAATCTCAGGGGGTTCCTGGGGAGTGGGGCTAAGGCAGGCCCCTGCCCTGGCCCTGCACCGCACCCAAAAGCAGCCAGCCATCTCCACCCCAGGTCCTGTTGCGCCCCCTCTCCGCTCTGTGGAGATAGGATGCAGAGTGGGAGGGGCACCCTGGCATCAGCGTCCCGCCTCCCCCACCCCTGCCCTGCCCAGCGAGCAGGAGGCCCGAGGGACTCTACATCAGAGGGCAGGAGATGAGCAGGTGAAGTGGGGGCCCTCGACAGCCCCTTGGCCAAACCAGTGAGGATCCCGTCAGGCTCCGAGCTCTACCAGTCGGTCCCCGTCGACGGGCTGGTGCCCCCTGGCCCAGGCCGATGCTTTGGGTGTTCCTGTGCGTGGCTTAGCCTGGGAAGCCAGCTCCTAGCACTGCGATGCCCTCCGGTGGCAGATCTCCTTCACGGGGGAGGAGGCTTGTGAACGGGGGGGGGGGCGGGTCTCCCACGGCCCAGTGAGCCCCCAAATCACTGGGCTAAACCGTCCCAGGGAGCTCTGGCTGGTTGGGGGAGCTCACGCGTGGGCCCGATCCAGTAGCCACGCTCAGGGCGCACCGCCCGGATTCTGCCCCCTGCACGACTCGTAGGGGCAAACGCTATCTCCTCACGGGGGGCAGGGATGCAGAGGCAGCCGGGCACGAGGCAGAAACTTTGGGGGCGGACCGGAGAACACTGGATTCAGAGGGAGTTTTGTGGGACCCACAACCAGGATTTAGGCTCCTAAATTCCTCTGTGAGCGGCGGCCGCAATGGTGCGCGCTGCCCCGCAGCTCGCTAAGGGCCCGCGAGGGCCGGGCAGACATTGGGTAGTTTCTTTGAACCGGTTTGACTCCGGAGCGCCTGGCGTACTGGCCTGGGAGCTGGCCGGCACTGGGGCTGCCGTGAGGCGAGCGCAAGGTTCGTTTCTCGCATCCAGCGGCTCCCTCGGGCACGGAGCCTGCGGGCGGCTGCACCGAAGGCAGGAGGCCCAGACGTGGGCCCCCAAACACGTGGGCCTATGTATGACACTGCCCCTGCAAGCGCGGGGATTGGAACCCGGATGCGCAGCCCCACCCCCCGGTTTCCCCGGCCAGGCGCTCGGCCCGAGCCCCGGTTTACGGCTCATGTTTCTGGCTGGGAGCCAGCGGCAGGCTAGCGCTAGATCCAGGAGCGAGCCAGGACGCACTCCAGCTCCCGGCCTGTGCAAGAGGGCGCCGGGCCGTCTGCAGCGCCAGGACCCAGCCCCGGACCCGAGCGAGCAAAAAACAGCAGCAAACACCTCGCTGGGCGAATCCCTTTATAGCGGCGCATCCGTCACCCCTGGGGAGTCCACGCTCCCGGGCCAAAGGCAGCGAGGCGGCGCCGAGGCCGAGCGGGCAGGGGTCACCCAGCAGATCGCCTGCGCCCGAGAGACACGTCCAGCCCTCCGTGCCCAAAGCACTTTGCGGCCCAGCAGCGGGCACCGTGAGCGGGGGCAGGGAGAGGCGTTGAAACCACAGGAGCTCGGGAGCCTCTGGCGCATCGTCCGGGCACACGCCAGCCAGCACGCCGGCGCCCAGGGCTCGCAGGAGACGCACCGGCTGGTGGAACGGAGGCATCTCCCTGCTGTTCTCCGGCCGTGGCTGAGACGCGCAGGGGCAGCCACGGTGGGGAGTCGGCAGTCAGAGGACTCCGGCAGCGCCTGGCGGGCGGGGAGGGGGCGTGGAAAGGCCTCGCGTGGCCTGGCCGAGGAGAGCGGTGCTAGCAGCACGGCACGGCCGGGGATCCGAGGCCTGGAGAAACTCGGGCCCAGGGAGACACTGGGGGCGTGGTGCCGCCACCCTGGGACCCACCAAGCCATATGTGGTGCCCAGGCTCCCTGCACCAGGCCCGGGGAGGCAAGCGGTGGGGAATGTGCCCTGCAGGGCTGCCCTCCAGCTAGCGGGCTGGCTCCAGCCAGTCAACGGGAGCACAAGCGAGCGGCTCCTCTGCCCATGGGATTTAGGAGCCTCAGGGCGTCGGGGAGTCCCACGCTCGGGGAGTCCGTGGCAGAGCCAGGAGCAGGCGGTGGGGTTCCTGTCTCCGCCCGGCAGCCCGTTTCTCACGCCCACGGCAGTTCTGCTGCTAACTCGGCCAGCGCCTCAGGCCCAGAGCCCTGGGAGAGGGGCAGGCTGAGCGGGGTGGGCATTGGCACACGCCCCCGTCTGCGTCCCTGCAGAGAGCGAAACAAGAGACACTCTGTGCCCCCGCCCAGGGCACCAGGCAGGCAGCTCTCCCTGGCCCTGCTCCCGGCTCCGACACTCCCTGCCAGGCGGTAGCCTCAGTAGTAGGCCCCCAGCAGGGCGGCCGCGCTCCGCAGCAGCTCCTTGTGGTTCCCGTAGAGCGGAATCCTCCCGTCCACCAGCTGCCACCGGATGCAGGTCTCTGGCTCGCCGGCCTGCAGGCCCTGGGAGGGGAGATCCGCGGGGCCCCGTCACCCTGGCACCGAGGGCTCTCGGCGCTGCTCCCCCGTGCCGGTCCCTCCCCCGCCTCGCCCGTTTCTCTGCCCTCCCCCCCCGACCCATCTCTCCCAGGCTGCTTCTCCACCCTGTCCAGGCTGGGACCCCTGGGCGTGAGACCACAAAGCAGCGGGCAGGGCTTCTGGGCACCGCGCCACCCTGCCGAGAACCAGGCCAGCCCCGGGCTCTGCGCTCCAGCCCAGCCCCGCCGGTGTCGGCACGAGGCTCTTCCGCGCGGGTCCTGCCCGCCCTGGGCGTGGCTGTTCCGCAGGGGCCGAGGGCTCGGGGGGGCGGTGGGGAGGCTCAGGGGGACAAGGGGCACGGGGGGGGGGAGGGCTGGGGGCACGTGGCCTTTACCAAGTTCAGCCGCTTCAGCTGCGGGTCGTTCTTGTCGTCGAAGTGCAGGCTGACGGCCACCGTCTCCACCCAGGCGTTGTCCGTGTTCCTGGGGTCGTCCATGTAGCCTCTGTGCACCTGAGGGCGGAAGGGTCCTCTGGGGTCTGGGTGTGTTAGCAGGAGGCTGGGGGCATGGCCAGGGCCGGATTAAGGGCGCGGCTAGCCGGGCAGCTGCCCAGGGCGCTAACCTATGGCAGGCGCCTGCTTGAAGTGGTAAGGGGCGCCGTGCGCCCGGGGGCGGGGCTGCACATGCGCCACATGCCCGCTGCCCGGGGCGCAGGTATGGCTCGATCCAGCACTGGGTGTGGCAATGAGGGTCCGGGGGGGCCGTGGCGCCCCCCCTTTTAGCCAGCTGTCAGGGCGAGCGGGCGGGGGAGGGTGGAGAGAAGTGAGCACGCGGCAGGGGCGTGGGGGGAGTTCCAGTGTAGGGTAAACTGAGGCAGTCCAGGATATTTTGCTAAAACCGACAACTCAGATCCAAATTATTAGGCCAGCCTGGGCAGCGCACAGACAGCAGTCACCGTGACCCTGGTTCCCCTGGCAACTACACTCCAAAGGGGCCTCACTCTGACGAGGCCTGGCTGGTACCAGCCAGGCTGTGCGGGTCTCTCGCTGTCTCCTGTGATTTCAGATTAATGAGCTTGGATCCCAAGGACTGTGCCAACACAAGGATGGAGTCACCTCGCAGTAGACATCACAATTTCAGCTCTCAAGCTTACAGGGGACGTCCGGCCTGTTTCTGTTGGCTCATTTAGCTTGTTAGGAATAACTACCTGTATTAGTGATCACATTTCATTGGCAATGGGCAGAGATATGGGTAACTTTTGTAGTCATTGGCTTATGTGCATATCTCACGTCCACTGCTAGACCTATCAAATCACTGCTCCGTCCTTCTGCTACCTATAGCATCTAATGTATGTTTTGGTTAAGGTAGTGCTCACAGACTCATAGGCTGTGTCTACACTGGCCCCTTCTTCGGAATAGCCATGCTAATTTAGAACTTTGCAATAGGGAAATGTGCGGGGGATTTAAATATCCCCCGCGGGATTTAAATAAACATGGCCGCCGCTTTTTTTCCGGCTTGGGGAAAAGCCGGAAAAGAGCGTCCAGACTGGCGCGATCCTCCGGAATAAAGCCCTTTTCCAGAGGATGTCTTATTCCTACTTTCAAGTAGGTGACACTGGCGCCAGTCTGGACGCTCTTTTCCGGCTTTTCCCCAAGCCGGAAAAAAAGCGGCGGCCATGTTTATTTAAATCCCGCGGGGGATATTTAAATCCCCCGCGCATTTCCCTGTTCCAAAGTTCTAAATTAGCATGGCTATTCCGAAGAAGGGGCCAGTGTAGACGTAGCCATAGACTTTAAGGTCAGAAGGGACCATTATGATCATCTAGTCTGACCCCTGCACAGTGCAGGCCACAGAATCTCACCCACCCCTCCTAGAATAATCCTCTCATCTATGTCTCAGATATTGAAGCCTTCAAATACTTTGAAGACCCCAAGATGCAGAGAATCCTCCAGCTGTGATCTGTGCCCCATGCTACAGAGGAAGGCGAAAAACCTCCAGGGCCTCTGCCAATCTACCCTGGAGGAAAATTCCTTCCCGACCCCAAATATGGCGATCAGCTGAACCCTGAGCACATGGGCAAGACTCATCAGCCAGACACCCAGAAAGTTCTCTATAGTAACTCCTATCATCCCTCCATTGACCTATTTCCCACTGATAATGAATGGTCAATTAGTTACCAAGATCCTGTTATCTCATCAAACCATCCCCTTCATAAACCCATCGGCTACGTCTACACTGGCCCCTTTTCCGGAAGGGGCATGTTAATTTCAGCTATCGTAATAGGGAAATCCGCGGGGGATTTAAATATCCCCCGCGGCATTTAAATAAAAATGTCCGCCGCTTTTTTCCGGCTTTTAGAAAAGCCGGAAAAGAGCGTCTACACTGGCCCCGATCCTCCGGAAAAAGCGCCCTTTTCTGGAGGATCTTATTCCTACTTCAAAGTTTATATGGCTATAAAACCTTTTACTATTGGTTTTAATTCCCTTTGCAAGGTCCAACTCTACCTGACTTTTAGCCTCTCTCACTTTATCCCTACATGCTCTAACCTCAATAAGGTAGCTTTCTTTACTGATCCCTCCCATCTTCCACTCCTTATATGCTTTCTGCATTTTCTTAATCACCTCTCTGAGAAGCTTGCTCATCCAGCTTGGTCTAACACACCTGCCTATAATTTTTTCCCCTTTTCTAGGGATACAGGCTTCTGACAGCTTCTGCAACTTTAACTTAAAATAATTCCAGGCCTCCTCCACTTTAAGATCCATAATTTCTCTAGTCCCAATCAACTTCCCTAACTAATTTCCTTAATTTACTAAAGTTAGCCCTTTTGAAATCAAAAACCCTAGTCTCAGATTTATTTTTGTTTATCCTTCCATTTAATTTAAACTGAATTAGCTCATGATCACTCGAGCCAAGGTTGTCTCCTACAACCATTTCATCTATGAGGTCCTCGCTACTCACCAAAACCAAATCTAAAATAGCATCCCCCCTTGTTGGTTCAGCAACACTTGATGAAGGAATTCATCAGCTATCACATCTAGGAAAATCTGAGCCCTATTATTATTACTAGCACTTGTTCTCCAGTCTATATCTGGAAAGTTGAAATCTCCCATGATTACACAGTTTCCATGAGTATTTACTTCATTAAAAACATTAAAGAGGTCTCTATCCATAGCCAAATTGGATCCTGGTGGTCTATAACACACCCCAAGCACTATCCCAGGGGAGGATCTGATAGTTTTCTTCCCCAATGTGATTTTTGCCCAAACGGACTCTGTCTTCTCCATTCCATCACTTTTTATTTCTTTACAATCTACCTCATCTTTGATATACAATGCGACTCCACCAGCTTTACCCTTATTTCTGTCTTTCCTAAACAGCACATACCCTTCAATACCTGTACTCCAGTCATGCCTAGTATTCCACCATGTTTCTGTTATTCCTATAATATCTGGTTTCACTTCCTGGACCAATAGCTCTAGTTCCTCCTTTTTGTTACCTAGGCTCCTCGCATTGGTGTACAAACATCTTAATTTTTGCTGTTTGGCCTCATTCACATTCTTTACCCAATTTGGCACAGACGTTATACCTCCAATATGACCTATGCTCACCAGGCTAACCCCCGATGGGTACTCCACCAGTTGTGTGAACCAGTAAATCCTCTGCTTGTTTTCACCTGCACCCAGTGGCTACGTCTACACTGGCATGATTTTCCGAAAATGCTTTTAACTGAAAAGTTTTCCGTTAAAAGCATTTTTGGAAAAGCACGTCTAGATTGGCAGGATGCTTTTCCACAAAAGCACTTTTTGTGGAAAAGCGTCCGTGGCCAATCTAGACACGGTTTTCCGCAAAAAAGCCCCGATCGCCATTTTCGCCATCGGGGCTTTTTTGTGGAAAACAAATCTGAGCTGTCTACACTGGCCCTTTTACGCAAAAGTCTTTCGGAAAAAGACTTTTGCCCAAACGGGAGCAGCATAGTATTTCTGGAAAAGCACTGATTTCTTACATGAGATCGTCAGTGCTTTTCCAGAAATTCAAGCGGCCAGTGTAGACAGCTGGCAAGTTTTTCCGCAAAATCAGATGATTTTGTGGAAAAACTTGCCAGTCTAGACACAGCCCCTGTGTCCGGGATTATTCCCTACATCCGAGTGACATGGTGGGGGCTGTGGGAATGTCCCTCAGCCACATACAACATCCCAGCCCTGGGCTGCCCCAAGGGAGCTCTGCTTAGCCCCAGCAAGGCCCATGCCCCGGCTGTGCCTGGCGGGTGCAGGGCCTGGTCCTTCCCTCCATCCTCACTTCCCCGCTCTATGCTGCCGGGGGAGGGGGGCATGTGCGACATGTCCCGCTCCCCGGGCCCGGTGGCCACCCGCCTTACCTCAGTGCCGTGGGCCAGCAGGGTCTGGAACTGCGGCCACAGCTCCCTCCTCAGCACCCGCCTCAGCTTCCCCGGCAGCGACTCGCCTGGCTCCAGGCACCCCTGCACAGAGCCTGGCGTCACCCGCAGCAGCCTGGCCACCGCGCCCGGGGAGGGCCCCCAGCCCTGGAAAGGGCTCGACCCCCCACCCTGCCCCAGCCTCTCCCTGACCTAACGCGCTGGGCGAGCTGGGTCGACGTCACTTCGCTTCCCCCGCCGCTGCCTGTGAGTGTAGGGAACCGGACCCTGCTGCAGGCGCCAGCCCCCCGCTATTTCCCCGGGCCACCCAGGGGCTTGGCTGCTGGCTGGTCCCTCACCCCTCCTGCTCACAGCGTTTAGGGGGGATGTGCCCACTCATGTCCGCACTGCACGTCGCCCCTCCGCAAGCAGGAGTCCCCTACTATGCCATGGCCCAGACTGAGGGATATTCAGGGAGGCCTGGGCACTGCGTGAGGGGACACAGAAATGTCGGGTACATGGGGACAGGGTGTTGCACAGAGCTCAATTCACCTCTGGAACTCACTGCCACAGGAGATTCCAAGGCAAGGGTTCAACTAGGGTTGGACTCTCCTAAGAACTGGCTGTGACCCGAGCAAGGAGGCCAGTGGTGAGGCCTATTGATCGCCCGCTGGGCCGAGGCAATGCCACTCAGAGTATCACATAGCTCCACAAGGTGCCATGGCCCAATGGAGAACGGGGGCTGTTCTGGCAGGATTACGCGGCCCCCAGGCCTGGGGCGTAAGAGGCACTGACTCCTGGCTGGGGGCAGATTCGAACTCCCTCCTGCAGAGTCCCATGGGCCCGTCTGTTTCACGTTTCGGCAGCGTGTTGCCGGTAACACCTCTCTGCCTTGAACGAGCTGCCGACGCTCCCTGAGCCCGTCCCCCGGCCTCTGGCCACTCACCCCTGGCAGAGCCCAGAGATCCGACGAGGGAAACTTGACCACCAAGACTTCCAGCGTTTTCTTTAGGCTTTTCCTATAAATGGAGCCATCCATATTCCTTCTCCAGCTACAAAAGAGAAAGGCGTCACGCTGCCCTCGGCGCAAAAGATGGACTTTGCTTAAGGCCCCGGGCTTTCCCACAGGAGATCACATGCTCCCAGCCTTTACAGGCCGCTTTCCCAGGCTGTCCCCACCGTTTGCAGGGTCACAGAGGAAAGGGCGGCCCCTGTGTCTGACCACGGGCCCCACGGACGCGGCTCCCCCTTGCTCTGCCCCACACGGCCTTGGGCTACTGGAGGGGGACTGAAGACCGGGAATCGGTTCAGCAGACAGGAAGTAGCGTCCCTGGCTCCCCCAGTAGGGGGCGTGGCTGTAGTCAGCAGCTGCCCCCTGCTGGTAGAGCCGTGCCCCGCCTGGCTGCACTCACCGGGTGACGACAGGGTGCAGCGCGTGGTTCGGCCCAAAGCAGCGCAGGTGCCCTCGGCCTCGTAAGCCCGTCCGGCCCATGGGGTTCCTAGCACAGAGCGCCAGTGGTTACCAGCATGGGGAACTCAACGGCCAGCCTCATGCAGGGCTGGGGGCTGCCGCACCCACTGGAAGCTGCAGGCTGGCCACAGTCCCGGCCCGCTGGCGCTTTTGGGAGCTCTGGGGGGCTCCCAGAGCCGAGGCGGGGTAATTGCAGCGGGAACGGCAGCGCCAGGCCGGCAAAGGTCCAAGCCCAGGAGGGATTGGGGGGAATGTGGCCACCAGAGAACGGGCCAGGCCTCTTGCTTCCTGGTCACCCTCATCTGGTTCCCAGGAGCCACCGGCAGCCACTCCGGGGGGCCAAGTGCCTGGCGTTGGGTGGGTTTGGGGCGAGCGGTGCTATGGTCCGCGGGACCGGCCACCCTCGTGCACATGGCCCGGCCCCGGAGAGACGTTTGCAGGGCCACCGCGGGACCCGCTCGGACACGTTCCGGACCCTGCCCTTCCCCCTTGCCAGCGAGGGGCAGGGGCCTGCTGAGCCCGCTCCCCGAACGTGGGCCCCCAAACACGGCATGGCCCTGCCGCTCCCCCAATGCAGCAACGTCCCCAGGCGGCTGGCGAGCCACCCACCGGAGGGAGAGCCCGTGGCGGAGCCCCAGCCAGCCTCGCCTGCATCGACAGCGCCAGGCCAGCTGGGCAGAGCGTGGAGGGTCCCCGGTGCTGTGCCCGGGGCTCTCAGACCCGCCCCCTCACCGAGCTCTGGTGGGTACCTGCCAACGCCAACCCGGGGCGCCCAGAGCCCGGCTGGCCAAGGAGGGTGCACGGGTCACCGCACACCCCAGGAAAGGGGGGGCCGTTTCCCGCAGACACACCGTCCCGGGGAGGAGCTCTGAGCCCCCCTCTGCCCTCACACCGCTGGGTGGGTGGAAAAGTGTGCGTGTGGGGGGGGGGGGTCAGGCAGGGCCGCTGCTGCGTCTCCGGCTGTGTCAGGAGCCCCAAGCCCGGGGGCCGGCGGGGCGGGGATCCCCCGATCTCTCTTGCGCTTGCTCAGCCCTGCTCAGGGCGGATGGAGACTAGGACCACAGCACAACCGGGATCTCGGGGCAGGGCCAGGCCTGGGTAACGCAGCCAGTGCCCGGGCAGCCGAGCCAGCCGGTGTGAGGGGCCCCGCCCGGCGCACTCACAGCGGCAGCTGGTTCTGGACGGCGTAGGGGCCGTGGAAGCTCTGCCGGTCGATCAGCCCGTCCACGGCATTGTAGTCGATGTTGGAAAGCGCCTCCAGGGAGCTGGGAGAGAGAGCAGACCCCCTTGAGCACGCAGGGCGCCGGGCACAGGCAGGGACCGCGGGGAGGGGAGCACGCGGCTGGGAGGGAGCCGAGGGCTGAGGCAACGGGGAGGGGCCGGGGCCCCACTCACTCTCCGAGGGGGTCGCACGCTGCTGCCTCCGTCCCGTGGGCCGTGTAGAAGGGGGGGTCGTAGATCTGGAACTCCACCTGCAGGGCACACGCACGGCCTCACTCCCCGCCCGCCGCCGGGCACGGCCTCCGCCCCCCGAGCGAGCCCCGGCGGGGTGCACAGACCGGCCGCCTGCAGGGCCCAGCCCCGGGGGAGCAGGCGCAGGGGACCGACGCGAGGCTGGGCCCTCGGGGGAGAGGTTTCAGCGAGGGCCGGCTCCCGGCGCCGGAACCGCGGGATCGCTGCCACCCGCCCCCCTGCCCCTCCCACCCGCGCCAGAGCCCCGAGAGTCAGCCTCCCCGGGGCAGCCCTGGCGCAGCAGCGCTAAGGCCCTGCCAGCCCACCGCCCTCCGGGGAATGGCCCCAAAGCCGCCGTTTCTCCACAAGGGGGGCGCGTCCGACTCCCTGCTGGAGGGACCCTCCCCTGTTCCAGCTGGAAGCCCCCTCCGAGCACACAGAGGAGCTGGGGTGACAGCAGCAGGGTTCCTGCTTGGGGGTCCCTGAGCCCCGGCTCGGAAACCCTCCAGGCTAAACCTGCCGCTGACATCCTGGCCTAGGCACACCGAGTGAGCTCTACCCACTAGGCCTGCCTGCCCCCAGGCACCGGCCCTCTCCTCCTACCTCCCAGGGCACCTTCTCGTCCGGCACCGGGAAGCGGCGGGCGGAGGAGCTGGGATAGAGGAGGTTGCGGGCGCTCACGTGGTACCAGGCCGGCTTCCCCTCGGGCTTCTCCTGCGAGCCCAGCTCCTTCGGCTCCCGGGCTGGGCTGGGGACTAGGAGACAAACACGAGGAGCCAGGCCCCCCGAGCACACAGAGGAGCTGGGCTGACAGCAGCAGAGTTCCTGCTTGGGGGTCACTGCTGGGGCCCGCAGGCCTGGAGAGGGGCCCCAGCCCGGGAGGGACCTATGGGGCAGGTGGGGGAGGGACCATGGCCAATATGGTGCCAGGGGGATGGGGCAGAGGAGCCGCCCGTGCGGCACAGTGGCCTGGTGCACGCTCAGCCCGCGCTGGGTCCGGGGAAGCTGGAGGCAGCGTCCCGGCCCAGGCACCACGCCCCCGCCGGTCCACTGGGAACAACCCTTCCTCCCCAGCCAGGGACACCCAGAGGCCTGTGCGCCTGCCTCCAGCGGGCCCCGGGCCCCGTCCGGCCCTCGGCTGGCGGGAACCCGGCGCAGCGAGGGGAGAATGGGGCCCCAGCCGCCGGCACCGCTCTTACCCACGGTGGGCGCATCCTCCTCGGAGCCGAGCCCGCTCCCCCGCAGGGCGCGCACGATCCAGGCCAGCGTCCGGGTGGCCTGGGACATCTGTGCAGAGCAGCACAGACCCTCAGGGAGCAGCCCGGCTCGGGCGCGGGGGGTGGGGAAGAGGAGCCCGGCGCCAGCAGGGGCCCCCCCCACCTTCCCGGGCGAAGGGGCGGCGGAGCCGGGGCGCGGGGTGGGAGGGGATGGCTGTCCCCACAGGAGCTCGGACGAGAGGTTTTGGCTCCCCGGCCTCTGGCCCACTCCACCCTGCTCCCCTCCCCAGATCCTGACTGAGCCGCTGCCCGGGCCCCAGCCAGTCCCCCCTCCCAAGCCACAGCACCCGACGCAGCCCCCAGCCCCCCCCAAAACGCCGCAGGAGCCCCCCGGGCGCGCCCTCCGCTTCACCTGCTCCTCCAGGCCAGCCAACCGCTGCTCCACCAGCCCCGTCCGCTCCCCCCGGTCCAAATCCAGCAGCTCCGCCACCGCCTCCACCCTGCGAGCGGCCAGAGGGGAGAGGGCCCATGGGGAGCGAGGCACGGAGCCGGCCTGGCTAGCCCCAGCGCTGCCCACCGACGGCCCGCGCCTCGCCCTGCCTGCCAGCTCCCCCGCCGGGCTGAGCCCCCGGCTTTCCCAGAAGGGGCCCCGAAGCGAGGCAGGACACAGGCGCTCTGCCCCCAGGCGCGTGCCCGTTGTGGCGCGTGTTCGGACCGGGCCAGGGCTTGGGCACCCCGCAGTGCCTGGCTGGGCAAACGGCCCGGCCGGCCGGCCCCACGGGCTCTCTGGGACGACGGGGGGACGTGCTGGGTCCGGGCGAGCCGCTGCTCCAACCGAGCCGCCTGTGGGATGCGGCTGATCCAGACCCCGGGGGGGCTTGGGAGAAGATGGGGAACCGGCAGGCGAGCCAGGCCGGGGCTCCCGCTGCAAGGGGCCGGTCTGGCTCGGGGAGGTCCTGAGGGACCAACCTTTGCCGTGTTTATTCCTGGCCCTGGCCTGCAGGGCGGGACCCCTGGCACTGCCCCCCCCCCGGTCCTTACCAGAGGAACCGGGGCCAGAGGCCAGTACCTGTGAGCAACGTCTCGGACCTTCTGCTCCAGGCTGTGCTTCTCCTGGCGCTGCCGGTGCTGCAGGTAGCCCTCCTTCATGCACAGCTCCCAGGACAGCAGGGCCGCCTCCTCGTTCTTCTCCAGCTTCTCCTCTGCCGGGAGAGGGACGCGCCGGGCATGGGCGGAGAGACCCCCCGTCTCTGGGGCCCGGCCCTGCCCCTCCCGCCCGGGGGCCGAGGCCCTGCGGCTCCCCCAGGCCGGCCTGGGGAGCGTCACTGCCCCCCGCAGATGCCGGGAGGCGCTTACTGAGCTGCTGGTGCCGCGTGGCCGGTCGCCGGAGCAGGACCCGCCTGACCACGAGCTGCAGGTGGCTGAGGAGGATGAAGGGCGGGGGGGCGGCGGGCCGGCCGTGGTACTCCTCAATCAGGTGGTGCCGCTGGAACTTCCAGATCTGGTCGGTGTGCTCCTGCACCTGCTGGAAGGTGTAGCTGGGGAGGGCAGGGGGCGAGGGCTGAGCGAGGGCGCCAGCAGGCACAGCCCCGGGCGAGACATCCCCGCAGCAGCCAGCCGGCTCGCCAGCACCCCTCCTCAGGCCCCGGCTAGGGCAGCGCACCGGTGTCTGAGCCAGCTGCCCGGGAGCTAGCCTGCCTGCCAGCTGAGCAGCAGGGCCCCCCAGACCAGCTCCCTGGGGCCCCCCAAACCACAGCCCCGGCAGGTCGGGGCACCCGGAGCCCCTCAGTCCATCCCGGGCACGTCAGAGCAGCTGGGAACCCCCCAGCTCCAGCACCGGGCAGCCCCCAGTTACACCAGCATCCTGCCCCCCCCAGCCCGGTCCCCTCCCCCACAGCTCCAGCACCGGGCAGCCCCCAGTTACACCAGCATCCTGCCCCCCCCAGCCCGGTCCCCTCCCCCACAGCTCCAGCACCGGGCAGCCCCCAGTTACACCAGCATCCTGCCCCCCCCAGCCCGGTCCCCTCCCCCACAGCTCCAGCACCGGGCAGCCCCCAGTTACACTAGCATCCTGCCCCCCCCAGCCCGGTCCCCTCCCCCACAGCTCCAGCACCGGGCAGCCCCCAGTTACACCAGCATCCTGCCCCCCCAGCCCGGTCCCCCTGCCCCACAGCTCCAGCACCGGGCAGTCCCCAGTTACACCAGCATCCTGCCCCCCCAGCCCGGTCCCCCTGCCCCACAGCTCCAGCACCGGGCAGCCCCCAGTTACACTAGCATCCTGCCCCCCCCAGCCCGGTCCCCTCCCCCACAGCTCCAGCACCGGGCAGCCCCCAGTTACACTAGCATCCTGCCCCCCCAGCCCGGTCCCCTCCCCCACAGCTCCAGCACCGGGCAGCCCCCAGTTACACCAGCATCCTGCCCCCCCAGCCCGGTCCCCCTGCCCCACAGCTCCAGCACCGGGCAGCCCCCAGTTACACCAGCATCCTGCCCCCCCCAGCCCGGTCCCCTCCCCCACAGCTCCAGCACCGGGCAGCCCCCAGTTACACCAGCATCCTGCCCCCCCAACCCGGTCCCCCTGCCCCACAGCTCCAGCACCGGGCAGCCCCCAGTTACACCAGCATCCTGCCCCCCCAGCCCGGTCCCCCTGCCCCACAGCTCCAGCACCGGGCAGCCCCCAGTTACACCAGCATCCTGCCCCCCCCAGCCCGGTCCCCTCCCACACTGCTCCAGCACCAGGCAGCCCTCAGTTACACCAGCATCCTGCCCCCCAGCCCGGTCCCCTCCCCCACAGCTCCAGCACCGGGCAGCCCCCAGTTACACCAGCATCCTGCCCCCCCAGCCCGGTCCCCCTGCCCCACAGCTCCAGCACCGGGCAGCCCCCAGTTACACCAGCATCCTGCCCCCCCAGCCCGGTCCCCTCCCCCACAGCTCCAGCACCGGGCAGCCCCCAGTTACACCAGCATCCTGCCCCCCCCAGCCCGGTCCCCTCCCCCACAGCTCCAGCACCGGGCAGCCCCCAGTTACACCAGCATCCTGCCCCCCCCAGCCCGGTCCCCTCCCCCACAGCTCCAGCACCGGGCAGTCCCCAGTTACACCAGCATCCTGCCCCCCCAGCCCGGTCCCCTCCCCCACAGCTCCAGCACCGGGCAGCCCCCAGTTACACTAGCATCCTGCCCCCCCCAGCCCGGTCCCCCTGCCCCACAGCTCCAGCACCGGGCAGTCCCCAGTTACACCAGCATCCTGCCCCCCCAGCCCGGTCCCCCTGCCCCACAGCTCTAGCACCGGGCAGCCCCCAGTTACACCAGCATCCTGCCCCCCCCAGCCCGGTCCCCCTCCCCCACAGCTCCAGCACCGGGCAGCCCCCAGTTACACCAGCATCCTGCCCCCCCCAGCCCGGTCCCCTCCCCCACAGCTCCAGCACCGGGCAGCCCCCAGTTACACTAGCATCCTGCCCCCCCCAGCCCGGTCCCCTCCCCCACAGCTCCAGCACCGGGCAGCCCCCAGTTACACCAGCATCCTGCCCCCCCAGCCCGGTCCCCTCCCACACTGCTCCAGCACCAGGCAGCCCTCAGTTACACCAGCATCCTGCCCCCCCCAGCCCGGTCCCCTCCCCCACAGCTCCAGCACCGGGCAGCCCCCAGTTACACCAGCATCCTGCCCCCCCCAGCCCGGTCCCCTCCCCCACAGCTCCAGCACCGGGCAGCCCCCAGTTACACCAGCATCCTGCCCCCCCAGCCCGGTCCCCTCCCCCACAGCTCCAGCACCGGGCAGCCCCCAGTTACACCAGCATCCTGCCCCCCCCAGCCCGGTCCCCTGCCCCACAGCTCCAGCACCGGGCAGCCCCCCGTTACACCAGCATCCTGCCCCCCCAACCCGGTCCCCCTCCCCCACAGCTCCAGCACTGGGCAGCCCCCAGTTACACCAGCATCCTGCCCCCCCCAGCCCGGTCCCCTGCCCCACAGCTCCAGCACCGGGCAGCCCCCCGTTACACCAGCATCCTGCCCCCCCAACCCGGTCCCCCTGCCCCACAGCTCCAGCACCGGGCAGCCCCCAGTTACACCAGCATCCTGCCCCCCCAGCCCGGTCCCCCTGCCCCACAGCTCCAGCACCGGGCAGCCCCCAGTTACACCAGCATCCTGCCCCCCCAGCCCGGTCCCCCTGCCCCACAGCTCCAGCACCGGGCAGCCAGCCCCCAGTTACACTAGCATCCTGCCCCCCAGCCCGGTCCCCCTGCCCCACAGCTCCAGCACCGGGCAGCCAGCCCCCAGTTACACCAGCATCCTGCCCCCCCAGCCCGGTCCCCCTGCCCCACAGCTCCAGCACCGGGCAGCCCCCAGTTACACCAGCATCCTGCCCCCTCAGCCTGGTCCCCTCCCCCGGTGCGGGCGGGGCAGGGCCCGCCTCACTTGAACATGGCGATGAGGAGGTTGAGGAGCAGGATGTTGGTGAAGAGCAGGTAGAGGCAGAGCATGATGACTGTCAGCCACTCGGGGAAGGCGGGCCGCTTGTCCTGGCTGCTCTCCGGGCACTTGGGCTTGTAGGGGTCGCTGCCGTTGGGGCTGCACTGCTCCAGGTTGAAGTTCACCCCTGCGAGAGGAGAGAGCCGAGCGCTGCCGCGGCGCCGTTACGTGCCGCTGTCGGCCGGCTCCGCGTGGACGCAGCCGCTCAGCCCCCCTGCCTGCAGGCCGGAGGCCTTCCCCCGGGACCCCCGATCCTGCGCTGCAATTCGCCTCTACGTGGGGAGCCCCGGCCCCCAGCCTCCGAACGGCACCCCCCCCCCGCGTCAGGCTCGCCCTCGTTTAACCCCGCGTCCCAGGCCGCAGCGTTGGTTTCTGCCATCTGGCTGTGGGCGAGGGTTAATCCCTCAGAGCGCCTCGCGGGCAGGAGTATTGCCACGGAAACCAGAGATGCTCATGTGACCGGGGATTACTGAATGGCGCCCCCCCCTCCTCGCGCCGAGCAGGACCGCAGGGTACCGGGGTTATGGGTGTGATGCTCCACCGGCGCCAGTGAGCCTAGCCCCACTGACACCCACGGGGGCCTGGCCTGCGGACGCGGCTGGGGTTGCCTTGCATTGGGCAGGCGGCCAGGAGAGGATGCCTGGCCCGCTGTGCTTCACGTCTGCACCATCCTCCACACGGCGAGAGATCCAGGAAGGGGCCCCGGCCTTCAGTGGCCCTGGTCTGAGCCAGGGCGCGTGCGGTAAAGCAGGAAGGCGAGTGGCAAACCAGGCCTTGCACCCCTCCCGAGTCTCTGCTCCGTCCTTGCTCGCTCTGCCTCTCATGTGGCGTTTCGGTTGCATCCTTTCACCCCGGGAGCTGAGCTGTGTGGCGGCGCCAGACCAGCCAGCAGCGTGAGCCCAGCGCGGGGCTGTGTCCGTGCCGTAACCCGCAACCTCACACCCGCGAGAAACGCTGGACGCCGTACCGTCAATGTAGGTAGGGATCTGCCCAAAAATGGTCAGGTAGGAGTGATAGACGACGCCCCGGAAGAGCCAGTCCACCCGCTCCTCGTTATGGATCAGGATGGCTTGCTTGGCTACGCCGAAGGACACAACCCAGACGGCCAAGAGGAAGAGGAAGAAGAAGACGTCCTTCATCTGCAAAGCCCCGGGACAGAGGAGCAGTGAAAAGGTTCCACTCCTCCTCGGTTATTGCCTCTCCCAGAAGGCACACACGCACGGATCCTGTTCCTGGATCTGTACGCCGGCCCCACGGGGGACACGCCGACTGCTGGGGGAGCCCGTCGCTCTTACCATTCTCTTCACTATGATGATCTTGGGCCCCAGCGTTTTACTGACTGTGAAAATGTGCATCAGCCGCAAGCAGAAAATAATGAACGCCAGCGACAGTACGATCCGCCCTGGATACAAAGTGGATGGGATCCATCTGACGCAGACAGGGGAAAGCAGACACACCCAGGTATCTTAGCCCATCTTACTGCTCTTTTTAAACATAGAAACATTCACAACCTGCTTTCCTGGGGAACAAATGAATCTACCCCTCGAGGCCTGCCTGAGCGAGGGAGGCCGCACAAAACCCGACCCACGGAATGACAAAGAACAGAACTGCTCACGACAGTCCATGTTTCGATGGAAAGTTTCATCCACATTTGGAATGTAGAGATTACACGCAAAAAAATCCAAACACCATTTTTTTTTTGGCAAATTCCTCTCTGGTTTTCCAGCAAAGAGGAGACTACGGGGAGAGAGGACAGAGGTCTATAAAATCATAACTGGTGTGGAGATAGTGAATAAGGAAAAGTTATGGACTTATTCCCACAATATAAGAATGAGGGGTGACCCAATGAAATGAATAGGCAGCAGATTTCAAACAAACAAAAGGAAGTTTTTCTTCACTCAGCGCACAGTCAACCTGTGGAACTCCTTGCCACAGGATGTGGTGAAGACTAGGACTTTAAACAGGGTTCAAAAAAAGAGCTAGATATATTCATGGAGGTTGGATCCATCAATGGCTATTGGCCAGGATGGGTAGGAATGGTGTCCCCAGCCTCTGTTTGTCTGGAGGTGCGTGACAGGGGAGGTATCACGTGAGGACTCCCTGTTGTGTCCCCTCCCGCTGGGGCACCTGGCGTTGGCCACTGTGAGCAGACAGGATACTGGGCCGTTCTTACGTTCTAAGAGCCGTTTGAGCCCGTCCCTCCGCATCCCTCGGACTCACCGGCAGACCAGCCCGGCTATAAAGATCAAGATGGCGCACACGTCCAGCTTGTTCCAGAAATCACTGAAGTACAAGGAAGCCATTTTCAGCAGCCCGAGGCCATCGGGGTCATAGAACAGCTGCAGGGAAAAGAGGGGCTCGGGGTTATGCCAATGAACGGCGGTTTAGGCCAGTCCACCAAACATGAAGGTGGGTGGCTCCATCCAGGCGTGGCAGGTAGGGTTGCCAGATACTCTCTGGGGCAGAGGGAGAGCTATTTTTTTACCGGACAGGGGCAACCCTGCTGGCTGGGGGGGATTCCCTGGTGCGTGATGGCCAGGCCGAGACAGGCCCTGGGGCTGTGAAGCCCAAGTGCAGGGCACAGGAGAGCGGGTGGGGGAGTACGGCGTCACCGCTTCGCCGGCGTAGGCAGTGGCGTGGGTGTGGGCTGACAGGCAGCAGGGCCAAACCCGCAACGGCTGCGGCCTGTCGGTGCCGCCAGCCGCCACCGCTGGCTGGAAGATACACCCCACCGAGCCTGCCTTACACCACCGCCGCCCCCCCCAGCGGAGCCCCCCGTACCTGGCGGGTCTCCTCGCACACCAGGGAGAAGAGCCAGAAGTAGATGACGTACTCCCGCCAGGACGGCGTGGCCTGGAAGTCGGTCATCAGGACGTAGGCGAAGAGCCAGAGGAAGCTGAAGTAGGAGAGGATGTTCAGGTGGAAGATGACCACGGGGGCCGTGAAGAAGGCCCGGGTGCGGGCCAGGCAGCTCATGGGCCGCAGCCTCTTCTCCCTGCGCGGGGGAAGGAAGCAGGAAGGAGCAGGCGACTGAGGGGAGACGGGTGCAGCCGGGCAGGGCCCGCGGGCGACACGCTGGGCAGACGGCACGGCGAGGGAACCCTGCCACCCGCCCAGGTTTGACTGGCTGGGGCTGCTCTCACCAGACCGGGGCCTTTGCCCACCCAGCGCGCTGCCCGGGGAAGCGTGTGGCTGGCGAAGGACAGAGCCTGGCTCTGGGTGAGTGTCCTAGCTGCCCTGGGGCTTGCTGGCACCCACAGGCCTGTGCTGGTCGCGTCCGAGGACCCTGGCTGCAGGACAGGGACGCTGCAGCGCTCAGAGCAACGCGGCCCGGGCCAATTCTCCCAGGGTGGGTGGCCGTAACCCAGCCAGGCCGCTGGGGGGGGCGCGGCCGTTCAGATTGGGGTGGGGGCAGCTTTCCCCAGGATCCCAAAGGCTCCTCCGGCACCTGAGAGCTCTAGTGTTCTGGCCGGTAATTGAGCAGTGAGCCAGCGGGAGCCCTGCATCTCTTCCCGTGGACACAACTCAGCTCTAACGCGATCGCGTTCTGACATCCCGTGGCAAGCCACTTCCGGGGCCCGGTGAGGTCTAATCGTTCATTGGATGTGTCCACTTGGTTCCTAACTCAATGGGGAGAGCCCCCGTCGGATCTCCCGGGCTCCAGCGCAGCTCTGGGAGGGGAGCGGGGCAGATACACCCGGGGCCAGGGTAAGAACATCAGAACGGCCACACTGGGTCAGACCAAAGGCCCAGCCAGTGTCCTGTCCTGCCAATGCCAGGTGCCCCGGGGGAATGCACAGAACAGGCAATCTCAGAAGCTACGTCTACACTACAAGCCTCTTCTGAGAGAAGAAATGCAAATGGAGTGCTCATTTGCATATGTCGTGCTCTCATTTGCATTTCCTCCTCGGCTCCCTTTTGCGCAAGAGCCATTCTTCCTCAAAAAGTATCGGATCTCTGCCCCCGGGGAATAATAGCTAGTGCGGGACCTATTCCCTGTGAATGTCTCAAGTTCTTTATTGAATCCTGTTACGGTCTTGGTCCTCAACGCATCCTGTGGCAAGGAGTTCCACAGGTTGATTGTGAGGAAATATTTTCATTCGTTTCACATTTGCTGCCTATTACTTTCATTGAGTGATTCCTGGTTCTTGCGTTGTTGGAAGGAATAAATAACACTTTCATGCAACTTTTCCACACCAGTCATGACTTCATAGACCTCTGTCATCTCTCCCCCTTAATCATCTCTTTTCCAGACTGAACAGTCCCAGGCTTGTCAATCCCTCCTCAGATGGAATGGACTGGGGTCATGGCTCCTAATCAGATACTTTGCCACTCCCCGGTGTTGGGGGCGCTCGGGTGGCTGTGCCCATGGAGTGGGGCTCAGAGCTCCGGCAGAGCAGGGCACAGAGGAGGGAAGGGGGGAGGGCAAGCCAGGGCAGCTCCTGTCCCCCCAGGGCAGAGCTATTTACACCACAGGGGAGAGGCAGAGGCTGAGGGAAGCAAAGATTCAGAAGGTACGTGCTGCAGGCCGGCTCCCGGCAGCCCCGCGCCAGCCCTGGCGGTACCTGAAGGTGAGGAAGCCGGTGCAGACGAGGGGGAAGAACGCCACGCACAGGATCACCCTCCAGAGCCCGTTGTCCACACACAGCTTCCCCCACCACACTCTGGTCAGAAAGGCCTGGGCGTGGGAGAGGCAGGGAGGGAGTCAGGCTCCGACGGAGCTGTGTGGGGAACGGGCACAGGGCGCCCCCGGCCTGACAGGGCTAAGCCTGAGCAGCCGCACGGGCCCCCTGTGCCCAGCAGCGGGCCCCTCCTCGAAGCAGTCTGGGCCCCACTCCTGCCTCCGCCCAGCCCGGAAACGCACCTGGACGCCTCCGTGGGACACAAAGTGCATGTTCTTGGCCTCCAGCGCCAGCTGCAAGCAGGTGCTCTTGCCCCAGGCCTCGGAGACGCGGACCAGCAGCTTCTGGGCTCGCTCCTCGTCCTTGCGGTGGCACTCCGTGAAGACGCCTGGCAGGGCGGAGAGCAGAGCCCCGCGTGGGCTGGGCCGGCGCCGAGAGAGACAGGCGCGCCGGGGGATGGGGCCGGGGCAGCGCCATTCGGCCCTGACCCACGCTTCGGGTGCAGGGCCCTCTCTGGGGGCCGGGCCCGCCAATGCCTGGCCCGCCGGCCTCCGAGCCTGAGGCCCAGCCGCTCTGTCGCACTGCAGCCTCCGCTCCCCGGTACCACACGCTCCCAGCAGGGCTGAGACAACTGGCCTGAGCCCCACACGCAAGCCCAGCGCCCCGCCCCGCGGCCCCCAAGCCAGCCCGCCCCCGCCCAAAACCAACCGCCGGGCCTGGGGGAGCCGGCCTGGCCCGTGGCACCCGGAGCAGGCGGAGGGGGACCAGGACGGACTCGGGATGCAGAGCAGAGCTCCAGCCAGGAGGGGCCCCTGGAGCAGGCGGAGGGGAACCAGGACGGACTCGGGATGCAGAGCAGAGCTCCAGCCAGGAGGGGCCCCTGGAGCAGGCGGAGGGGAACCAGGACGGACTCGGGATGCAGAGCAGAGCTCCAGCCAGGAGGGGCCCCTGGAGCAGGCGGAGGGGGACCAGGACGGACTCGGGATGCAGAGCAGAGCTCCAGCCACGAGGGGCCCCCGAGCAGGCGGATGCCGCGGGTGAGTTGCAGGAGCAGAGACTGGCCCTGGCATGGGCGGCAGTGCCAAGGCATGGGAAGGCTGTGGCCCCGCCCCCAGAGCCCTTCCTGCTTCCTGGGCTATGCTGGGGGGCGGCTCTTCTCTCCTGGCCAGTGCCCCAGGCTGGGACTGAGCTTGGGACTAATGGGGCTGGCCTGCCCTCCGTGGCTGGGGGAGGCGGCTCTGTGGGTGGGAAAGGTGGCTCTGTGGCTGGGGGAGGCAGCGCCGTGGCTGGGGGAGGCGGCGCCGTGGGTGGGAGAGGTGGCTCTGTGGCTGGGGGAGGCCACTCAGTGGCTGGAGGAAGCAGCGCCGTAGCTGGGGGAGGCAGCGCCGTAGCTGGGGGAGGCGGCTCCGTGGCTGGGGGAGGAGGCTCCGTGGCTGGGGGAGGCGGCTCCGTGGCTGGGGACGGCGGCTCCGTGGCTGGGGGAGGAGGCTCCGTGGCTGGGGACGGCGGCTCCGTGGCTGAGGGAGGCGGCTCCGTGGCTGGGGACGGCGGCTCCGTGGCTGGGGGAGGAGGCTCCGTGGCTGAGGGAGGAGGCTCCGTGGCTGAGGGAGGCGGCTCCGTGGCTGGGGGAGGCGGCTCCGTGGCTGGGGACGGCAGCTCCGTGGCTGGGGGAGGAGGCTCCGTGGCTGGGGGAGGAGGCTCCGTGGCTGGGGGAGGCGGCTCCGTGGCTGAGGGAGGAGGCTCCATGGCTGGGGGAGGCGGCTCCGTGGCTGGGGGAGGCGGCTCCATGGCTGGGGGAGGCAGCGCCGTGGCTGGGGGAGGCAGCGCCGTGGGTGGGAGAGGTGGCTCTGTGGCTGGGGGAGGCCACTCAGTGGCTGGAGGAAGCAGCGCCGTAGCTGGGGGAGGCAGCGCCGTAGCTGGGGGAGGCGGCTCCGTGGCTGGGGGAGGAGGCTCCGTGGCTGGGGGAGGCGGCTCCGTGGCTGGGGACGGTGGCTCCATGGCTGGGGGAGGCGGCTCCGTGGCTGGGGGAGGATGCTCCGTGGCTGGGGACGGCGGCTCCGTGGCTGGGGACGGCGGCTCCGTGGCTGGGGGAGGAGGCTCCATGGCTGGGGGAGGCGGCTCCGTGGCTGGGGGAGGCGGCTCCGTGGCTGGGGGAGGAGGCTCCGTGGCTGGGGGAGGCGGCTCCGTGGCTGAGGGAGGAGGCTCCATGGCTGGGGGAGGCGGCTCCGTGGCTGGGGATGCGCTCCATCCATCCATTCACCAGGCACTCTGGGGGCCATGCCTCCTTTCACCTTCAGTGCTCTGGGCCTGGAAGGGTGGGGGCTGCACCCTCGCTACCCTCCTAGTGCTCTGGGGCTGGGAGACTGGGCCTGGCCTCCGGCGGGATGGGCAGGGCCTTGGGGAGAAGGGCTGGGCCAGGGCTAGCCTCCCCAAACTGGAGGGGGCTCACAGGTCACCCCTGGACCCTCGGCTCTGTGGGTCTAGACACACGAGAGGTGGGCGCCTGAGCTAACGGGCCCCTCTCGGCCGCGGCTGCGGCTGGCTCAGCCCCCAGCGTGGAATGGGCCCGGCCCACGGTAACGCTGCCGGGCGCTCACCAATGGCTCGGTGCTCGTACTCCTCTGCCAGGCTCAGCATCTCCTCCGTGCTGTCCGTGTCGTCCTCCTCCTTGGACAGCTCCTTGAGGAGCTTGCTGCAGGCCAGGGCGGCGGCGATGCAGTCCTGGCTCTGGGGGGGCAGGGCGCCGGTTAGCCGGAGCAAGGAGAAGACCAAGCGCCATGGAGAGAGGCCGGTGGCGACGGCCACGGGGCTCCAGGCGCGGCAGCCCGTTCCAGCCCCGCCAGGCTGCAGTGTCCCCCAGGCCAGAGCCAGGCGCTGCCCGGGGCTTTGGGCCACAGCTGTGGCGTTTTGGGGGTCAAAGGCCTGCTGGGAAGGGGTTGCGCCGAGGCCTCCGGCTCTGGGCTGCTGCGGACGTGGGCAGTTCTCCAGCAGCACTGCCCCGGCGGGGAGAGCGGCCCTGTCCCCTCCTCGTGCTGCTCCGAGCCAGGGCTCACCCCTCAGGGCCTCCCTGCTGCGGGGCCGCGAGCGGAGCCATGCGAGCGGGTCACCGCGCGGGAAGATACGGGCCCGGTGCGCATCCCCCGCTGCCCTCCCTCCCTGCGTCCGCACTGACGCTGGCCCCGCTGGCGAGCGTGGAGCCTGCAGACCCCAGCGCCCCAGCCAAGGGCGGCCCCATGCCAAGCTGGAGGCAGGGCCCCAGCTGCTGCCTTCCTGGACAGACCGGCCCCGTCTCCTCCGGGGCGGGGAGGCAAGGTGGGCTGGACCAGGAACGTGGGCTGGCTGGAGCTGGGAGTCCATGGGCGGGGGAAGGGGGCACCCTTGAAGGGCCAGGACCCAGCCCTGCTGTTACCAGCGCCCGGGAAGGGCCCTCGTACCTGGGCCCAGATGATTTCCGCCAGCTCCTTGCGACTCTGCACCACAGCCCAGATGAGGAGGTCCCTGACCGGGTCCATGGAGAAGGCGACGCGGCCGGCCGAGCGCTTGTGGAAGGAGCGGAGACTCACCCCCTGCACCTGGGGAGGGCGGCAGAGGTTGGCGCAGCGAACCGGAGCCCCGGGCAGGGGGCGGGAAGGCTGCAGGCCGTGGCGCCAGGAGGGGACCAGCGACAGGGCTGCTCCATGTTTCCCCTGCCACTGCCAGGCCTGTGTACTGGTCCTGGGAGCCCCTAGAGCACCCCCAGTGCCTGGAGCCAGGCGTGCCCAGCTTCTCCCTGCCCCGATGGCCCAGGGAGAGCAGTGCCACATGGGTGGGGACGCGACTGCCCCAGAAGGGCGCGTCACGACGGCCTGCTGACCCGTCCGGCTGGCAGGCGATTTCGGGGGGACCCAGAGGCACCCACCTGAGCTGAGCAGGGGCTGAGCTCATCGGGGACTTTACCCCCGTGCTCTCTAGCTGGAGAGGATGCTGGATGAAACAAACCCAAGGGCTTGTCTGGGGGGAGTTTAGGTGTGTGGAGCTACACTGATGCGGCCAGCTGCTGGGCTCCAGCTGGCCCCAGGGTAGTTACAGTGGCCAGTCCGGTCATGGATTGGAGAGCCCGGTCGTGCCAGTGCAGCACAGGGCTCAGCCCTACTCCACTTCGACCAGTGCACCGTCTGTGGGGTGGGATGTCCCATCTGCTGGCCAGTGCGGGGGCCGCACGCTGCCCTCCCTCCCTACGTCCGCATTGACGCTGCCCGGGCCCACTCCCGACCTCCCCAGCAGGCGTCCTCTCCCGGCGAGCCCACGGCTGCCCCCTCCCCGCCCCACGGGGCGCCCCGTACGTTCAGCTTGATGTGCGGGACGGCGAGGGAGAGCCGGTGCCGCTCGGCGTGCTTGGGCTTCGGGTACAGCGGCTGTGTGGCGTCGCCTAGCAGCTCCCGCAGCACCTGCGAGACGTGGTGCAGCTGGACCTGGGGCACCTGGGTGCAGGCCGCGTGCTCCTTCTCCTCCAGCAGCACCTTCTGCAGCTTGCCGTGGAAGAGGCTGGCGGGCGCCAGGTTCTCGTAGAGGTAGAGCAGGGTGGCCCAGGTGCCGAACTCCTTCAGGCGCACGCCCTGCTCCAGGAAGAGCTTCACGAAGTCCGGCTTGTTCCCGATCAGGGCGGCGGCCATGACGGGGTGCAGGTCTGCGGGCTGGCAAGCCGGACAGCGCGGTCACGGCCCGGCCGATCCATCCCGGCAGCGGGCCAGGGCGCGGAGCAAGCAGCGGGGGGCGCTGGAGCAGGGGAAGCAGCCATAGGAGGGGGCGTGGACACACGGATACCAGCCGCACACAGCTCCGGCTCCACTCCCCGCAGGAAAGCGATGCAGCTGTTCCGCCCCTCGGGCACAGCTCCGCTCCTCCGCTGCCCATGGGCCACCTGCCTCCTGCCCCCTGGGGCTCGGGGGCTGCTCCATCATCCTCTTCCTTACCCAGAATCCCTGGGGTGGGCCTGACTGGCTCCCCCCAGCCTTCCTCCCCTCCCGCCAGGAGAGGAGCCCTTTCTGTCTCTCCCGGCCTGGGGCCCTGGCAGGACCCGCCAGCAGCGTGACCAGGCCCTGCTGCACCTGCTACATCTAGCCAGGTGTCCCCCATCCTCAGGGCCAGATTCGTGCTAAGCCACGCCCCTCCCTTATGCACATGCATGCGAGGGGTGGCAGACGGTGGCCCTTCGGGTGGGGCATGGGACCCTCTAGCTACAGGGGCTCTGCCGTGGCCACTGGCGGCAGGACATTCCGCCTACCAGTGGCCGTGCGCCTGTCGCCAGGTTTGGCGCTCTGGAGCGCTGCTTCCCGGCTTTGGGTGCTTCGCGGCTGAGATGGGAGGCCCTGTAATTCCCACCTGGCACGTTTCCGTGGTCCCAAACTCATGCCATCCGCCAGCTCTGGTTTCCCGCGTGAGCGCGCGGGTCCTTGGCCACAGCCCAGCCCGTGGGGGCTGGCACGCACGCCCACAGCCGGCCGGGGATTTTCACTGTGAGGGGTTTCTCCCCAGGAAATGCCAAAGCATCAGCATCGGAATTGGTTGCAGAACCTGAGGGGGGTGTCTCAGGGCTGGGGGGATTTCTGGTCCAGCCCGGAGTGGAGAACGGGGCTCTCCCAGGGGGTGTAGGAGACCCAAATTAAAGTTCCTTCTCCGCCTAATTCCGAGCAGGGACTGGAACCTGGGTCTCCCCTATCCCTGCTATGGCACTTGGTCGCGCTGTCCCTCGTTTTATCGGGAACCAATGGCAAAGCTCTCGGGTTTCTTCCCGCGCGGAAAGCAAACGCATTTCAAAGCCTCCGCGTTTCTGTGGAAGGGAATTCTGCGGTCCTGGCTGGCCCTGCTCCCTTCTCCTGGGGTCCCCCCGAGCAGCCGATGCCTTCCCACGCGATGTTTGCCTCCATGATGCAGGCACTGACCGTGGGTGCTCCAGGGCTGGAGCCCCCATTGGGAAAAGGGAAGGGACGGGGCAGGGTGGGGGGAACGGGTGGAATGGGGTGGGACCAGAGGGGGTCAAGCTGCCGCCCCCCCGGCTCAAGGGGAAGTTGGCGCCTACATGTGACCAGTGGAGTCAGGAAAATGAAAGGGAAGATGCGATTTGCCCACCTCTAGCTTCTGCCAAGCAGATCACACAAGGGGTGCGAGAGAGGAGCTGGCTTTGCTTCCCCCCACCCCCCGCTCTCTCCATAGGGACGCCGTGCCATCGCCGAGCCTGTCGGGGGGAGGAGGAGAAGCACCCCACGTTGGGCGCCAAGCTGACTGGCACGCGCTTAATCCCTGAGTGCGCCACTAGAGGGCAGCATCTGCCATGGGTGTCCGGGCGGCGGCCTGGCACAGCTAGGCAGAGTAGCGGCCACGCCCCGGCCGGTTGGCCGGTCACGTTTTCGGCCTGAGCGGGTCGCTACGGGATCTGTGGAGAAACAGGGCAGCACAAAGCCCTGGGGCTAGGCTCCCCGCCGGTCCTGCAGGCTCCCGGCTGCACGGTGCGACCAGGGCGACCGCGTCCAGAAACAGACGGTGGCCTGGGAGTGGGTGTCAATGGCCCCTGGGAACCTCCCGAGCTACAGAGGAGCCCTATTGCCGACCCCAGCAAAGGGGGTGGGCTGGACCCAGGCTGGCTCTGCACTAGGGCTAGTCTCCGCTGCCCAGGGCAATAAGGAGCTAGGGAAAGCAAGGTCGTGGCAGATCTCCACTTCGCTCCCCTTCCATCCCCACCCCAGGTACTGGGCAGAGACCTGGGGGGCTTTTCCCCTCTCTCCGCACCCTGGGGCCGGGGTCACTCGCTGGTTTGAACAAGTGTCAGTGGCGGAGTCTTTCAGTCGAGGTTTGAGGACACCAGTGTCTCGGGCAGAGGTTCTGGGCCTGCTACAGAGCGGCTGGGACGGTTCTGTGGCCTGTGATGGGCAGGAGGTCCAACTACATGGCTGTGATGGCCCCTTCTGACCACAGGAGAGTATCTGAAAGCCAAGGGCCCCCCCTCCCCGCCTGCTGCTGCGGGATGGGCCCAGCCAAGCGCCTCTCACCTTCCATTCGTGGTCGTCGGTGAAGATTTCGCTCCGGGCAATGTCCACTCTGTTCCAGGCCACTGCCAGCTTCAGCTGCTGGTCCCAGTTCTCGTGGCCAAAGTGGTCCCGGCTGCGGGAGGCTGCAGCCCAAGGCACAAATCAGCAAGGGAGCTCTCCACGCCACGTGGCCCCCACCGCCCACCGGAAAACGACATCCACAAGCGGCCTGCCCGTGGCACCCCCGTGAGCCCAGAGGACTGTGGGCCAAGGAGTCCAAAGAGCCCAGGGAGAAAGACACGGGAGAACACCCCGCACGGAACCTGTGTGAATGTATCGGCCCGTCTCATGCGGTAGCCCTCTGCCTCACGCAGCCGGCAGGCGTGGCATTCCAACCCACGGCTGGAACCAGCACCATGGCTTTGCTGCGAGACACGGGACTGGCTCGGGCTATGGCCGGTGACTACGTGCCAGGAGCTGCTGGCCTAAGAAACGCAGAGACCAAGTGGAAGAGTAGGATGGGAACTGGCCTCTTGGATCCCCACAGACACTGGAGCAAGGCAGAAGTAACCACGGACCATGAGCCAAGAGAGGAAGGGCAGGCTGACTCTGCCCTCACGTGGGATACATGGTGAGAGGGGGCGGCTGGTTCTTCTGCCCAACAGAATAGCATGAACTTGAGTCAATTGTCTAATTAGGCAGGCGGGGTTATTCTAACAGCAATTCCCCTCACAAACAGGGCCACGTGCTCCTCTGGGCCTGAGTAAGGCAGGCAAATGGCTTCCACTCAGACAGTGCCAATGCAGCTCAAAGCACCCCCATTTTACCAGCGGACGGCTGTGGACCGGCTCCGGGGCAGATGCTCTTCGGTGATGCTCAGGGAAGTCACTTGACAACCTGCCTGCTCCGTCCCGTTGTCCGGAGAAAGCCCGAGACAGGAGACCCTGTGTCAGAGGCCCGGAAGGAGGCCTGGGGGTTTGTCATAATCAGGTGTGCTGAGCAGCACCCGATGACTAAGGGGTTAGGCGTCAGGCAGTCAGCCAATAACAATGCAGGTAGGAATTTCAAACTGGAAAAGAGGGGAGTTTCTCTCTCTCTTCTTTGTTTTAAGATCAGAGCAGTTTCTGCCAGGGATTGAGGGAGATGGGAGACGCTTCTCTCTCCAAGAATGGACTTCTTACAATGTGTAAGTAGGGAAAAGGTTAGCTAGTCCGTCACGGTTTCTTGTTTTCCTTGTTTGGGGATTTGGAAATCATGGCTGAGCTGGCTAATTGTTTTTTGTTTCTCTTTGGTAACTAAGCATTATAGCCAGGGGTTTTCCCCAAGTATCTATATCAAATGGTGATTCTTTCCATCTGGCCAATTGACTATGCTTGCAACTATCGTTGGCTGCGTCTAGACTGGCAAGTTTTTCCACAAAAGCAGATGCTTTTGCGGAAAAACTTGCCAGCTGTCTACACTGGCAGCTTGAATTTCCACAAGAACACTGATTTCCTACTGTCTGAAATCAGTGCTTCTTGCGGAAATGCTTTGCTGTTCCCGTTCGGGCAAAAGCCTTCTTGCACAAATGCTTTTGCGCAAGAGGGCCAGTGTAGACATCTCAGATTTGTTTTGCACAAAAAAGCCCCGCTGGCGAAAATGGCGATCGGGGCTTTCTTGTGCAAAACCGCGTCTAGATTGGCACGGATACTTTTCCACAAAAAGTGCTTTTGCGGAAAAGCGTCCGTGCCAATCTAGATGCTCTTTTCCACAAATGCTTTTAACGGAAAACTTTTCCGTTAAAAGCATTTGCGGAAAATCATGCCAGTCTAGACGTAGCCGTTTTGTTTTGATAATAAAAGATTGTTTGTTTTTTCTAATTAACCGGTATTGGTTGATCGTTGTGTCCTTAGGACTCAGTGCCTAGTTCCAAGGGAAAAGTCCATTGTTGTCTGTGGGGTCCCTCTGGTTTTCCTCAACTCCAAGCAAAAGGGACGTTGAGGCGGGGGAAAAAGCTTTTCCTTTAGAGAGGGGATTTCCCAAGTGATCTCTTCCCTGATTTCCTTGGAATTACTTGGGGGGTGGCATCCGGGTATTAGGATTTTGTGGGGGGAAGTTTTTGTAGCAGAGCCTGTTTTGGAGTGCGCTTGCAGGCCCCCACTTCCGCATTCGTCGTGCCAGCGTGGGGACCAGCCTCGCCAGGGCCTGTGGCCAACGCCTCCCCCGCGGCTCCGGCTCACCTTTGAGCAGTGCCTGAAGAATAGCCACATCCACATCCTGCAGGCCGTCTTTGCCCTCCCGGAAAATGGTCAGGAGCTGCCTGCTCCGCACTATGTCTTGTATCTGCAAGGAACGGCGGAGGATCAGCCGTCTGCCGCCGGCAGCAGCTCATGTGGGGCGAATGCGCTGCCCGGAGATCCTGGCTGGGCTGCCCCATTGCTGCTGCCTCGGTATCTGCAGGCCCTTAGATCCACTGCATGTGAAATCCCCGTCCACGGCCCGCCACCTCCTGGGAACGCACAGGGAGCCTGCAGGTGAAATCACGCCCTCCCCGAGACGCTGCCAAGGCTCCCCCCAGCTGCAATAGGGCCAGATTTCACCCCGTGTCTGTCCCCAGCAATGCCTTGCCCCCATTGGGCACACTCACCGTTACACGCTCAGGGCTGTTGCACACAACTTGCACGCTCACACGATGGGGGGTTGTGGGTGTATCCAGGTGTACACAGCCTGCCTCCCCCTCCCCGCTGCGGAGGCACAGCTAAGGCCTAGAGCACTTCCCCAGTCTCTCATGCTGGGTCCCCCCCCGTGGCCTGCGTGGGACCGCGATCCCTGGAAGGGTGACGCGTTGCCCGGCCCCGTTAGCTGAGTGCTCTGGGGACAGGGTGCGAGCCGCTCACCTTTTTGGTCCACTCCACCAGCCTGCCCTCGGTGAAGAGCTCATCGGTGTCCCGGAAGAGGGCGTTGAGCTTCTGCCGCACCAAGGCGATGGTGATCTCCGGGACGGGCCGATGGGCCACCTGCGCGATGACGTCGGCCACGCGCCCGGAGCCCTCCACGACCACGCAGGGGGTGCCCTTGGTGATGGCACCGTGGACCGTCTGCAGCCCGCAGCGGCAGGGAGAGAAGCCAGGCCCGCTCGGCTCAGTGGAAGCCTCTCCATTCGCTCTAGCTTAGACACAGCCCCCCAGCGGTGACCCGACAGCCTCCCCCGGCAGCTCCGGTTCCTGCCTGGTCTGCGCTCCAGCCCGTCTCCCCCGTGTACTCACCTCGAGGGTCCCGGGCCCTCCCTCCAGCACCACGCAGACGATGGGGATCTGGATGGCGACTCCTGCAAGGAAGCCGGGACTTGGGTCAGCTCCGTCGGGAGGCAGCCCTCTCCCAGCTCAGCCGCCCTGCTCAGAGTGGCCAGGCCGGCTCTGCCCCTGAGAGCTGAGCCGAGGGATTTCCAGCCCCCCGAGATCCACTCGTGGGAGGCGCTGGCCGGGGGGAAGGGCAGGTCTGGCCCCACTGCCCCGTGCCGCCATTACCTCCTTTCACCTTAGTCTGCTCGGAAATGAAGCGCTCCAGCCGGGTCCGCAGGGGGATCTCCACGCCGTACCGGCCGTGCGTCCCGTCGTCCACCAGGAGGAAGTGGGAGTGGTTGCTGTCCAGGCAGGACAAGCTGCCCTGGCTCTCCTCATCCAGCACGTACTCGGCCGGGAAGCCGCCCTGCAAGCGGCCGGAGGAGAGGCACAGACCGACGGGGGGGATCTCGCTGGGCCCTTCTCGCTCGGGCAGCTCCATTTGCTCCATCCCCCGCCCGACCGGAGCAGGAGCAGCCCCAGAGCAGGCCAGAGTACAAGGCGCTGCCCGGCAGGGGTGGTTCTAGAGCCAGCGTGCCAGGGGAAATCGCCACGGGGAGGCTAGCGCTGACGGAGGACGGGCCAGGTGGGTCGTGACAGAAAGCAGACAGGCAGGATCGGGGCTGGGCAGGAGTCTGAGACACAGATCCCGTCCGCTCCCAAGCGGTTTCTCAGCCCCGTCTCCCCGGGAGAGGGGACACGCCTCCCATCCGAAAGGAGGGATTTGAAATGGCCTCCGGTGCAATTCGCTCCGGGATTCGGCGAGGGACACAGCCCCGAGGCCCAGCGGCTCAGCCGGGGCTGCTGGGAGGGCGGCGCCCAGGCCAGAGTTAGGTACCCCAAGAAGCGATCTGATTTCCAAACGGGGCCCGTTCCCAGCAACAGGCAGGCTGTTCCCTGAGGCACCTCCCACGGGCGTAGGAGCCTAACCCGGCCATTTCTGAGACTCTGGGCTGGAGAATCCGGCTCCTGATAATCTTCAGTCGCAGGGCCCCGCCAAATCCCCTGCCATAAAAAGTGCCTCTGGAGCACCCCATCTGGCCTTCCCGCGGGGGGCGCCTCCCCCGTCAGGCTCTAGCTGCGAGTCCCCGTCAGGGAGGGGTGGGGTGAGATTTCCTCTTGCTCTGCAAATTGCCGCTTCCGAGGAGGGTCAGAACCGTCCCTGGCGGCAGGGAGCTCCAGGGCTCCAGCTGTCCACACTCCCGTCCCCCCATGCAGAGAGGCTGGGGCTCCCCCACCGCACACACGGGGGTAGGAGACGGTTAGCAAAACCGGACCGGCAGTAGCCCATCCCCCGGCCTGCAACCCTCACTTTTGGCTTTAGAGCTGGGGGCCCGGCCAGCAGCCTTCCTCTCTGGCTGCCCAGCTCGGAGGGCAGCCCCCCAGCCAGCAGCAGGGCAGACGCTCAGGCGGCAACCCCACAACTCCCCCCTCCTGCCCCCCGAGGCTGGCAACCCCACAGCTCCCCCCTCTCAGACCTGGGCACCCCCCTCCTGCCCCCCGAGGCTGGCAACCCCACAGCTCCCCTCTCTCAGACCTGGGCACCCCCCTCCTGCCCCCCGAGGCTGGCAACCCCACAGCTCCCCCCTCTCAGACCTGGGCACGCCCCCCCAGCCCCCCGAGTCTGGCAACCCCACAGCTCCCCCCTCCTGCGCCCCGAGGCTGGCAACCCCACAGCTCCCCTCTCTCAGACCTGGGCACCCCCCTCCTGCCCCCCGAGGCTGGCAACCCCACAGCTCCCCCCTCTCAGACCTGGGCACGCCCCCCCAGCCCCCCGAGTCTGGCAACCCCACAGCTCCCCCCTCCTGCGCCCCGAGGCTGGCAACCCCACAGCTCCCCTCTCTCAGACCTGGGCACCCCCCTCCTGCCCCCCGAGGCTGGCAACCCCACAGCTCCCCCCTCTCAGACCTGGGCACGCCCCCCCAGCCCCCCGAGTCTGGCAACCCCACAGCTCCCCCCTCTCAGACCTGGGCACCCCCCTCCAGCCCCCCGAGGCTGGCAACCCCACAGCTCCCCCCTCTCAGACCTGGGCACCCCCCTCCTGCCCCCCGAGGCTGGCAACCCCACAGCTCCCCCCTCTCAGACCTGGGCACCCCCCTCCTGCCCCCCGAGGCTGGCAACCCCACAGCTCCCCCCTCTCAGACCTGGGCACGCCCCCCCAGCCCCCCGAGTCTGGCAACCCCACAGCTCCCCTCTCTCAGACCTGGGCACGCCCCCCCAGCCCCCCGAGTCTGGCAACCCCACAACTCCCCCCTCCTGCGCCCCGAGGCTGGCAACCCCACAGCTCCCCTCTCTCAGACCTGGGCACCCCCCTCCTGCCCCCCGAGGCTGGCAACCCCACAGCTCCCCCCTCTCAGACCTGGGCACGCCCCCCCAGCCCCCCGAGTCTGGCAACCCCACAGCTCCCCCCTCTCAGACCTGGGCACCCCCCTCCAGCCCCCCGAGGCTGGCAACCCCACAGCTCCCCCCTCTCAGACCTGGGCACCCCCCTCCTGCCCCCCGAGGCTGGCAACCCCACAGCTCCCCCCTCTCAGACCTGGGCACCCCCCTCCTGCCCCCCGAGGCTGGCAACCCCACAGCTCCCCCCTCCTGTCCCCCGAGGCTGGCAACCCCACAGCTCCCCCCACTCAGACCTGGGCACCCCCCTCCTGCCCCCCGAGGCTGGCAACCCCACAGCTCCCCCCTCTCAGACCTGGGCACCCCCCTCCTGCCCCCCGAGGCTGGCAACCCCACAGCTCCCCCCACTCAGACCTGGGCACCCCCCTCCTGCCCCCCGAGGCTGGCAACCCCACAGCTCCCCCCACTCAGACCTGGGCACCCCCCTCCTGCCCCCCGAGGCTGGCAACCCCACAGCTCCCCCCTCTCAGACCTGGGCACCCCCCTCCTGCCCCCCGAGGCTGGCAACCCCACAGCTCCCCCCTCTCAGACCTGGGCACCCCCCTCCAGCCCCCCGAGGCTGGCAACCCCACAGCTCCCCCCTCTCAGACCTGGGCACCCCCCTCCAGCCCCCCGAGGCTGGCAACCCCACAGCTCCCCCCTCTCAGACCTGGGCACCCCCCTCCAGCCCCCCGAGGCTGGCAACCCCACAGCTCCCCTCTCTCAGACCTGGGCACCCCCCTCCAGCCCCCCGAGGCTGGCAACCCCACAGCTCCCCCCTCTCAGACCTGGGCACCCCCCTCCTGCCCCCCGAGGCTGGCAACCCCACAGCTCCCCCCTCTCAGACCTGGGCACCCCCCTCCTGCCCCCCGAGGCTGGCAACCCCACAGCTCCCCCCTCTCAGACCTGGGCACCCCCCTCCTGCCCCCCGAGGCTGGCAACCCCACAGCTCCCCCCTCTCAGACCTGGGCACCCCCCTCCTGCCCCCCGAGGCTGGCAACCCCACAGCTCCCCCCTCTCAGACCTGGGCACCCCCCTCCTGCCCCCCGAGGCTGGCAACCCCACAGCTCCCCCCTCTCAGACCTGGGCACCCCCCTCCTGCCCCCCGAGGCTGGCAACCCCACAGCTCCCCCCTCTCAGACCTGGGCACCCCCCTCCTGCCCCCTGAGGCTGGCAACCCCACAGCTCCCCTCTCTCAGACCTGGGCACCCCCCTCCTGCCCCCCAAGGCTGGCAACCCCACAGCTCCCCCCTCTCAGACCTGGGCACCCCCCTCCTGCCCCCTGAGGCTGGCAACCCCACAGCTCCCCCCTCTCAGACCTGGGCACCCCCCTCCTGCCCCCCGAGGCTGGCAACCCCACAGCTCCCCCCTCTCAGACCTGGGCACCCCCCTCCTGCCCCCTGAGGCTGGCAACCCCACAGCTCCCCCCTCTCAGACCTGGGCACCCCCTCCTGCCCCCCGAGGCTGGCAACCCCACAGCTCCCCCCTCTCAGACCTGGGCACCCCCCTCCTGCCCCCTGAGGCTGGCAACCCCACAGCTCCCCTCTCTCAGACCTGGGCACCCCCCTCCTGCCCCCCGAGGCTGGCAACCCCACAGCTCCCCTCTCTCAGACCTGGGCACCCCCCTCCTGCCCCCCAAGGCTGGCAACCCCACAGCTCCCCCCTCTCAGACCTGGGCACCCCCCTCCTGCCCCCTGAGGCTGGCAACCCCACAGCTCCCCCCTCTCAGACCTGGGCACCCCCCTCCTGCCCCCCGAGGCTGGCAACCCCACAGCTCCCCCCTCTCAGACCTGGGCACCCCCCTCCTGCCCCCCGAGGCTGGCAACCCCACAGCTCCCCCCTCTCAGACCTGGGCACCCCCTCCTGCCCCCCGAGGCTGGCGACTCACCGTGGGGCAGATGAGGCTGCTGCGGTTGTGCACGGTCCCCCAGGTGGCGATGCCGATGGTGACGATTTCGCCCTCCTTGCAGCTGCTGCTCATGCTGAAGTCTCTGACGGCTTCTCCCACCTGCTTCATCACGCCGGCGTGGGACCCCCCCGTTATGATCCAGGCGCCTGGCGGACACACACAGGGGCTGATACCCTGCAGAAGCCCCCTTCCAGCCAGGGTTTGGAGACTCCCCCCGAGGCCTGTGGGGTGCCCATCCTGCATGCCGCCCCATCAGCGCCTCTGCGTGGCGTCTGCCCCGTGACACAAAGTGCTGGGCCCTCTCGGGGCTCCCGGGCCGCTCTGGGCTGTCCCATGGCTCGAGGCCAGGAGTGGTGTGTGCGCTCGCGGGGCAAACAGGCGCAGGATCGTTTTGTGGGTCAGGCAGATCTGGATTCGGTTCCCTGCTCTCCCACCGACTTGCTCTGTGGCCTGGGGGACCAGGCTGCCTTTGCAACCAGGGGATAATCTCCCTCCCTGCCCACCTCAGGGCTGCCCAGACTGCGAACACTTCAGGGCAGGGCCTGTCTCTGCCCAGAGGCTCATGGCCATGCCTTCACTGCCCGGAGCCATGTTTCCAGCGGGATACCTAGCATACGCCAACCCCCTCTCCGTCAAACCCTAGTGGAAACCCGGCTCTGCCAGGGGAAGTTCACAGTAGCGGTGGGGGGTGGGCAGCGCGAGCTCTCTGAACCACGCCGACTGATAGGCCGTCGTCTCCTTTTGCTGGAGTTTCCAGAAACGGTTCTATGGACGGCGGCTGCGGCAGCGTCTATTTCTCACGTCCTGCGGGGGAAGCCCAGCCCAGATCCTGCAGTCCCCGGCAGCCGTCGCCAATCGGGCTAGCCTTTCCCCCCAGGCTCACAGAGCATGAGCTACCCCCCACAGGGACCAGGTTGGACCCCAACACAGCACGGTGTCTCATGAAGGCCCCTTGGGTAACCCTCCCAGCAGATCCGTAAGGGTGGAATTTGGCTCAGGGTATTTCGGTTCATGGTTCAGAGAAGCTTATGAGGGGATTTGATCTGTTAGTACCTGGAGAGCAGACTTCTGATGGCACAAGGGTTACAATCTAGAACAAGAGTTGGCACAAGGGTGATGATCTAGAACAAGAGGTGGTGTATGGATGCATGATCTAGAACAAGAGATGACATGAGGGGTTCTAATCTAGAACAAGCATTCGCAGTCTAGAACATGTGATGGCATAAGGGTTCACAATCTAGAACAAGAGTTGGCACAAGGGTGATGATCTAGAACAAGAGATGACATGAGCGGTTCTAATCTAGAACAAGCGGTTGCAGTCTAGAACATGTGATGGGATAAGGGTTCGCAATCTAGAACAAGAGTTGGCACAAGGGTTTATGATCTAGAGCAAGAGATGGCACGTGTTCACAATCTAGAACGAGAGATGACACAAGGGGTTATAAACTAGAACGAGAGATGGCACAAGTGGCTCTAATCTAGAACCAGAGACGGCACACGGATTCTAATCTAGATCAAGAGATGACACAAAGGTCCCTAATCTAGAACAAGAGATGACACAAGTGTTTATAATCTAGACCATAATCTAGACCAAACTACATCCAGGCTGGAAGCAGGGCGCCCATTGGACCAGCTTACCAGGCAAGCTGGTGGATTCGTCACCTGTTGCCGTCAGTAGCTGAGGGCCAGACGTCTCTGCAAATGACGCCCTGTTGCTCAAAGAGCCGGGACGGGCTCCCTGCAGGCGGCATGCTGGCCGGCGTGAGAGGGTTGCCCTGGCTCCCTCTGGCCTTGGGGCTGGACTCTGTGGATTCCTGGAACTATGATCCTTGTGTGCCCGAGGCGACTCCACGGGTGTGCAACTGGCACCATGTTCCCAAGATGCCGAGCGGGTCAGAGACTCAGGCAGGGCATCAGCACTGCCGAAAGAGGACGATGAGTGATGGGCAGCGGCTCTGCAAGGACAGCGCTTGCCGGGAAAGCCAGGGGGAAGGGCCCTGGTGAGATGGGACAATGCCGGGGAGGCGGAGGGGCCTGGAATGCAGGATGGGGTAGTGCCTGGGCTGTGGGCAGGCGGTGGATGGGGGGCTGGAAGCAGGGAGAAAGGATCCCGGGCTACAGTGAGCCAAGAGGATGCTGCCAGAGGCTCCCTGGCCTGAAAGCAACATTTCAGCACCGCGGCCCCGCCCCGAGAGGGGCATTGTGGGACCCTGCACCCCAGCCCGACCTCTACTAGACCCACAGAAACGCTAAAGGCCGCTCCTCCCGGCATCCGTGCTAAGCAAAGGCAGGTGGGCACACGGGGGGAGGAGCATCCTGGGAGTCCCAGGACTCATGGAGGCCGCTTGCCAAAGCAGGGACTGGCTCTGCAGGGCCCCGGTCGCTGCCTGGACCCGCCTGTCTCCAGCGGCCCCACAGAGGCCGGGCTAGCGGAGAGCTGCGGTTTGTAGCCAGCGTCTCTGCCCCTCGTTCGGGCCCTGAGGAGCCAACAGGCCAGGGATGCTGCCCCACAAGGAATAGAAGCAGCCGGCACGTTCTAGACTGTTCCGAGCGCCGCCCTCAGGGCCGGGTTAGCCGCGAGCCCGCCAGCGGTTTGCTGCTCCTTCCCCCACGGAAACCCTTCGCACCTCCCCTGGGTGGGGCTGCAAACAGGGCCCTCCTCCAGCGCGCCCCCAGGGACCCCGCGCCGCTGGCGCCCGCTACCTGTTGTCTGGGCCACCTTGACCAGCCCGCGCCGGAAGATGTTCTTCAGCCTGGGCATCATGTTGAAGTTCTTGGCGCCCCCCGTCACCGAGATGAGCAGGTTGGGCGCGTCGAGGCCCCAGTGCTGTGTCATCAGCCGGTAGATGAGGCACGGAGGGGTGTCCACCGAGACGCGCACATACTGGGGGGGGGCACGGAAGGGAGGGAGTAAAACCCACCGCGCCGCTCCAGAGAGCAAAGCCAGCCTGGGACTCATCCCCGAGGGCGGCCCCACCCATCCCACACCTCCCTAAAGGCTCAGGGCTGCATGGCGAGGCGCTCCTCCCTCCCTCCCTTCCCCTTGCACTGCCGCAGGGCCAAGCGGGCGTCACTGCATGCACCCCCAAGGAGAGGGCAATGAGCCGCGTGGGGCTGCCGGCCTGGGACCATGCTGTCCCTGCTCCCACCCGCCTCTCTGCCAGTCTCCCCACCTCCAGGAGTGGGAGGCAGCAGGAGAGCAGGCTGCCCGTTGCATCCTGGCCAGCAAACGGCTCCAGAGGAGGTCTCAGATTTACTTCTCCTGGCCCTGGGCCTCCTCCCCATCTCACCCCAGCGCTGCTCCGGCTGTGGGCAGGGCGAAGGAGGTGACACCTGCCCCCTCCCTTTCTCCGCTGGGGCCAGCGCTGCCTTCGGGGCCTCTCCCCGTCTCCCCTCTAAGGCCGGCGAGTCGGCCCGTTCCGCGAGCTGCAAGTGCCGAGCAGCAGGATTTCAAGGTGGGGTCCCTGTCCCCGAAGCCCTAGGGACCGACCCACCTTTCCCACCTTCGGACCCAGGCCCGCAAAGCTGATATCACCGAACGCGTCCGTCGGCATTTCTTGGATGTGCCTCTTGGGGTCCCATTCCTTCCCCAGGAAAACGGACGGCTTTGTGGCCTCCTCCAGGTGCTGCTCCTTGGGGTAACCGCACTCACACATCACCCTCCTGGCAAGAAACCAATAGCACAGCCAGGCCGGGTCAGACCAACGGTCCATCCAGCCCAGTGTCCTGTCTGCCCACAGTGGCCAACGCCAGAGGGCGGGAACAGAACAGGGAATCATGAAATGATCCCTCCCCTGGCACCCATCTCCAGACAAACAGAGGCTAGGGACCCCATTCCTACCCATCCTGGCGAACAGCCATTGAAGGACCTAATCTCCAGGAATCTATCTAGCTCTTTTTGGAATCCTGTTACAGTCCTGGCCTTCACAACATCCTCTGGCAAGGAGTTCCACAGGTTGGCTGTGCGCTGCATGAAGAAAAACTTCCTTTTGTTTGTTTTAAACCTGCTCCCTGTTCATTTCATTTGGGGACCCCTGATTCTTACGTTTTGCGAATCAAAATATATCAATTTTCAAATATCCACCAAAAACATCAACATTTTCTGTGGCTAATTTAGACACAAGCGTTTCTTTTTTGTTTGTTTGTTTCCATCAGAGTTTTCCACGGGAATAAGAAGAACGACGTTTTTCAGCCAGCTGTGCTTAGAGTTGTGGAATCAGCTGACGACACACAACCTCTCCTCTCCAGGAAATCTTTGTGTGTTCTTGCTGTGCTGCCTCCAGACCTCACCGCTCCTCTCTTTGTAGTAAAAATGGGCTTAGTGCTGAAGCCGAACTTTACTTTCCTGCCAGGTGGGTGGAAAGCGAGACGCAGATGGAAGTGGGGAAACATCCGTGCTTTTGACTTACCCAGTGTCTGACATCAGGGAGCTTTCAACGAAGTACACGCATTCCTTCTTCCTGATGTTTTCAGGAATCCACGAGCTGAGATTCTCCTGTGGCGGGGAGGGAATAAGGAGACCAGCTGGCTTAAATGGTTTCAGACACAAACCAGATTACGCAGGTTCCCACACCTGATCCGCAGGAAAACCAGACACATCACAAATTCAGCATGCAAGGGTTCCCAGCCAGTACATAGAGAAACAAAAGTCACAACAGCAAGGATCCCACGGGGAACCTGAGACTTGCACTTAGGACAAGTAGCAGAGCGAGGAGTCTGCCAGCACCGGACAGAGAGGCATGTGCTCCAAGTTGGCGAGGCATGAAGGAGCAGCGAGAGTCTAACACTCGGACTCTGTTGTGGGTTAACTGGAGTTATTTCACGTTAAAGCGGTGGGCACTTTGTCTGCCCAGGCTGTTGAAGTAGAGCAGGTAATGAGTCTAGCTGATGTCTCCTCCAGGTGATGCTCTGTTCCTGGATTGAGAGTCCTTTACCTAGTCCCACACTCTCCTGTCCAGGCAACCTGCTCCAGGACTCGGAGCATCTCCTGGCTATGCCCTTTACTCCTACATACGGTCAGTTTGCTGGCCTCCCCCTAACCCCGACACCCTCTAAACCAGTGGTCCCCAACCTTTTGAGGTTGTCGGGCGCCAGGGGGCGTGGCCGTTTGCCCGCCGGGCGCCAGGGGGCGGGGACACTTGCGCGCCCGGGGGCGGGCCCCCCCCAGCTGCGCGCCCGGGGGCGGGGCCTCCCTAGCCGCGTGCCCGGGGGTGGGGCCCCCCCATAGCTGCGCGCCCGGGGGCGGGGCCCCCTCCAAGGGCCGCGCGCCTGGGGCCGGCGCTCCCCCCCCCCCCGCCGAGTGCTGCGTGCCCAGGGCAGGCACTCCCCCCCCCCGCTGAATGCCGCACTCCCCCCCACCCGCCGAGTGCTGCGCGCCCAGGGCCGGCACTCCCCCCCCGCTGAGTGCCGCGCGCCTGGGGCCAGGGCCGGCGCTCCCCCCCGCCCTCCCGCCAAGCGCGCTCCCCCCGCAAGCGCCCGTGCGCCATGTGCCCAGGGCCAGGCCAGCCCTGAGCACCTGGCGGGCGCATTGAAATGCCCCCGCGGGCGCCGTGTTGGGGACCACGGCTCTAAACTTACCTTCTCATTATTGTCGGTGGCAAAACGAGCCTTCCTCCTGCTCTTACAGAAGCCCCTATTGTTGTGTCTGAGGTTGGGGACCATTTCAAGGTCGCAGCTCTTAGGATGCACCATGTAGCCGTCTTCCTCCTCGGGGAAGACCCCGTTCAGCTCCAGGGGCAGCATTCTGGTTTGCCTGCCACTCCCAGCTCCGGGCAGGTGTCTTGTCAGCCTCAGAGCTGCCTCTCGAGCGTGTTACACTGAGAAGTCCTGGGCTGCGATGAAACAGAGAGCTCTAAACACGCACCAGAAACACGAGCTGATGCTTGGTGCTGGAACAGCACGTGGCACACCTCGCCTGGGTCCCCTTCCTCCAATCCCAGCATGCTTTGGGATTTGTTCCAGATGTGGGCTAGACCTACTAGGCATATGGCACAGTGCAGACTTCTAAATTCATCTGTTGTTTTCCGGCAACAGGCCCTGAATGAGCGATCCCGGAATGTAGAGCCAGACGCGACCTCGAGCGGCCATCCTGCATGGAGGTTGGGTAAACCTACCCATCCCCGGAGACGTGCTCCTTCATCTGTTCATGAAAACCTCCCGTGCGGGGGATTCCCCAACCTCTCTCACTAACCTGGTCCCGTGTTTTACTACCCCGATAGGTGGAAAGATCCGTGCTGCAAACAAAGCCGATTAAGTGACGGGGGAAGATTACAAAACAAAACACAAAATTAATTACAAAGCAAAGCGAAACAGTCGGCGAGGCCTAGTTGTGGGCTCACACCTAGATCAGCCTGGAAGGACTTGTGAAGTTTTCTCTCTCTTGCCCAGGGCACACAACTCAGACTGTGTCTAGTCTACACGTCTCTATCGACAGAGAGACGTAGATTAGGCACGTCGAAATTGCTAATGAAGCGGGGATTTAAATATCCTGTGCTTCATTAGCATAAACACGGCTGCTGCTTTTTTTCAAAATGGAACTTTAAAAAAAAACCAACAACCCCGGCCGTCTAGATGCAGATCTTTCAAAAAATAAACCTTTTTTCAAAAGATCCTGTCAACCTCAGTTTTTGAGGAATACAGGCTCTTTCGAAAAAGGGTTGTATTTTTGAAAGATCCGTGTCTAGACTGCTGGGTGTGGGTTTTTTTTCGAAAAAGCTCCGTTTCGAAAAAAGCGGCGGCCATGTTTATGCTAATGAAGCACCGGATATTTAAATCCCCGCTTCATTAGCAATATCGACGTGCCTAATCTACATCTCTCTGTCGCCAGAGAGGTGTAGTCTAGACACAGTCTGGGTCATGTGCCCTGGGCCACGGCCATCATCCTTGCTGCCTTGCGCACACAACGCAGAGTCCTCGCTCAGCTCAGCACATCGCACCGCCCAGGAACCCTGCCTCGCCCGCCCCTAGGCCAGCTCGGCACCAACGGGGAAACACCCCATCTAGCCCATCCCCCCTCTAGAACTGGAGTCTCAAACATCCGGCCCGCGGGCCGAGCCGTTGCAGTGTCCTGCTGGCCCAGGGTGGGGCTGTCCATTACTGGCCCCCAAGTCCCACTTCTTCCCGCCATGGCCCCCATGGCACCTCGTCCCAAAGAACACGGCTTCAGGATCTCTTCAACGGGTGGGGGAGGAGGAGCAGCAGAGCGATGACAGGAAGGGGCGGGGCTTGGGCGACGGCCCCAGGCCACATTGCACCATTGCTTCCCCGTGGGCCGGGAGTTTGAGACCCCTGCTCCAGAGATTAGAAATCCCCCGTCTTTCCTATTCACCCTGCTGTGGTGGGTCGAGGCCCTGCCGGCGACACACCAGCTACCACCTCGGTCTGTCTTGCTCTGCCCACACCGCGCCTACCCTCCGCTGCCCGCTGCCCACACCCCGCTCGGATGTTACTTGTGTCTTCACTGTCGGGGAGCCAGAGTGCCTGCTCCCTCCTGCCGAAGGGTGCCACCCCCTTGGAGCTCATCCCGGGTCCGCGGGGGGCGCTGTAGCACCCGGCCTAGGGGAGCCCCCCTCGACTGACACGCTCTCCGCGTCGCTGTAGTTTGAAGCCACAATTGAACCCGCAGCGCCAGGAGGCAAATTTCATGACGTCTGTGGAGCTGGAGAGCGCGCTAAAGGGTGAAGTGTGGGGACGATGTTTTATTCATGCCCCGTGCAGAATGACTCAGCGCTCAGCACGTCCCCGTCTGCCTGGGGCAGGAGGGAACAAGCCAGCGTCCCGGCAAAGGGGCAGGGGCAAACGTTGGGGGCTTGGCGTCCAGTGCTTTTTCTGCAACTGCTTGGTTTTTTTGCCTCCCCCTCAAGGTCCCTGAGATGCTGCGAATTCAGTAGGTGGCCCGGGCTGGGACCCACGGCTCTGTATGGCGCTAGCTGGTGCTGCGAACAGGCCCGCTGATGGGGGGGAAGGGCACAACTGCCCCAGGACTGAGGAGCCTCCCTCCCCACGTTGCCCGGGGCCCGTGGAGGCTGCCGGCTCTGCTGGCTGCGAATGCCAAGTTCCCAATGAAATCGTTTTGTAAACGGAAGCCCCGTGCAGGAAGGCAGCTGAAGCCCCGCCCCTTGCACCCAAAGCCACACCCCTTCCCCGAGACCATGCCCCTTTCCCCTCCCAGCCGAGCCCCACCCAACTCCGGGGCTGTCGCGTAGCGCAACCCAGGCTGGGGAGCCCCTTCCCTTGCCTGCATCACCCGCCACCTCTGCCTGGCCTCTCTCGCGCACTTCCTAGGGCACCTCCCATAGATCCCAGAGCCCCGCACGCCGGAGGACTGCCCGGGATTCCTTTCCCTTTGAACCGGAGCCGATCTTTCAGCAAAACAAACCAGCCTCCGATCTCGCCTCTAAAACTGGCCCGCGATGGCGACTCTGCCTCAGCTGGGGTGAGCTGCCCTCCCGGTTAATTACCTTCCTCAGAACACGCTTGCCCCTCGTTTCTCGCCCAGCTTCGATTCCCAGCCCTCGGATCTTGCGATACCTTGGTCGCCTAGACTCAAGCGCTCCCGATTATCTGACGTCTGGCCCTCCCTGGTACCTGCCGACTCCACAGCCTTCTCTCGGCTGAGCCAAACACACGGAGCCCCTGAGCTAGCCCGGCAAACGGCCCCCGGTAACCAGCTCCAGCGCCACCGCCCACACCCAGCTGTGGACACAGCCCATGGGAAGTCCCACCTCCAGCCTCGGACTGGCTCCCTGCCATATATAACACCCCCGCCCCCACCCCATGGTATTCCTGGAAGTCTTCAGGCAACAGTGTGGCTCTCCGGTAGCTGTCACGGCCATTCCGACTCCTGGCTCTGACGCTGGCTTGATTTAGGCCTGGCCTCCTGACCCAGACCTTGAAACTTGACTCGGATCCGTGGTACCAACCCCCCGCCTGTCCCTGACCTCCCTGAGGAGCCCTCCCTTGGCTGTTCCTGCCACGTGCCTGCCGGCCCGGGGACCGTTCTCAGTCACCCACCCACAGGGAAGGATCCCCATCGTGTGAATGCTACCCAGGCGGGTGCTGATGTGGGCCGGGCCAGGCGCTGGCCTGTGGCCATGCGGCTCTCCGACCCGTGGCCCTTTCCCCCTGCTCCGCCCTGGCTTAGCAGCAGCGACGGCCCGTGCGGGTAGGTACGGCCCTTTCACGTCGAGCCATTTCCCAGCATGCTTAGGGCACAACAGCTGGCGGTGGACTCCTGTGCAGTCTACTGAATTGCCAGCACTTGCACCGCAAGCTCTCAGCTCACCCTGCTGCTCCCTCTGTTTTCAGTGACTCCCCCATATCACCCCCTCGTTGGCTCCAGGCAACAGCGCTCTCTGCCTTCAGGGCACCCCCAGGCCTCACTCTGCCCCCACACTCTGGGCACTCCATAACCCACACTGCACCCCCGGCCCCCACCCTGCCCTGGGGTACAGTTTTGACCCTCGGCACTCTCGGAGACGCTGCCTCTTGCCCCATCGGCCCCGGCACAGCTCCCCCCGCTGCGGTTCCCATCAGCTCCCTTGTACGGGGTGCCAGCCGCATGGGGCTGGCACAGGGGCCTTGTGTCATGAGGTGCCCTAGGAGCGGGCCGGAGCAGCCCCAGGAAGGGCCATGGTACAGAGGCATCCAGCATGGAAGTGCCCAGGTTGTGATAGAGATCTTACGGAAGCCCTAGGGAACGAGGGGGTGTCCGTCCCACGGACCTCAAGGGCCAGAGTTCTCCGGCTTTCCTTTCGTGCTGGCCGTTGGTTGTGGGCATGCTGGCTGGGATGACTGAGTCGGGGCTGGTCCTGCTTTGGGCAGGGGGTTGGACCCGATGCCTCCGGAGGTCTCCTCCAGCCCAAGGAGGCTATGACCAGGTACCCTTTACAGCCCTGGCTGCCTGTACTCCGAGAGGCAAATGGGGCCACCAAACGTGGCCTCGTCGGTTGCTCCGACAAAACTGTGGGTCTGAACAGAAAGGCCTGGGGGAAAGCCAGGCAGCGGAGCCGCAGGAACCGCCACGGAGCCACGCCGGCCCCCAGGGACGCACACGCACGCTCCGACCCAGCGGATCTCACGGGGCGCACACGCACGCTCTCGTCGCACGCATCACATGCACCCAGCTTGGGGGGGCCCGGGAGGCATCTGCAGTGGTTCTGAAAAGGGCCCTACAGAACAGCAGCCGGCAGCAGGACTCCTGAGCAAGTCTGCACTGTGCCGGGGCCTTTCTGCCAGGCCTGTCCAGCTGCAGGGACAGCAATTCCCAGGTTCCTGGAAATCTGCTTCCCCCCGGCACCGCTGCTGAACCCGGTACCTGCCTGCCTCCTCCTGCTCTGATGCTCCAGACATGGGGAACGTCCTTGCGGCTCCGGCGCCAGGCAGGTCATGGCACCAGCCGGGATCCAGGTGATGGGAGAAGTGTCTGCAGAGGCATCTCTGGACTGACTGCAGTTAGGAGGAGGAGACGGGGCTGCAGCTGGCGGCCTTCCAGCAAATCAGACTGCAGAAGCTGTGCCTGGACCTGCCGGGGAGCCGGAGGCAGAAGGACAAATCCAGAGCTGGCTGGCAGCGGGGGAGTCGCGCCCCCCTTGTCCGTGGCAGAGGAGGCCTTTCCATTCCACAGCCTGGGAGGGCACGTTCCCCAGAGAGCCCCCGCTCCACGGTGCAAACGACGCTCCAGCGTCTGACCCACGCTTCCCAAGCGGCTGCTTTGTCACGGACAGGCCCTGGGGGCAAAAGGACTTGCTGGAAAGAACAGCGTGCCCACCGCCGAGGGAGACCTGCCCCCGTTTATTCCCAACTCGGCCCGGCGCGCCCGGCGCACAGGACCAATCTCACTACACCTAGCGTGACCTGCAGTGCACAGTCTGAAATCACCCGCCCCAGGCATTCCCTTTCCACCCCCCCCCGTCCTTCCGGGGCGCGCTCCGCGGGGGTCCGCGCCGCTGGGTTCTGCGCTCAGGGGGAATCATTCGGGCTCTCTCCGGCGTTCACAGCTCCCTCTCGTTCCCGCCGGGAATGGCCGGGCTAAAAAGCCAAGCGGCGCCAGCAAATGGCAGAGCCTCGCAGCCAGCCAGGCCTGCGGCCTCCGAAAGAGGCAGGCAATTGCGCGCCCCTCCGGGAGCTTCCCGCACTCTCACCGTATTTTCACCAGGGGCGGGTGGGGGCTTTGGCTGGAGATTGCACTGGGGCGAAGGTGGCGGGTGAGAGATCCCGGCAAGGAAGAGCTGGGACGTGGCCCTGCTCTTTTGAACCCGCTCCCTGCCTCGGCCCCGGCAGGCGAGCATAGAGAAAACGATCCAGGGACGGGTGTTGGCCTAGGCCACAGGCGCTGTTGGGTCTAGCCCCAGGTCGTATGGCCCCCTGGGTGACCTGAGCCGGCCCCTTGTTCTCCCTGGGACGGGTCCCCTCGTTCACAGGGGTGTCAATGGCAGTGTCCTGAGCTGGCAGAGCGTAGCTCTCGCTTGGCCCCCAGGCCCTTGGCTGGCATGATGGAGTCAGTGGAGCTGTGCTGATTTCCAGTGGCTGAGGCGCCAACCTGCCAGGGCCAGGCAGCGGGGCATCAAGCCCTCTGTGTGCCGTGGGTCCAACAACACTTCCCACCCACGTGGGGCCGGGGGGTGGGGGGAGAGGCAAACACATTAACAGGTGGGCAATGGTAGATGCTGGGGTTGGGCAGGGAGTGGGGGGGAAGGATTGGAGCCCCCAGGAAGTGAAAAGCCCCACAGCTCAGAGCCTGCTGCCCCCTACTCCTCACCCTCCCGGCCTGCTCACTTGCGCCCCTCCCAAAAAGCCCAGCACCCCATGTGACACTGACAGCCAGCTCTCGGCTGAGCACTGACAAACTCATTGCTGGAAACCAGACCAAGTCAGCTGCGCGGTACGACCAAGACTGGGATCGATTCCTAACACTGGGCCTAGCGCCTTTCGGAAATGCTCCTGAGTTGCTGCCTGCATCAGCCTCTGCCGGTCTCTGTCACCTGCCTGAAGAGTGAAGGTTTTGCTTTGTGACCGTAAAGAAGGTTTGCTCCATGTCTCCTGCTCATTAAGAAGGCCAATCAAAACGAAAGGGCCCATTGTGAGACATCACCGCACCATGACTTTGTTAATTGCCCCTTCAGAGGCTGTGTGCAAAAGGACTGGCCCCGGCAGCTCGAATTCTGAAAGATATGCCAATAGCAGGGGAGAAAACGCTTCCTCTCTTTCATTGTTCAGACTCTCCCAGGGCAGAAGCCAGGAACAGAAGCAGAGATCCTCAGGGCCAAGCTGGGTTCACCCTAGAATAGGGGTTCCCAACCTTTTTCGGTCCCCATACCCACTTGGCTTTTAGTAAACCTTCCCGTACCCCCTATTCAATACGAAAGGAAATAAATTCTAGACCCGTGGTCCCCAACACGGTGCCTGCGGGGCCATTTGTGTGCGCCCGCCAAGTGCTCGGGGCTGGCCTGGCCCCGGGCATGTGGTGCATGCGCTGTGCTGGAGCCGGCCCAGGCGCATGGTAAGCGCCGGCCCCGGGAGCGCCGCGAATTGGCCGCACGCGCTTTGGGCGCGCGGCGCTTGCAGGGTGGGGCGTCGGCCCCGGGCGCGCGGCGCTTGCTGGGGGCGCCGGCGCACGGCGCTTGGGAGGAACGCCGGCCCCAGGAGTGCGGCGCTTGCGGGAGACCCTGCCCCCGAGCACGCGGCTATGGGGGGGGGCCCGGCATGCATGTGTCCCCGCCCTCTGGCGCCCGGCAGGCGAACGGCCACGCCCCCTGGCGCCCGGCAACCTCTAAAGGTTGGGGACCACTGTTCTAGACTCTAGAATCCACAACTTTTTTCACTAACACGACTACTTTTGGAATATTTCAATTAGGATACTCTAGTTATTTACCAAATATTCCCCGTACCCACTTGAAAAGCTTCTCGTACCCCCTGGGGGTACGCGTACCCCCGGTTGGAAAACCCTGCCTTAGAAGACACGGGGCACTGATTACATCTGTCACTTCTGGGCCCTGCACGCTTGGATTCCCTTCCTGCCGGGCAGTGAGGCTGCGCACATAGAATTATAGAGTCATAGAGCTAGAAGAGGCCTCAGGAGGCCATCAAGTCCAGCCCCCTGCCCAAGGCAGGACCAACCCCAACTAAATCAACCAGCCAGGGCTTTGTCAAGCCAAGACTTAAACACCTTTAGGAATGGAGATTCTACCCCCTCCCTAGGTAACCCATCCCAGTGCTTCCCCACCAGCCTAGGGAAATAGTTTTTCCTAATATCCAACCTAGACCTCCCCCACTGTAACTGGAGACCATTGCTCCTTGTTCTGCATCTGTCACTACTGAGAACAGCCTCTCTCCATCCTCCTTGGAACCTCCCTTCAGGAAGTTGAAGGCTGCTCTCAAATCCCCCCTCCCTCTTCTCTTCTGCAGACTAAACAAAGCCAAATCCCTCAGCCTCTCCTCATGGGTCATGCGCTCCACCCCCCTAATCATTTTAGTCGCCCTCCGCTGGACCCTCTCCAATGCGTCCACATCCTTTCTGTAGTGGAGGGCCCAGAACTGGACACAACACTCCAGATGTGGCCTCACCAGAGCTGAATAAAGGGGAATAATCACATCTCTGGATCTACTGGCAATGCTCCTCCTAATGCAACCTAATATGCCATTAGCCTTCTTGGCTACAAGGGCCCCCTGTTGACTCATCTCCAGCTTCTCATCCACTGGAATCCCCTGGTCCATTTCTGCCGAACTGCTACTTAGCCAGACGGTCCCCAGCCTGTAACAGTGCTTGGGGATTTTTCCGTCCCAAGTGCAGGTCTTTGCACTTGTCCTTGTTGAACCTCATCAGATTTCTTGTGGCCCAATCCTCTAATCTGTCCAGGTCACTCTGGACCCTATCCCTGCCCTGCAGTGTATCTACCTCTCCCCCAGCTTAGTGTCATCCGCAACATGGGTGTGGAGCAGAGGCCAGGTAGGCTGTGCTAGCCCAATCGTCTATAGCAAAGCATCCATGCAGGTGTGGGGAGAGCCAACTCATCCGACATGGTCGGCCCGGCCTACAATTGGCAAGAGTTCTGTCACCAGCAGGGGAGGCAGAGCTGCTCAGAAGTGTCTCCAAACTTTCCTAGCAGAAGGCATTTGAAAGCAGGCACTGTCCCGCCCTGGCGCCCTGTGGGGGAGGTGGGGGATCCTGCAGAGATCTACGCCCTCACCCACCCTGTTTCCTGTTTCAATCCAGTGAAATTCAACAGTGTTAAGTGCAAAGTAATGTACACTGAAACAAATAATACATACAAAATGGTGGGGTCTACGTTAGCTGTTACCACTCAAGAGAAATCTGGCAGTCACCATGGCTAGTTCTCTGCAAACTTCCGCTGTATGCACAGAGGCAATCAAAACAGGAATGGGATGTTCGGAATCATTAGGAAAGGGACAGAAACACCAGAAAAATCATAATGCCACTGTACACGTCCAGGGTATGCTCCCATCTAGAATACTGGGTACGGGTGTAGTTGCCCCATCTCAAATAGGATACAGGGGAACTGGAAAATGTTCCGAGGAGAACAACGAATATGATCAAGGGTATGGAAGATACAAGGCGAGATTACAAAGTTTAGGGCTGCTGAGGTTCAACAAGAGAGGGTTAAGAGGGATATGATAGAGAGCTATGGTTGCTCCTGTACCTGCTTCGTTCCTGTCCTACTCACTCACTTGCTTACTGACCCAGCTCTGATTCTTGGCTTGATTCCTGGTTCCTGACTCTGACTTCCAACTGCCCCAACCACTAAGCCTGACTGCCCACTCCCTGATTCCTGACAGTAGGAGCCTTGTATCAGAGAGAGAGACCAGACCCTGCCCTCCTGTAGATTCTGTCAGACTTTCCTGCAGGACAGAAAACCTTCCATTCTTTCCTGTGTTTTTCCACTCTCCTCTGTGGCTGAGAAGTACAATTAAGATGTAATTTCTTGGAAGGTTTCGGTACACTGAGAATGGGCTTTGTCCCGCACAACGCTCCCTCGCGCTCTTTTGTTTCCCAGGCACCGTGCCATTCCGTGTGGTCACCGACAAATTAAGTTCTGGTACATTGCATCATGTAAATATTTGATAAGATTAACAGTAACAGAAGAATAATGCAATTAACAGCCCCATACAGGCCCTAAGGGCACTCATTAAAGCCATCAAACCTAATCTAAAGGAAAAGTCTGAGTTTGGAAAGGTCGAGCCCTCCCCCAAAATCTGATAGTCTCACTCTCTGTCTGTCAGTCCAGGCAAGTGAAACCCTGACGTGTCTGTGGAAGTATCTAGCATAAAATAGGAACAACTAGGAACTTGTCTGTTTGTGTTATTAACACGCTCACCAAATGTAGAAAATAGCAACGAAACAACAGAAATGCCACAGACCTGATCTCATTGGTCCCAGTGGGAGCTTTTCCGCTGAAGTCATTACAGCTCAGGCAAAGGAAAATCTAACCTACTTTCGAAAAAATGGAAAGTGCATTATTCCTAGACACCTTCGCACAACCCCAGACTCAAAGCAATCAATCGTCTGCCTCTGTTGGCTTTTATGACAGACACCAGAACTGAACAGGGTGCTATCCAGGGTTCTAATGAAAAGAATCAAAGTGAAGAGTTTCACATAAGAACATAAGACTGGCCATACTGGATCAGACCAAAGCATCCTGTCTGCCGACAGTGGCCATCGCCAGGTGCCCCAGAGGGGGTGGACTGAAAACAATGATCAAGCAATTTGTCTCCTGCCATCCTTCTCCAGCCTTTGACAGAGGCCAGGGGCACCATTCCTTACCCCCAGCTAATAGCCTTTGATGGACCTAACCTCCATGAATGTATCTAGCTCTTTTTAAAACTCTGTTATAGTCCTAGCCTTCACAGCCGCCTCTGGCAAGGAGTTCCACAGGTTGACTGTGCGCGGTGTGAAGAAGAACTTTCGCTTATTAGTTTTAAACTTGCTACCCATTAATTTCATTTGGTGTCCTCTAGGTCTTATATAATGGGAACAAGTAAATAACTTTTCTTTATTCACCCTTTCCACACCACTCATGATTTTATAGACCTCTATCATATCCCCTCTCAGTCTCCTCTTCTGAAAAGTCCCAGTCTCTTTAGCCTCTCCCCATATGGGACCTGTTCCAAACTTCTCATCATTTTTGTTGGTCTTTTCTGAACCTTTTCCAATGCCAAAATATCTTTTTAGCGGTGAGGAGACCACATCTGTACGCAGTATTCAAGATGTGGGCGTACTATAGTTTTATATTGGGGGAATAAAATATTCTACTTATTATTTTCTATCCCTTTTTTAATATTTCTGAGTATTCTAATTGCTTTTTTGACTTCCGGTGCACACTGCGTGGACGTTTTCAAATAACTATCCACGATAACTCCAAGATCTCTTTCCTGATTAGTTGTAGCTAAATTAGCCCCTATCGTATTGTATGTATAGTTGGGGTTATTTTTTCCAATATGCATACACTTATCCACATTAAATTTCATTTGCCATTTTGTTGCCCAATCACTCTTCACAGTGTGCTTTGGTCTTGACTATCTTGAACAGTTTAGTATCATCCACAAACTTTGCCACCTCACTGCTTGCCCCTTTCTCTAGATTGTTTATGAATAAGTTGAATAGGATTGGTCCTAGGACTGACCCTTGGGGGACACCACTAGTTACCCCTCTCCAATCTGAAAATTTACCATTTATTTCCACCCTTTGTTTCCTGTCTTTTAACCAGTTTTTAATCCATGAAAGGATCTTCTCTCTTATCCCATGACAACCTAATTTACACAAGAGCCTTTGGTGAGGGACCTTGTCAAAGGCTTTCTGAAAATCTAAGTATACTATGTCTACTGGATCCCCCTTGTCCGCATGTTTGTTAACCCCTTCAAAGAACTCTAACAGATTAGTAAAACAGGATTTCCCTTTGCAGAAACCATGTTGACTCTTGCCCAGGGACAATCCTCAGCTCAGCCAGACTCGGTAGAGAACATCCGGAAAATGACCGCTTCGGCAAAGCTTATTTCTGCCAGAGTCCTCTGTTAATTACAGGCGAATCTCTTTAGTCCAGCACCCTCGGGAGCTGACCGGTGCCGGACCAGAGCATTTGCCGAACCACAGGATGTCAGTAGTGTCTAGTACAGGGGGCTGGCAAGGGATGGGCTGGGATGCTCAGCCCCTCCCAACCGTATTGGTAGCATCTTGTGCACCCCCATTTTCAGCACCAGACAGCCCCTGCCCCCCATAATGGGGGCACCCTATGGAACCCCGCCCCCTCACCAGACAGCTCCTCCCCATAGGGGGGGCACCCCATGTAACCCCACCCCCTCACCAGACAGCTCCTCCCCCATAGCAGGGGCACCCCATGTAACCCCGCCCCTCACCAGACAGCTCCTCCCCCATAGCAGGGGCACCCCATGTAACCCCGCCCCTCACCAGACAGCTCCTCCCCCATAGCAGGGGCACCCCATGTAACCCCGCCCCCTCACCAGACAGCCCCTCCCCCATTGAGGAGGCGCCCCGTGGAACCCCGCCCCTTCCCACCAGCCCCTCCCAGCGCTCGAGGCGGCCTCGGCCCCGCCCCTGGAGACGCCTGTTCCGACCCGCGCTCCGCCTGGCCCTCCGCGGCCGCCGTCGAGGGGCGGGCGGAGCTGCAGCCGGAAGCGGGCGAGGCGCGGGGATGGCGGCCGCGCCCGGCCCCGCCCCCGGAGACGCGGCCGCCGCGTTGCCCCCGCCCCTGGCGACGGGGCGCGGCCGGGCCGGGGCCATGAAGCTGACGCGCAGGGCGGTGCTGGCGCGCGCCCGGGCGGCCGAGCTGGGCAGCGTCCGCAAGCTCAACTGCTGGTGGGCGGCGCGCGCGGGTGACGCGGGGGCTCGGGCTGGTGGGCGGCGCGCGCGGGTGACGTGGGAGGGGGGGCTCGGGCTGGTGGGCGGCGCGCGCCCTTCCCAACGTTCCCCCGATGCCCCTCACGTGGTTCCGTCCCGGTGCGGAATAAGTTTTGTTGCGTGCACCGCGGCCGGGGCGGATGTGCACCACCCGGACACGTGGTGCCGGGGCCGGCAGAGAGCCGGGCCCCCGCTAACCCATGAGCGTCACCCCCTGAGAGTGGGGCTGGACATCCCTGCCTGAGCCCGGTCCCGCACTGTGCCCAAGGGGTGGCGCTGTGCAGGGGCTGTGTCGCGCACACTTCAGTCTGCACATGGACTTAACGCTAGCGGGAGCCTTGGGCTCGTCCCTCCCCGTTGTGGCCCGCAGGGGTTAGCAGCTGGAGCCCCCCACTGGACGCCAGGGAGGGGACGATCAGGTGTCCCCAGCTGGGATGTGTTTTTCATGGCCCTGAATTTGGTGGAGTCCTAGTTGCAGGGTGTTGGCCGACCCTACAGCCAGCAGGCTGCATTAGCAGGGGAGCTCTGGCTGGTTATTCTGGGACGTCGCTGGAGATGCCCACCACCAATCCTAGCCAGCCATGCTCTGCTCTGCGAGGGTGGAGGTGGTTCAACGCCTTGACCAAAGGGGGGTCTTTAATCTTCCTTTGTTCTGAACTAGGGATGTTAAAATGCGGGTACACTGAAAATTGTAGTGGTTACATGTAGCGTGGGGTGGCAGCCAGCTCCCCACCTGCCACCCTGCTCTCTGTGAAGCCCACGTAACCATTTGACCAGCTACAGTCTTATAACCCTGTTCTGAACCCACACTTGCCGGGACTGTCAAACCCTTCCGATGGACCAGCCAGACCTTCCCCAGTGTTACCTTGTGCCCAAGAGGATAAAATGTACCTAGTAACGCCTGGAAAACACTGACTCTAAACAGCTGTAGTACAGTCACTCTTAGGGGAATTATTACACTTGCTTGGCTGTCCTCCAGGACTTACTGACCCCAATTTGGCAATTATTTCTTCACTACGCCCAGTGATTGCAGGCCCAGGAGGATACACACCGAATCTGTTTTTTCAGTGTTTCTTTGGAGTATGTAATTGCCTGAAAGCAAAATAATGGTGGTCTAGGAATTTGGGGTGGAGGTTGGGGGCTGAGTTCTGCGGCCTGTGTTATGCAGGAGGTCAGAGTAGATCCGTGGTGGGCAACCTGCAGGCCGAGGGCCACATGCAGCTCAACACGGTTCTATGTGTGTGTCACAAGGCCTTCTGTTTACCTTTGCTCATGCTGTGGGTTGCCTGATTCCACTGGTTTCCATCTACATCGTTTCGTTCCTACCAGTTTTACTTCCGTGACACACACGTAAAGCAAGGGCGCGAGGTGCGAGTTGACCATGCTCCCCCACTGCGGTAGGAGTGCGGGAAGCTCCAGAAGGATGCACTATTGTCTGCCTCTTTCGTATTCGCAGGCCTGGCTAGCTGTGAGGCTGCGACGCTCTGCCATTTGCTGGCTCCGCTTTGCTTTTTAGCACGGCCATTCCAGAGAGGAAACTCGATGGAGCTGTGAATTCGGAAGAGAGCCCTCTCCCATCTTGGCTACTGTAATCTTGAGGGCCACTCATGCGGCCTGATCGCTAGCCTAAGTTGCCCACTACTGCATCACAAAGATCACTTCCAGCCTTGGAATTAGGAAGCTATACATTTAAAAAAAAATGTTGGCCGTGCTCCCGTAGCTGTCTGAAGACACACACAATCGGCAAACAAGCCTCATTTGTCAGACACTCAGCTCAGGGCCAGGTTTTCCTTGGACAAATTGCCTTTGAAGTTTTTAATGTTCTTACATTCCCAGCATAACAGCACGACGAGTCATCACGTTTTGGCTCACAATGTGGCTGAGTCAAGGCTGCTGAGAGAACTGAACCTTAACTGTAAACGTTGCTGGTTTGGGGATTTCATACAATGGGAAGGTCAGGGTGACCCCGGTGTTTTGCTTTTCCGAAGTGTGGGTTTCAGGAGACTGTAGGCAGAGTGGAAGCCACAAAACTGTCATGCCCCATTTGGATAGTTGCAGAATCAGTAATTAGGGGCTTATGGAAAGCCCCATTTGAGCTGATCTCCTATATACCGTTGGGGGGGTGACGGTGCGTTGGGGCAGGCAGCCTCAGACCCCTTGGGGTAGGGGCACAGAGGCCCCCGAACCCTCAGTACTCAATTGAGTCTGTTCTCTTCATGTTTGCCCAGCCAAGCCTGCCCCTCTCTCAACTGTGGGTCACTCCCTCCCCCCAGGTAGCCACACCCCCTCCTTTGTTTAAACTCCTTCCCCTGGCCAGGTGAGGCCTTGCTAGCCATGGCCTACCTGCCTGCCCTCAGAGACACTCCCCGCCCCTGCTCGGCAGTGCTTACAGACACCGGCCAGTAGGGGTCACCCACCGCACAACACAGCACCCAGTGACTGCCCAAGCAGAGCCACAAGAGCGTACAGCCCCGTGTACAGCCCCCCACTGCGTCACAGGGGCAACGATTCCTGAAAGGTGAGAGCCGGGGGGGGATAGGAGACGCTCCGCTCTCTGGCACCCTCTGGTGCTAATGAAAAGATGCCCCCGAGAAGCTGGGTTTATAAGAACGTACGTTTTGAAAACCCCCTTGCACTCAGCTGTGGCTTTTCCCACCCGTCGCATCTGTTCACGTGGGGTAAAGCCTCCTTGGAAATAGCTCTAGTTCCGTCTCTGCTTTGCCACCGGTCCCAGCCGTTTCTTTTTCTCTTGCAGGGGCAGCTGCCTCACGGATGTAAGTATGCCTCCTGCCCCTCTTAAAACCAGCCTTTTCCAGGGCCCCCGCCCCAGACAACGCCAGGTGTGCTGACGGCACATTCCTAGAGAGCCAGCCCCTCGGGTGATGGTTAGTCCCGCTGGCAGTGCGCTGAGCATTGGTACGCCGCAGGGTGGGCTCTGCTGCCTCCCTTGGGCATGGAGGGAGCCAAGTGTCCCTTTGGGGTGCTGTAAAAAAACAGGACCGGGACCCTCAGACTCCCTGCTCTAGGATCCTTTTCTTAAAGGGGGGGGGGTTATGAAATTGTCCTCTGCTGTAGCTCTGTCCCGCTGTAATCACCCATCTCCCGCCCTTGTCCAATACACACTGCGCTGCCGGATACGCAGATCGCACACTAGCCCCGTCCCCTGTTGCTCATTCTGAACAATGGGTCCAGTCTCCTGCCTTTCTGAACATCCGTGAAATCAGATGGAAGAGTCCAGGAGCTTTGCAGCCTCTGGTCCCTACAAGTGAAGGCGCACTATCCTAGAACGGCTGAAAGGTCACTCGGGGGTCTTCAGAATACCTCTCTGCCATCCTGAGCGCTTGGGGACTAACTTAGCGTCTGTCCACACCGCAACTGGGAGCCTGCTTCCTCGCCTGGGTGGACACGCGTGCCAGCTCGCTAGAAGGGCCGCGTGGCCATAAGGACTCAGGCTAGCAACCCGAGTACTAACCTTCCCAACATACTCAGAGCACAGATCCCCTTCGTAGGTGGGACGGGGAGGTGGAAAGGGCTGAGCCCTTCGTGTGAGTATTGGTGGGGGCTCTTCCAGCGTCCCGGTACCATGTTCCTGGGCATGGTGGGAGGAGATGGAAGAGATACTGGCTGCACAGTGCCTGGGGACTGAGAGAGAAGTAGAAACTTTCCTGTGTAAGCCTTAGACTGACACTTGATACGCTAAGGGGTTTGTCACTCACCTACCCATGCAAGGGGCTCTGTGAAGGAGCTCACGATGACAGACGAACGTCTTTGGAAAGAGGCCGGCTGTTCACTGCATCTTTCTCTGTCCAGATTTCGATATGCCGGGAGCTGCCAAACATCGAAGTGATCACGTTCAGGTGGGTGTCAGGCTGCCAGCTGCGAGTGGCGGCTGTTCCGCGAGCTTCTAATGCAGGAGTGGGCAATGATTTTTGACCGGGGCCACTTCAGAGTATTTTTAAGTGGCCCTGGGCTGCCCCAGAAGGGGCGGGGCCTCATGCAAAAGGGGCGGGGCCTCATGCAAAAGGGGGCGGGACCAACACACTTCCTGCTTCCCTGCCCACAGACCCTGATTGGTCTGGAGGTGGGAGACCATGTGAAGTCTTTGCCCCCGCCTCCCCCCCCCACACAGAGAGAACCACCAGCTGTTCTGAACAGCTGGCAGTTCGCTCTGCTGCCCATGCCCCTGGCGGTGGGAGGAGATTGCACACTTCCTCGGCCCCCCCGCCCCGGTCAGTCAGAGCCTGGGGGCAGGGGAAGCACACAAAATTCCTCCCGCCCTGCCCTGTTCCTGCAAGGAGCACGTGGCGCTTCGAAGCACCATGCACTCTCTGCAGGCATGCTCCCTGTCCCTAGGCCCTGACTGGCTTGGGGGCAGGGGAGCGGCAGAGCCCCCGCGAGCCAGATCAACGCGCTTGGCAAGGCCGGATCCGGCCCCTGGAAACCCTTTTGCCCACCCATGTTCTAATGCCCTGGCCCAGAGATCTTGAAGCTACAGTGGAAAATCTGTGAGGCCTGTAAAATCTTAACCTGAAAGCCCTTTGCAGGCAAGAACCGCTCGAGCAGCGTCTGCAGCAGGGGGATGGGACAGCCAGTGACTGGCTGTGGTGAGCAAGAGCAGCTGGCAGGATTAAGCACGCAGCCAGGAACCTGCTCATCTCTGCACGCACGTGCCCCTCTCTGGTTGAATTCAAGTGCCCCATTCACATTAGCCCCTGCCCCGCTGCCATACCTGCCTTCTCTGGACCCTGCCTTTGGGGCTCACCCTGCCTCGGAGTGTCTGCATAGCTCCATAGCCCCCCGTCGGTGCTCCCGGTGCCGAAGCCGTGCACGGTGGCTACCTGCTGCCATGGCTCGGGAGAATCTGTACGGAGAAACAAGTGTCCGACAAACAGAATTCCTTCTTGGGAACTGCTCCTTTCCCGCAGGCCTGTCCCTCGGCCCCACGAGCCCCCAGGGCCGGATCACGAGGCCCGAGTGACAGGGCTAGCCTTTTACAAACACGCCAGAGGGCGAGGCCTTGCACGGCAGTGAGAGAGAGCCACAAGGGCAGGGCGAGCTGGCTGCGCCGGGAACCTGCGGGGTGGTATTTTTCAGGGCCCGAAAAGCAGCACAGTGGGTCTCTCCCTGTCAGCTGTGTTGCAAATGCCGCTGGGTACCCAGAATGCCCTGCACTAGCTGGGAGGAGGCCTGCAGGCTCCCGTGGGGATGGCTCAGAACCGGGGCCCGGAGACCAGCGGGGCCCTGCTTCTGCTGGAGGTGGGGCTGTCGTGCGTCCGGCCGGCCCCACGTCTGGTTTCTGCTCTCCAGTGTGAATGGCATCTCCAGCCTGGCGCCCATCAGCCACTGCCAGCACCTGACTGAGCTCTACCTGCGCAAGAACAGCATCCCGAGCCTGGACGAGCTCTTCCACCTCAAAGGCCTGCCCCGGCTGAGGGTGCTGTGGCTGGCTGAGAACCCCTGCTGCGGCCCGGACCCCCACCACTACCGGATGACTGTGCTGCGCAACCTCCCCAGCCTCCAGAAGCTGGACAACCAAGGTGGGTGTCTCTGGAGGACTCGGGGTGGCGGCCTGGGGAGCTTCGCGGGGGCGTGTTGCAGGCCATGTGCACGCCCTGGGGCGGCCGCGTCCTCGTAAGAACGCGCCGTTGGCCCGTGCGGGGGTAAGGGAGCACAGCGGTACCCCGTTCGGCAGCTCGCCCCTTCGGCGGTTACGGGACTCCGCTCTGCTCTTGCAAAACGCGCGTGCTGGGCGTGGATCTGCTCCCGCTGTGCGGGGAAGTGGGACACGTTGTTGTTCGGTTTGGTGAAGGGATTCTGTCCCCCAGCCTCTCTGCAGCCTCTGACGCTGGGGAGACGGGGCGGGGTCAGAGACCTCTCCTTCAGTAGCCATCTTTCTTTGGTGCAGGCGGGGCTGCCGAGGCCAGGGGGAAGGGAGGACAGCGCAGGGTTAGGGCAGGCCTGCACAACATGCGGCCCGCAGGGGCTCACTGCGCAGCCCGTGACGACTACGGGTGGCGCGGCCCCATCCGATCCCCGGCCGGGCGGAGGAGCGGAGCGCCGCTGGGGAGGGGGAAGTGCGGTGATTCTCGCTGCCAGGCTGCCTGCATGAAGCTCCGGCACGAGAAGTCGGGGCAGCACACTGTGGCGTCATGACCTCACAGCCGGCGACCACCAGGTTCTAAAAGGCTCCGGCAGCCCCGCAACCTGGAAGGCAGAAACCAGGTAGGGGAGGGGAAGGGGCTTGTGTGAGGGAAAGGGGGCAGGCCAGGAGAAAGGGGAAGGCACCAAGGCGCAGGGGGCAGGAGATACAAAGGCCAGGGGGCCAAGCGGAGACACGCTCGACAAAAGTTTTTAGCCCGCATGGTCGGTATTTTTTGGGAGAACGTCCCTACTTGCCGCCCGCAGCTGTTTTCCTTGGAGTAATATGGCCCTCGCCGCTTTCCGAGCTGTGCAGGCCTGGTTATGGGTAGCCCTCCCTTCTCTCCCTGCTCTCGGGCACACGGACTGGCCACGCCGTCCCGGTGTCACGCGTGTGGCAAGCACACGTTCCCAAGCAGAATGAGGGTCGTCTGCCATGCTGCTCAATTCCCTGGAGCATCAGCCTAGGCTTCTAACTAGGGCTGTTAAGCGATTTAAAAAATTAATTAATTGCCACCACGGCGTTTCAACGGGGCAGCGCTGCATGGAGCCTGGAGTCATCTGGAGTCCCCAGCTGACCCCGGGCTCCATGCAGCGCTGCCCCTTGGAAGCCCCACGGCAGCGCATTAGGAGCCTGGGATCAGCTGGGGACTCCAGCTGATCGCCGGCTCCGCTATTGCAAAGCCCCGTGGAAACGGCGGAGCGGCACGAACGCCTGCGACTAGCGCGTTCAAAGCAGGAACCTGTTCCTCCCGTCGTGCGCTAATCGCCGGCGCTCACGCAGGGCGGTTGACAGCCCCGCTTCTAACGGGGGCGGCTTGGCTTTGGCAGCTGTGACGGAGGAAGAGTTGTCCCAGGCCCTGGTGGACGGGGAGGAGATCGCTGCCCCCCCAGCTCAACGCAGCCTGGAGAACGGCTGCCCGGAAGCCACGGAGCCAAGTGCCACGGAGTGCCCCACGGAGGGCCCCACGGAGCCAGAGAGTGAACAGCTGAATTTCAGCCTGGGGGAGACAAAGTGAGAGCTCCGTTATTAATCGTTGGGATTCCTTTGCTCAATTTGCATATCATGGTGGGGGGGGGAGGAGGAAGAAAGCCATCCTAAACCACGGACAGCCAACCCATACCTGGGTCACGTGCACAGCCGCTCACATCCATGCAGCACCTGTGAAAACAACAGAGCTCTGCCCTGCTCCCTGGCTTCGTGCGTACCGAATAGCTCCTTCCGGAGACTGCCTCCTGCTGGGCAGTGCCGCCGCCGCGCATGCCTGGAAGGGGAGGGGCCTTCGTGGCCAGTTGTGCAGTATGGGGCGCTTTCCCTTTGGAAACGTGCCGCAGATACGCTCTAGGCCCCGGGCTGTGGTCGCAGTGAGCAGCCCCCTGTGTTTCCAGCCCTGGGAATCGGATTGCCTTTCCGGGCGGTGCTGGGGGCAGGCTCCTGGCCTGGGCTCACCTGTATTTTATGTGTTGCCTTGTTCCCTCCTCCCCAGCAAGGTCCAAGAGCAGCTTGGCGTGACGCCTGGCCCAAGGGATGAATTTTCCTCCTTTTCCCCCCGGGAGACGGACGGCAGCAGGACGAAGAGGGTGAGTGTCCCCCGGGGCGAACGTGAATTCCTGTCTCTGGCCCAGCTTCGGCCTTCCAGATGTGGGCCCAAAGCTGGTGTGTCCCTGCAGAGGCCTCTCCGGCCGGGCTGGTCACAGGCCTTTGGGACGAGCGTTTTGCAGGCTGTTGGTGCGGCGCTAAATGGCCGTCTCGCTCCGGAGAGCCAGCCTTAGGCACGGGGGAGCGTGCCCGGGGCGGGGGAGGCCGGCGGATCCGACACGGTCGCGCCTTCACCACGAAATCACTAGCTCCCTCTGGATACGCAGCCGCTCGCCACGCGGTCAGCGGAGTAGCACCCCGAGAAACGGCCCAGCCTCCTGGCCAGCGGGTGGCAGCGATGCTCCGTGGGATTGTGCTGCACATCTGGCCGGGAGCAGCTGGGCGTGGGGCTTGGCCCCCTGCATCACCCCAGTGATTGAGGGAAGGTCTGAACGAGCCCATGGCCTGTCTTGGTCTGTTCTGTGCGCCCTCCCCCCACACCCGCCCTGCAGCCAGCTGCGGTGCTTGGCCACGGGGCTACTGGGGGCTGCTCCCCAGGCACCCCGGGAAAGGGCCCAGATTTTAGAAGGGCGCCAAACGCAATCTCCTCAAGGCAGCCCTTGGCCGCCCCCGGCTCAGCGTCTGTCCGGCCGCCGCAGAAACCGTGACCGCCCTGTCTTGACAGAACAACGTCCTCAGCGCGATCCTGCTGCTCGTGAGAGAGCTGGACCCGGAGGGCCTGGAAATCGTCCACCAGACGGTGGGGGGGAGACTCCGCGCCTTGAAGAAGGAGCTCCAGGACGAGCGGTAGTGCCTGGGGCAGAACTCTGCAGGGGCCCGCAGAACAGGGACTGGAGCAGCGGCCCTGGGCCGGCCACACGCACGCCAGGCTACGGCAGCGTGCTGGCTAGCGCCGGCTGCCCTTTCGCTGCCACGCATGCCTCCCGAGCCCGCCTTGCTCCACGCCTTCCTCCCGCGCAGCAGGTGCAGGGGCGCGGCCGATCCGCGCTCCCCGGGGGCCAGGAACGCAGCCCCGGGCGGGAGGGGAGATACAGCTGTGCCTTGTGCCGGCGCAAGGGCGGGCAGGCCAGACCCGCCCAGCAGCTGCGGAGGCCGTTGCTCTTCAGCTCGTTCCAGGAGCGGCCGTGGCAGCGTCACGCTCCCCTGGTGCAAGGTGGAGTCACAGCCCGGCCTGCCTCCCGGAGGAGGCCCAGCGCAGCTCCTGCCAAGAAGGATGCGATTGTGCGAAGTAATCACGGTCTCTTAAATTGGGGTCAAGTCTTGACGCTCCGTGTCACGCGGCTGAGTTTTGGTTTTCCATTTCCTAGTCCTAGTCCGGGCTGTGCGCAGAGTGGCCCCGCCAGAGGGGTAGCCCCAAGGGTTATCTGAGCTTGAATGCGGGGTGGGAAGCGCCTCTGTCCTGCCTGCTGGACGGGCGCCGGCTTCCCTCACCGCTGCCTCGTTCAGGCTTCCGCTAAGAGAAACTTCCAACCAGCGCAGGGGAAAATAGCCGCGGGGTCCTGAGCCTGGCAGCCACGGAGAGCCAGCCACGCTGGGTACCTGCCGACAAGAGGGTGGAATTGCTCGGCTGAAGAGGCCGAATTGGAAGAGGGCAGAACTGTGCTGCCCTCGGGGGGGGGGGGGGGGGGGGGTCCGTCCAGCCCGGCGGGTGCTAGCTTGGAACGGGGTTGAGCGGAGGGACTGCTAAACATCCCGGCAGCCTCGGCTCTGCCCCACACGCCCGTGTCGCCAGCTCCCCCTGCGGCTGCGAATAGCACACGCACCGTTACCCGTGCAGGGCCGGCCCGTTGTGATCACGAGTCGCGGTCCAGGCCGTGGAGGAACGCAAGTGAGACGTCAGCCACGACGGGATGCTGAGCGGCTTGCGGGCTAGCCGAACACCTGCCGTGTGGGCTGCTCCGCGGCGCCCTGCCCACAGCCCTCGGGTCAGGGCCTCAGTACCGCCCCTCTGCACAGCCCACGGAGCGCTCCCTGGCACGCGGCCCATTAGCGTGGCCTTGGGATGGGGGAACGGGTTGACCTTGCTAAACTAGGGGGCTGATTCTCACTGGGTTCGGGGGAGACCGGCCCCTACACCCATTCAGAGAGCTAGGCCTGGCACGCTCTGCTCTCAGCGCCAGTCGCCTGCTGCCCTCTCTCCTGCGCAGCGTTTCTCAGTCTCGCCTGTGCAGCCTGTGTGGGGAGATCAGTTCTGGGGGGCTCCCGGGAACCGGAGGAAGGGGCAGGATTCGTGCCCCGTCAAGGGACGCCATTGTCGTTAGCCTCCCAAAAGCTTCAGCTCCCCTTCTCGAGTACTGCTGTTCCCAGCCCCGCCCCGCGGTCACGGAGCTTGTCAGGAAACCAAAGCCCTTGGCTCTGCAGTGATGTTTCCAGCCAGCCCCCCTTTCCAGCTAGCCGCCCTGCACTGCGCGGCCACTTTGTCCCAGCACGCGGCTGGCCGGGGAGGGGCTGGGGGTACTGCCAGCTCGGAGGGGCCTGATCCGCAGAGTGCTCTGCGGGAACGGACTGGCCAGCGCTCTGCAGCACGTGACGCCCTGGCTGTGCGCTGCGTCCAAAAGGCCCTGGAACGGGTTGTGCCGAGAGGGCTCCTCTCCAGGGTGTGCCAGGAGGCTGACTGGTGCGTGGGGACTAATGCACTGGCCTCTCTCCTGCCTGGCTCAGCCAGCAGGTGACGCGCTGCTCCAGCTTTGCTTCACTCCCCTAAGTTCCCCTCCCCGGCAGCACGTAGCGGGAACGGGGCAAGCGAGCAGGCCTGGCCTCTGGCTCTGCCGTGCGGCCTCAGAGCTCTCAAGTGAGGGGCCTGTGAGTTGTAGAAAGAGCTGAACGAGCGTGTCCAGCCCTGTGCCCGCAGCTCAGAGCGAGCGCTGGGAACGCGGGGCCCTCCTGAGAACGCGGAAGGGTTAGAAACCCGCCGTACGGTGTCGGACGCCAGGCGCTCAGGCCGCGTCGTGTCACCGGGGCGGCTGGGGGCCTGCGCACAATCTGTGAGTGGCTGCACGAGGAGCAAACACTCGTTCACGGAGCAGAGAACGGTCTTAACCCCCGCAGGCTGGAAGCAGACGCCGCAGTGCACCTTGTTCCTCAGCTGCGTTTAACGGGCGTCAGCGCCTGGAGCGATTGACGAAGGGCCGCGGTGGGTACGGGCATTGGCCGTGGACAAACCCAGACGATGGTCTTGTCAAAGCTCTGCTCTAGTTCAAATGGGAATTCAGTCCGGGCAGCCCTAGGGCCGGCCTTACACCGCAGGGTTGATCGGCGGCCTTGGATTTTACTAAGCTGTGTTGATGCTAAACGTGTGGGGAAGGGATTCTCTCCCCGGGGGCTGGGAACAGCCTGGTCTGGGGGGCTGTCTAGGAGCTCCAGTCTAAATGGGATCGTATTGATCCGAGAGCTTCAGGACAAATGCCGCGGTGATGGGAGGGGCTGACAGGAGGTGATGGGCAGCCCTACCCAGCGCGGATCTCCAATTCCTGGGGCACATTGGCAGGCCTGCTCCTGGGTGATGGCCACAAAACAACCTGGCTCTGAATTGTGCCCCTAGCTCGTACTTGAAGCGGGGGATGCCGGCGGGTTCCTGTCCCTTGGGCGCACGAGCAGGCTGGGGGCAGTGACTCCGAGGCGGGCCGGCATACAGGCGCCTGGGCTGTGGTCTAGGTGCCGGCCCCTGCCCCAGCCGCCCCAAGGGGCTCAGGCTGTGCAGGGCTTGTGGCAGCTGCAGGCTAGAGACCAGCGCGTGCCCCAGCTGCCAGCACTAGCTAAGAACTGCCAGAGCAGCCCTCACAGGCTAGTTTTGCTGGGAGAGGCGTTGGCGTGCCGGGGACAGCCGGCGTTGGGACTCGGGCGCGCCTGCGTGTCGATCGCAGCGCTTACACGTTTGCTGGGCTTGTGACCACCATCGGGAGAGACGCCCACGCGTGAAACACCAGTGTGCTCACGAGCGCTCCCTGCTGCCCAGAGACGCCCCCCAGGCCCTGGGAAACACCCAAGGGCAAAAGCCTTTGTGGATTCTTCTCTCCACCCACCCGGTGAAACCTGCCCCATCACCTGGCACTCGGGGAAGGGACCGCAGAGCCCGGAGAGGACACCGTCGTTTCGGCTGTTTGAGCGCTGCGGGGCCAGAGATCCCCACCCGGAATTGACGGGTGGCTGCAGCTGCCCCTCGGGTACCTCACGGGGGTGCCATTTGCTTGCCTTAGCTGTAAATAGCTCGCCTGGCTCTCCCCAGTCAATGAGCCGTTAGCTCCCGTTTCGGGTTGGCGAGAGGCCTGCTCTTTGGCGGGGAGCTCGGGAGCCGACCCGGCTGGGGTAAGACTAGGAACAGCCGGAACACGGCTGCTGTGTGGCCTTTGGCACCGCGCCCTCTCGCCTGGGTGGGGGGCCGCAGGGGCCGGTCGGGGACGCCGTGGGGACGCCAGAGCGTGCGCTGCTTGGGGAGCTAGTTCCAGACCACACCGCCTGCGGTCGGCACTCAGGGCTGCGAGCCAGGCCGGACAAGGGGACGGTGCTGACCTTCATGGCCTGGCATGGCCCCTACCCCCACCTTGCCTCAGTTTCCCTTTGAGTCCTCCAGGCATAACGTCCAGCAAAGTGGCTGAAGTCGTGGCGCCCCTCCCTTGGGATCCAGTCCATCCTGTGGCACCTGGCTCCCCGGAGAACCCCCCTGCCCCCCTTAAATTCAGGGTTTCCCAGCCCTCCTTCCAGGGGCTCCAGCTGTAAGTTCTCACCCCTCAGATCCAGGGGGCTGATGGGTTCATGCAGCCCAGGAACTCCCCCTGCCTGGCTCAGGAGCCTCCTGTTGTCACCCACTGAGCCACACCCTTGGGCCCCCGCAGGTGGGGCTAATAACCCAGCCCCCAGGCAGCAACAGCTTTGCCCCCCTCCTGCCCTACAAGACACCTGGGGGGGGGCGGTCCTGGCGAGCCCCAGGGGACTGTCCGTGGCTCTGTGGGGGAAGGGGGGTCCTGGCGAGCCCCAGGGGACTGTCCGTGGCTCTGTGGGGGAAGGGGGGTCCTGGCGAGCCCCAGGGGACTGTCCGTGGCTCTGTGGGGGAAGGGGGGTCCTGGCGAGCCCCAGGGGACTGTCCGTGGCTCTGTGGGGGAGGGGGCTCCTGGCAAGCCCCAGGGGACTGTCCGTGGCTCTGTGGGGGAGGGGGGGGTCCTGGTGAGCCCCAGGGGATGGTCCGTGGCTCTGGGGGGGCGTGGGTCCTGGTGAGCCCCAGGGGACTGTCCGTGGCTCTGTGGGGGAGGGGGGGGTCCTGGCGAGCCCCAGGGGATGGTCCGTGGCTCTGGGGGGGGCGTGGGTCCTGGCGAGCCCCAGGGGACTGTCCGCGGCTCTGTGGGGGGGGGGGTCCTGGCGAGCCCCAGGGGACTGTCCGTGGCTCTGTGGGGGAGGGGGGGGTCCTGGCGAGCCCCAGGGGATGGTCCGTGGCTCTGGGGGGGGCGTGGGTCCTGGCGAGCCCCAGGGGACTGTCCGCTGCTCTGTGGGGGGGGGGGGTCCTGGCGAGCCCCAGGGGACTGTCCGCTGCTCTGTGGGGGGGGGGGTCCTGGCGAGCCCCAGGGGACTGTCCGTGGCTCTGTGGGGGGGGGGGGGTCCTGGCGAGCCCCAGGGGACTGTCCGTGGCTCGGGAGGGGCGTGGGTCCTGGCGAGCCCCAGGGGACTGTCCGTGGCTCTGTGGGGGGGGTCCTGGCGAGCCCCAGGGGACTGTCCGTGGCTCGGGAGGGGCGTGGGTCCTGGCGAGCCCCAGGGGACTGTCCGTGGCTCTGGGGGGGGGGGGGGGTGCAGGGACCAGCTCACCTTGGCTACGGGCGTGGGTGGCGTTACAGAAAAGCCCTCGCTTGGGGTGTCGCTGAGGCCGGCCCTCCGCCTCGTGCCCCACTCGGTGACAGCTGGACAACCCGGCCCATCACTGGGAGACTGGCCCATGGAGGTTGCTCTGGGGAGCTACAGCTAATTCCAGCCCATTTTGAGAGTGGGCGGAGGCCACGTGGGCGTTGCTGTTCAGTGGGGCTGGAGCCCTCCGCCCAGAGCAGGGCCCGGGGGTGGCTGGAAGAACCATGGCGCGTCTGGGTGGGGCAGCTCCATGCGGCTGGCCTAGTCCCACCCGCCGGGGCAGGAAGGCTGGACCGGAGCCGCCTCGTTCCTGCCCACGGGCGCCCCCTCCGGCCGCCACCTGTCCAGGGTCAGAGCAGGTTGGGGGCTCCCGGGCCTCGTGTCCCAGGGCCCCACGGCCTCCGGCTCCTGCCCTTCCCCAGGGGGCTGGGGCCCGGCTCCTGCCAGCTCCTTTCACAGGCCTCCAGCGCCAGAGGCGCCTTCCCCTTCACAAGCAGCCCTGGTGGAGCCTGGCGCCCAGGCCGTGTGAACAGGGGCAGGCTGGGGCCCCGGCCAGCCTGGGATTCCCAGAGCCCCCTCCGTTCCCGTCCCTCCCCGCCAGGCAATGGGGCAGCACCAGCTCAGGCTCCTCCCTTGCCCGTGTCGCCCCTGGTACGTGCCCTGCAGACGGGCAGGGCCCGGCGCCTGGGCCCCTCTCCTCTCACCGTCCTCACCCGCAGCCTCGCCCACACGGCCCCGTTCTCCTCGTTAGCCACCCTCACTAATTGTGCTCCCTCCCGGCTAGGCCAGCCCAGGCCTCCAGAGGGTGCCCGTTCCACCCACAGCTACGCCCTCCATTTCACTTGGCCCCGGCCCCTCAGCCACGCTCCCCTGGGGCACTCGTCCCGTACTCCACCCCCGCAGCCCGGGGCTGCCCTCTCCCCCTCGGCCCATCCTGGCTCGCGCTGAGAGAAGGCCCGAGGCAGGGAGCAGGGACGCTGGCTCCGAGCTGCGTGGGCAGATACAGGCAGCCGACCCGTGGCCTGGCCCGGGATTTCCTGTGGCACCCAGTGAGCCCCCGCCCTGCCGAGGCCACGCTGGGTGGGGTTCTGCGGCTGGGAGGCCAGACGGACGAGAACACCCCCGCACAGGGAGTAAACCAGGGATGGGCCAGGGGCCCCCACTACAAGCTACAGCCTCTCCTCTCCCACCTTCAGCGCCACGGAGGTGCCTGGCGAGCCACGGGCCGGTGCTCCCGCCCCCAGCAGGGGCACACCACGGTCCAGACACGGTTTGGGTTCAGCGGGTTTATCGGGAGACACAAGCAGACAGCACGAGGGACGGCACAGAGCGCCGGGACACGGCCCAGCCTGCGCAGGGGTGGCTACATGCGGTGGCTACCCCACCCCGGGCACGCCGCTCGAGCAGGGGCCAGGGTGGGGCACGGGAAACAGCAGCAAGGGCCGGGAAGGGAGTGTAGCACCTTGTGCTAGAGCCAGCTCCGGAAAGCAAGAGGCCAAGCACTCGTGGGGAACGGTCTCGGGCGCCCGCCGCACACTGGAGCCGGCTGGTGCTCGGGGAAGACTCCGGCTGCCGGGAGGAAGTGCATTTGGCACGGGCGGCTGGGGGAGCGGGCCGGTGAGCCGGACGGGAGATGTTCTTGGGTGCCTGGGTGCTGGCTGGAGCACCCGGCCCTCACCCCGCTCCCAGGTCCTCGGGGGCGACAGCCTGGGCCACGCGTGAACCGCGGAATCGTTCCGGAGCCACGAAATACTGGCAGCAAAACGCGCGTGGGAGCACGAAGATCGGCCCTGCCCAGACGAGGGGAGCGCGCGCCTCTTCCACGCGCCGCCGGGAGCCTCGCACGCCCCACCCCCACCAAACCCAGGGGAGTTAGGCACCTGCAGACCTCCCAGGGTCTGGCCTCAGAGCTGGCTGAGAACCAGGCCCTGGAAGGGGGCTCTAGCCAGGCACCAAACCGGAGGCCCCCGACCCAGCAGCAGGCCCGGCCCCAGAGCCCAGCCCCGGGGAGGGAGGGAGGTCGGAGGGGGGTGGAGTGTGAGCGGCTCCGGAGCCGATTGTCGTTCCCAGAAGGTGGGAGATCCTGGCAGGCTGCCTCCGGCCCGGCGCAGGGCAGAGGGGCGGGGCTAGAAGCCCTTCTCGATGCTGAGGGTGCGCCGGGTGACGTGCTCCATCTTGCCAGCCACGTACTCCGTCAGGCTGATCTGGTAGTTGGCCAGCATCTTCAGCATGAGGCGCAGGTTCAGCCACCACTGGTCCTGCGGCAGCCTGTGCCTGGGGGGAGGCAGGGGAGAGATCGGACTGCGCCCACCCGCCGGCCGGCAGCTACACCCCCACGCGGCCAGCTACACCCGGCAGACACAAACATGCCCTCTCCCACACAGCCCCGCCCACACACACCTGGCAGACAGCCCGCCCCCCCACACAGCCGGCAGACACACCCGCCGTTTCCAGCCCACGGGACGCGTGTCGCGGAGGGAAATGCCAAACCAAACCCTGCCAGGCTGGAAGTGCCCGGCGGGTGGCACGCAGGCGAGTGGGAAGCCAGAGGGCAGTGGCGGCAGGCAGGAAGGGGACAGGGAGCCTTGCGCCAGCTCCGACTGAGCCGCCCGCGCCCCAGGCCAGCCCCGGCCCTGCTGCCAGAGAGCCAGGCCCTCCCCACGCGGGACTTACTCGAAGTCGGTGACTTTCTTGAGCTCGGTCACGGGGCTGAAGGCCACCACCTTCTTGCGGAGCCCGATGACGCAGGCCGAGTCGGCCGAGTTGGCGAAGACGCGCCCTGCGGGCACAGGCGGGCGTGAGCAGCACCCGGACACAGCCACGGGGGGGGGGGGGAGGCGGGGAGAGGGTCCGGGATAGCCCAGCCGCCCCACTCGGCGAGGGCGGGGAGCGGGCTCACAGCCCGTGCTGCTCCTGGGGTGGTATCGCTGGTTGCGGCCCTGCCCCGGAGACCCGGCAGCAGCAGGGCAGAGCGGGGGCGACCCTGGGACAGCCGGGGGGGCAGAGCTCCAGCGGAGGGGAGCACGGCGCCTCCTGAGCCCTGCGGCCGGAGCTCTCGGCGCGCTCCCCACGCGGGCGGGGCAGGACCTGCGCCTCCCCCCGCAGGCCGGTCCAGAGCCGGCCCAGCGCCAAGCCCAGCTCCTCCCGGGCAGACGGGCAGCTCAGCATAGGCCACGACTGGGGGCCTCTGCTCCCCTTTCGGCCCCAGGCAGGCTGGCAAAGCACCCGGCCGTTTGGGGGGGCCAGCTGCCCAGGGCTGGTGTCTCGGCACATGCTGCCCCCGCGCCCCCCGGCCCGCGCCCCTACCCTTGCGATACGCCTGCCCCAGCTTCTCCGACATCCACAGCACGGCCTTGACGCCCAGCTTGGTGCCGTAGTTCCGGTCGAAAGGGGTCGGGGCGCCGCCCTGCAGGGGGAGAGGGCGGCCCAGGGTGGGCGATGAAGGCAGGAAGAAAGGGGCCGGTGGCAGTTCCCGGGCAGGGAGGGGGCAGGCGTCCATCTCTCCCTGCGCCCCACCCTGCGGGCCCTACGGCACCTCCAGCCCCGGGCACAGCATGCGAGAGGGGAGGGGAGCGGAGGGGGCCCGGCCCGGCCCAGTCATGGTGGCGGCACGCTAGAGGGGAGAGGAGAGGAGGGGGCCTGGCCCAGCGGCGGCACGTGAGAGGGGAGGGAAGGGAGAGGGGAGCAGAGGGGGCCCGGCTCCCCGGCAGTGGCATGCGAGAGGGGAGGAGACGGGGAGGGGAGCGGAGGGGGCCCGGCCCGGCAGCTGCACACAAGAGGGGAGGGGGAGGAGAGCAGAGGGGGCCCGGCCCGGCGGCGGCGGCATGCGAGAGGAGAGGGGGAGGGGAGCGGAGGGGGCCCGGCCCGGCGGCGGCGGCGGCATGCGAGAGGAGAGGGGGAGGGGAGCGGAGGGGGCCCGGCCCGGCGGCGGCGGCATGCGAGAGGAGAGGGGGAGGGGAGCGGAGGGGGCCCGGCCCGGCGGCGGCGGCATGCGAGAGGAGAGGGGGAGGGGAGCGGAGGGGGCCCGGCCCGGCGGCGGCGGCAGCATGCGAGAGGAGAAGGGGAGGGGAGCGGAGGGGGCCCGGCCCGGCGGCGGCGGCATGCGAGAGGAGAGGGGGAGGGGAGCGGAGGGGGCCCGGCCCGGCGGCGGCGGCAGCACGCGAGAGGAGAAGGGGAGGGGAGCGGAGGGGCCCGGCCCGGGCGCGGCGGCGGCCTACCTGCTGCAGGTGCCCCAGCACGTTGATGCGGCAGTCGAAGACGCCGCGCCCCTCGGAGGAGTACAGGTTGTAGAGGAACTCGGTGGTGTAGTGCTCGTGGCATTTCTCGTTGCTGGGGGCAAGGGGGCGCCTTAGCCTCCTGGAGCCCCAGCCCGGCCTGGTCACCGCCCCGGCACCGTCCGGGGTGCCAAGCCGGCAGGGCCCCCGCCCCCCGCCGCGGGTGTTAGTGATGAGAGGCCTGCGGGGCCTCGCTCCCTCCCTGTGGGGCACTGGCCCTGCCACACCTAAGGCAGCTCTCGCGGGGCCTGGCTGCACCCGGTCCACGGGCCGGGCCTGCCGCCGCCGCCCTGCCAGGGACCAGGGCCCCCACCGCCCACCCATCGGCAGAATTCGCATCAGGCTTCCGCCCGCCTGGCGCCGGCGCGTCGCTGCTGAGTGACGCAACATGGTGGCTGCTCCCCGCGGTGCCTCTGCCGGGCCAAAGAGAGTCACCACTCTGACCCCGCCCCAGGGAGCCCCGCCCACCATTGGCCCCGCCCCACACGGGAGCCACGCCCACCATTGGCCCCGCCCCACACGGGAGCCACGCCCACCATTGGCCCCGCCCCACACGCGACCCACGCCCACCATTGCCCCCGCCCCACCACTGACCCCATCCCATAGCAGAGCCCCACCCCACCAGTGGCCCCACCCCCGCCGCTCTCACTTCTCAGCCGTGTTTGCTCTCCCCACTCCGCCGCCTTCCCCCACACCGGGCCCCAGTTCACCCCAGCACCCCCGCTCACGTCCCTCCCACTCGGTACCCGCTCAGCAGGGAAAGGGCAGCCCCACTCGCCCCTCCCCGCGCACGGTGGGGCTGAGGCTCCGTTCTGTGCTGGCGCCCCGGGCGTGCTGCGGGGGCCGGCGGGCGGCCGCGTGGAGGAGCCCCGGGCCGACTCACCGGAGCACCAGGCCCCTCTGAATGTCAGTCTTCATCTTCTCCGTCAAGTGCTCGACGTTGGCCTGCAAGACAGACACGGGGCGGGTAGTTTTAAACTTGCTCCCTATTCATTTCATTGGGTCACCCCTAGTTCTTGTGTTCTAGGAAGGAATCAAGACTCTTCTTTAGTCACTTTCTCCACACCAGTCAAGATTTCATAGACCTCGATCTTATCCCCCCGTCTCCTCTTTTCTAAGCTGAAAAGTCCCCGTCTTTTGAATCTCTCTTCACATGGGACCTGTGCCAAACCCCTCCGCATTTCTGTCGCCCTTTTCTGAACCTTTGCCAACACCGAGCTCTTTCTCGAGATGCGGCGACCACACCTGGCTTTAGACAGGGCAATACGATATTCGCTTCCCTTTCCGAAAGCTTCCCACCCGTGTTTGCTGGTTGGGCAGCCGCAGCGCATGGGGGGGATGATTCCGGGAACCCCGCAAGGACTCCAAGCCAGCGGCCCGTCCTCCGGGCAGCAGTTCCCAGCCTCTGCCACTGGCCTTCTGGGAATCCAGCCCTCGCGTTTGCCCATGCAAGGAGCTGTTCCCCTTCCCCTGCGACCTCGTGCTCCTGGGGCCCAGGGATCCATGTCAGAGCCCCCGGCCCACGTCGCGCCCTTCCTGCCCCTCATCCACAACAGACGCCCTCCCCCAATTCCCTGCAGCTTTGCTCTCCTTGACGAGTAAGGCAGGGGTGGCAGCTTACTCTCCCCCGGAACCACCCCTACTCCTCCTCCTTTTCACGATGCTGCTGCCAATTACCGACTGGCGCTGCGGGGGCCCCAAACGCCCGAAGGGAAGGCCAGGGCGAAGCCGCCTGCCGCATGCTCCCCCTGCTGCTGTACGTCAGCTCCCCCGGGGGCCCCGCTCCGCACAGAGCTGGGTGCATCCCCGCGGGGGCCAGGGCGCGCGCTCACCTTCAGGTCGTGAATGGTGAAAGGATCCTCGTAGACGTAGGCGGCGTCGGCGCCCACGGCGATGCCGGTCACGGTCGACAGGTACCCGCAGTAGCCCCCCATGGTCTCCACGATGAAGACGCGGCGCTTGGTGCCGGAGGCCGACTGCTTGATGCGGTCACAGCTCTGCGCCGGGGGGACGAGAGGGGGCTCGGGAACGCCGGCGGCACCACGGGGGCCCGCGGGGGACCCCTAGGACTGAGCATCCCCGACGGGAGCCAGCCCCTCGCCCGCCGCCCCTGCGTCACAGGAGCACTCGGCCGCTGAGCGGCTGCTCGGAGCCAGGGCGGCTCGGTGCGGGGGGCCCTGCTGTCCGGCCGGGGGGGCACTGGGCGAGGCCCAGGCTGGGCTGAGGAAGGCCTGGGTCTGTCCGGGGTGGCACCTTTGGGGGCTGGCACAGCAGGGGCTGAGCGGCGAGCACCCAGCCAGGGCGGGGAAGGCAGGGGCTGTGGACGCTGGCCCCGGCAGGAGCAGCACTCCATGGGGGGCCCCCCAGCCAGGGGGCCATGGGGTGACCCGTGCTGGAAATGCAGCCGGAAAGCAGCTCCTTCCCCGGGCCGAAGGGCTGCAGGGCTGTGCCCACGGCCACCGCTGGGCTGGGCATTTGCTGGGGGCGGGACAGCGACCGGAGCAGGGGCCCAAGGGCGCCGGTGACAGCCCCTCTGGCCCCAGGGCGCTGGCTCGCCAGCAAGCCCGGCCTGGGGCCCAGCCCCACAGCACCCGCCCCGCGCTGCCTCACCCACCTCCATGGCAGCATTGACGGCCGTGTCGCAGCCCAGGCTGAAGTCGGTGCCGGGCACGTTGTTGCTGATGGTGGCTGGGATGACGCACATGACGATGCAGAGCTCCTCGTACTGCCCACGGGCCTCGACCAGCTGCAGCACCCCCTCGTAGGCCTGCAGGGGGCAGCACGAGCCGCAGCGTCACACCCCGGACGGGCCGGTGCTCGGGGAAGGGACGTGCTCCCGCAGTGCTGGGTGCTAGCAGCCTCGGCTCGCCTCTCTGCCCCCCCCGCAGCCCGGCGCCCAAAGCAGCCCCCAAACAGCCTGTCAGCCCTCCGACTGGCTCCCTGTTCTGTGCGTGCAGCCCCGAGTGCGGCGGGGTGGTGGGATCCCGGGCACTCCCGTAATAGCAGCAGCGTCCCAGCCGAGCCACCGGCTTTCCCTGTGGGGCCTGCCAACCGCGAATCCCACCGCTGACACCAGCTCTCCGGAAAGCTCATGCGTCTGTACCATGCGGCTGTGGCTTGGGGAATGGGTCAGCGCAGAACCGATTTACCAGTTCCCACTCCGTGCGCACCGATTTACCTGGCGGCTGTCCCATTCCCCCCGCCCTGGCTGTGACAGGACCCTCCGCTCGGGGGAAGCCCCGTAGCACAGAGGCTGGCAGCCGAGGAGGCACCTGTTCCCCAGCCGGCTGCAGGGGGTGGGGCGGAAGCAGGAAGGACCCAAGACAAAAGGCATCTCCAAGAGGGGACCCCAGAAGGCCAAGAGCTGCTCTGAGCCGGGGGGGTAAGGGGGACGACTCTGCGGGTGGGAGTGAAGTGCAGGGGCAGCTTTGCCCAGGTCTCTGTCTTAGAAATTCCCCAGCAAAGTCTCTAGGCTCCTTGCTCCGGGAAGGGTTCAGCTGGACACTGAGGGGGAGCTCCGGGGAGGGTGTCCTGGAGGGACTGTGCTGTCTTGGGGGGCCAGGAAGCTGCTCCAATAGCCCCTGCTTTAAACGTGGCACCAGCAAGCGGTGGGGGAGCCTGCCAAGAGGGGGGCTGCAGCCAGGTGACTGGAGCGCCCGGCAGCCCCCCGGGCCCACGTCTGGCCTGGCGCCGGGCCCGTGTGAAGGCATTCGTCCTTTCAGATCGGGAGGGGAGGGGGCGTTCCCCCTGGAACACACGTCACGCAAAATAATCGCCCGGCCACCGGGGCCAGCCGCCTCGCCCACCTCAAAGCCGCCCACGACGAGCAGGCCGTGGATGTTGAACTTCCGCACGTTCTCCACGATCTTCTCCAGGCAGGTCTTGGGAAGAGTCCTGTGAAGCCAAGCAAGGGGCGGCTGAGCGCAGCACGGCCCCACGCTGGCCCTCGGAACCCCCTGCCCCCAGGGACAGGCACCGGCACCGGCATGTCACCCGGACGGGCCGGGGAGAGAAATCCCGCCCTGCCCCAGTCACGAGCGCTCGGCTGGCAGGGGCTGGGAGTGGGCGCCGGGGGAGGGATCCCTGGGTGGTTCCCTGTTCTGGTTACTCCTCTGGGGCACCTGGCCTTGGCCGCTGTGGGCCGACAGGACGCGGGGCCGGACGGACCCTTGGCCTGGCCGTTCTGCTCTAGCTCAGCCAGGAGCCGTGGGCTGGCGCAGGTCCCCCCGGGTGACGTTCCCTGGCCTGCACGACGCTGGGGGCCACGCTCCACGCTCCCACGGGGCTGCCCGCGATTGGGCTGGGGCGCCCCAGAGTGTCCGGGGACGTGTGGGGCCAGCCCTGCTCCCAGCGGTCCTGGCGCTCGGCCCCCGGCTCTCTGCTCCTGCCCCCTCCCAGCCCCGCCCTCTGGTCGCACTTACCGCTTGGTGCCCAGCATGGACCCGCCGCGCCCCAGCCAGCCGGCGACGTCGTGCCAGCCCACCTCGCGGATCTGCAGGGAGCAACGTCGTGACCACAGGCCGGCCCCTCCCGTTCGCTCCCAGCCCGCCCGCCGGCCACCCCCGTCAGCCGATCCCCGGCTCCGAGCCGCGAGAAGGGGGCGGGTGGCATTTGGCTGCTTACGCGCCCATTGGCCGGGGCCCGCTGATGGCCCGGTGGCCCGGCCTACACCCGCCAGGGCTGTTCCCACGAGGCCGTGGCCTGCAATGAGTGTCGGGGCGGTGTCCCAGAGCCCCCCGCCGCCGTCACCCCACCCCGTCACGCGGAGAGGTCTACCTGGCCCTTGGCCAAGCCTTCAAAGCCATCGTTCGCCACGTAGACCGTGTGGCCCTGGGAGATGCCGATGCGCACGGCCGAGCGCACCGCCGCGTTCATGCCGGCCGCCGGCGCGCCCACGTTCAGGATGGCCAGGCCGAACGGCGTCTGTGGGGAGGGAGGCAAACAGCACCAGTTGGTACACGGCGCTGCCCGCCACGCACCAGCCACGCGCCAGCGGAGTGCCACGCAACCGCCCAGCCCCGTCACCCTGGCCACGTCAGCGGAGCGCCACGCAGCAGCCTGGCCACGTCAGCAAAGCCCCACACAACCACTCAGCCCTGTCACCCCGGCCACGTCAGCGAAGCCCCACACAACCGCTCGGCCTTGTCACCCTGGCCACATCAGCGGAGCGCCACGCAGCAGCCTGGCCATGTCAGCAAAGCCCCACGCAACCACTCAGCCGTGTCTCCCTGGCCACGTCAGCGGAGCCCCACATAGCTGCCTGGCCCCGTCATCCCGGCCACGTCAGCGGAGCGCCACGCAGCAGCCTGGCCACGTCAGCAAAGCCCCACACAACCACTCGGCCGTGTCTCCCTGGCCACGTCAGCAAAGCCCCACACAACCGCTCAGCCCTGTCACCCCGGCCACGTCAGTGGAGCCCTACGCAGGTGCCCAGTCACGTCACCCCGGCCACATCAGCAGAGCACCATGCAACCTCCCGGCCCCATCACGCCGGCCACGTCAGCAGAGCCCCACGCAACCGCCTGGCCCTGGGACACACGGCCGTGCAGCTCCAGGGATTGTTGCGACCACGAGTTCTCTGGACCGGAGGGGGCGCTGACCCCCGGCAGCACCAGGAGCAGTGCGGCCGTGAGCTGCCCCTTCATCGGCTCCCCACTGGCCCCCTGCCACGTGGGCAGGTGTGGAAGGGGGCCCCATGGCGAGCAGAGTTGGCTGCTGACGCTCTGCTGAGCCTGGGGAGCGCCCGGCACACGTGGCTCCCCTCCCCCACCCGCCCCTCCAAGGACCACGCGCTGCTCGTGACAGCCCGCACGCCCCCTATCCCCCCCCCCGGAGAGATCTCCATCGCTCTCATCAGGAGGGCTCCCCCACTGCAAAGCGACCTGCCTCCTGGTGCTTTGGGGGGTTTTGGAGGGGAGAGAGAGCAGGACGGTGGGCCTATCCACAGGGGAGTGTGCTGATGCCCCCAGGTAGGATGTGTGCACGCAGCTGGGTGTGTGTACGCACGAGTGGCGGTGTCAGTGCAGACGTACTGGTGCACAGGGGTGGGTGCACTGCGCATACACCAGTGGCTGTGTCTATGCAGACATATTGGTGCACTCAGGTGAGTGTACCAGTGGGAGCATGCAGCTGGGTGTTTGTGTGTGCACGAGTGGCGGTGTCAGTGCAGATGTACTGGTGCACACGGGTGGGTGCACTGCTGTGTGCGATATGTCTGGGCACACAGTGGGTGTGCGCAGGTGGCTGTGCGGGTGGGCGTGTCCGGGTGCACGAGGGGTACCCCTCTTTCCTAAGCTAGCAGGCTCTGCCCGACGCGCCCTGCGAGCCCCAGTGCCCTCTGCACCGCCTCCCCCCTTACCTTCCGCTGGGTCGTCTTCTGGTGCGCCAGGAGCTTGTAAATGTTCCAGTTGTTCTCAAAGCTCCTGGGGGGAGAACGCGGGATGAGCCGGTCGCCCCGCACCCCGAGCGGGACCCACCCGGCGAGGCAGGGGGACTTCACTGGGAAAGGGGAAAGGACTGGAGGTGAGAAAGCCTCTCCCACCACGCCCGATGCACAGCTCCGATCCCCCTGGAGCAGCTGGAGGCAGGGGCGAGCGGGAGAGGGGCTACTGGCCCTGCTAAGCCCACCCCGCCTCCCCCAGCGCTCAGTCCCCTGAAACGAGGGAGCGACGCTCGACCCCAGGAACTGCTGCTCCGCCCGTCCGGGCCTCACCTCCCCCGGAGCTGAATGGCCTCTTCGAACCGCTTCTCGTCCATCGCCTTCTGCACGTCCTTGGTCTGCGGGACAGAGAGGGAGGGAGGCGTCAGAGAGGAGGCTGCACGCGGCAGCGGGAGGCCACTGGCCGATTCCCTGTGGGGAACCCTGAGCCCGGCGAGGGACGAACAGGCCTGCTCACGCCAGCACAAGGCCGCAGAGTCACAGAGACCCGGGCTCCGGACAGCAGCCGAAGGGCGGTTCAGGTTGGACCTCCCATGGCTGGCCCCCTCGGGGCCTGACCAGCTGGAGTGTGCTGGACCAAAGTGGTCAGTTCTGGTCCCCCCGTCCGGCTCTGCTCCCTGGCCACTGGTCCTCCTGCCGCGCCCGACACTCGGCCACCGGGGCTCTCTGGCCCAGGGACATGGGAGGTCCCGTCGGACCACGGACGCTGCTGGACCCGAGTCCCAGTTTTCAGAGGTTCACCCTGTACCGGGACGTGAAATTGGCAGACCCTGGGGCTCAAGGTGTCCGAGCTAATGCCACCCCCCAGCAGGCCCGTGCGGAGACCCCCAGATCCCTCCGTTTGGGCCGGACTCCTGCCCTGGGTGTCTCTGTCCTGTGCCACAGCAGAGCACGGCGGCCACAGGCAGCTGCCCACCCGGAGCTGCCCTGCGTACTCACCACCTGGACGCACTCCATGAGGGGCAGGCGGACGGACTGGTTCCCGGAGAGGCTCACCACGCAGGCGGGCGTGTCCGGCGTGGCCTCCAGCAGCGCCATCACGGCTTCCATCCCCATCTTACTGCTCTGCGGGGGCACGGGGACCCGGTGAGAGGCCACGCCCCCAGCCGGCCACGCCCCACGGCTCACGCCCGCCGGTCAGACAGCCATGCTAGCGGGGCGCCTGGCACGGACCTGCCAGCGTCACGAGAGCGTGGCCACGTCGGGCTGCCACGGACACCCCACCGCGACGATCCCAGCGAGCGTGCCCCCGCCCCAACACACCAGGGACAGGCGCTGCTGGGCGCCGGGTGGGCTCGGCGGGCTGCCTCCCTCGGTTTGGTGAGCGGGGCCCAGAGGGTCACTCGGTTATTTAAGATTAGGGCAGTTAGCGGCTCGGAGGAGGACACTCCCTGGGGGCAGGGAACGCCCCGGCCTGGCTTCTGTGCCCCGGGATAAAGCACCCACCGATGCCGCGCTCGGGTCAGCAAGCCCCCTTCCTCGCCATCGAGCCGGCATTTCCCCCCCTGGCCGAGGCCCCGGCCCCCGCGCCGCCAAACACTGGCACCCACCAGCACGCGATCGAAGGCCGAGGGCGTCCCGCCGCGCTGCACGTGCCCCAGAACCGTCACCCGGGTGTCGAAGCCGAGGCGCTGCACGACCAGCTGTTTGCAGAGACAAGAGAGCAAGTGGGTTCCAGGCCCCGCCCAGCCCGCACCCCCTAGCACCTCCCAGCCCTCGCCTGGCCCACACCCCCCAGCACCTCCCAGCCCTCGCCTGGCCCACACCCCCCAGCACCTCCCAGCCCCCGCCTGGCCCACACCCCCCAGCACCTCCCAGCCCCCGCCTGGCCCGCACCCCCCAGCACCTCCCAGCCCCCACCTGGCCCGCACCCCCCAGCACCTCCCAGCCCCCGCCTGGCCCGCACCCCCCAGCACCTCCCAGCCCCCGCCTGGCCCACACCCCCCAGCACCTCCCAGCCCTCGCCTGGCCCACACCCCCCAGCACCTCCCAGCCCCCGCCTGGCCCGCACCCCCCAGCACCTCCCAGCCCCCGCCTGGCCCGCACCCCCCAGCACCTCCCAGCCCCCGCCTGGCCCGCACCCCCCAGCACCTCCCAGCCCCCGCCTGGCCCGCACCCCCCAGCACCTCCCAGCCCCCGCCTGGCCCGCACCCCCCAGCACCTCCCAGCCCCCGCCTGGCCCACACCCCCCAGCACCTCCCAGCCCTCGCCTGGCCCACACCACCCAGCACCTCCCAGCCCCCGCCTGGCCCGCACCCCCAAGCACCTCCCAGCCCCCGCCTGGCCCGCACCCCCCAGCACCTCCCAGCCCCCGCCTGGCCCGCACCCCCAAGCACCTCCCAGCCCCCGCCTGGCCCGCACCCCCCAGCACCTCCCAGCCCCCGCCTGGCCCGCACCCCCCAGCACCTCCCAGCCCCCGCCCGGCCCACACCACCCAGCACCTCCCAGCCCACGCCCGGCCAACACCCCCCAGCACCTCCCAGCCCCCGCCCGGCCCACACCACCCAGCACCTCCCAGCCTCCGTGTGGCCCGCGCCCCCCAGCACCTCCCAGCCCTCGCCTGGCCCACACCACCCAGCACCTCCCAGCCTCCGTGTGGCCCGCGCCCCCCAGCACCTCCCAGCCCTCGCCTGGCCCGCACCCCCCAGCACCTCCCAGCCTCCGTGTGGCCCGCGCCCCCCAGCGTCCCCCTTACATCCTTCACGTAGCCGGAGGTGATGGGCTTGCCGTGCCTGTCAATGGCGCCTTCGGCGATGATGATGATGTTGAGCCGGGATCCTCTGCTGCGCGTCTGCGCCGAGAAAGACAAAGCCGAGCTTAACCGGCGCCGGCTGGAGCAGGCAGACTCCGGGGGGGGGGGCGTCCCCTCCATGCTCAGCGCTGCTCATCGGCTCCCCGCAGCCGGGCACCGCAGGCTCCTTGGTCCTGGGGGTCGCCGCACCCTCCACAGAGGCTGGGGGCTCCGGCAGTCCTGTTCCCCTGGGGCCGTCGCCCCACCACAATGACCAAGGCTGCTCGTCAAGGAAACAGCCCCCGGTGCAAGCTAATGAGGACGCCTCGGAAAGGGGGGCGGGTCCCAACTCTGCCCCTTCCGGGAAGCAGGGCGCCAGGCGGCGGGGAGGGACAGAAGCTGCCCGAGGAGAGGAAGCGGGCGGGCCGGCGCTGGCGGCACTCACCTCCCCCAGCCTCTCGCACATGAAATCCTCCCAGCCGTCCTCGGGCGGGGCCTCGGGGATGAAGAGCCAGTCGGCGCCCGAGGCCAGGGCGGACACCAGCGCCAGGTACCTGGAGGGCAGAGCCCGGTGAGCAGCGCGGCCGCCAGGCCCACAGCCGCAGGGCTGGAGGGAAAAGCCGTGGCCTGGGATGGACGCGTGTCCCAACCTCGGGACAAGCACGAGCCGGCCTGTCTGTGGCGGCACCGGGCCGAGCCGGGAGAGCGTTCGCCTTGGGCCGGCCCGCGCCCGCTGCTAGTCGCCACAGAGCGAGCAGCGCCTCCCTTCCGCCACAGCGAGCCACCGCCTGGCTCCCCTGGCCGCGGCCTTCGCTCCACCGGCCCCAGGGCGCGCCACTCCTCCAACGAACCGGCTCAGCGGGACCCAGGAGGGGGCGGAGCCTATGCTGAGGGGCGGGACCCTTCCCTGCCACCGTGTGACCGATGGAATGTTCCACTCGCTCCACGGTCACCCTTGGCCCATACAGCGCAGACCGCCCGTTGCCCTCAGCAGCGCTTCCTCCACTCCTACCCGCCACCCATCCCATCCCCGCCCCCGGCACCCCCAGCAATCACCCCCTCCTCCCCCGATCCCAGACAGCCACCCTCGCCCCCAAGGGCCCTCCTTACCCGCAGTGCCTGCCCATCACCTCCAGCACGAAGGTCCGCTGGTGGCTGCAAAGAGCGGGGAGGCAGGTCAGAGTTTGGGGCGCAGTCGTGCTGCTAGGTCGAGCGTCTCAGTTCAGTCAGCAGAAGCCCCGCAGGGCGTGGGCGTGAAGGGGGGGGCGCGCCGTGTCCCCGTGCTGGGGGGCGCGTCCTGCGACAGGGAGCCGCCCGCGAGGGACGCCTGCTCACCTCTGGGCCGTGGTGGTGATGGCATCGATCACCTCCATGATGCGGTGCAGCGCGGAGTCCGTGCCGATGGTCATGTCCGTGCCGCAGAAGTCATTGTCGATGGAGCCCACCAGGCCGACGATGTTCAGGTGGCAGTACTTCTTAGCCACGTCCTCCGTGATCTTCCCTGCGGGAACCCGAGAGTCCGATCGGTTACACGGTACGTGAACTGCGCCAGCCCGGCCCATCCCTAGCAGCGACCCGCTCCCGGGCCTCCTCGCAGAGCAAGACACGGCCCCAGCTCCGGGGGAGAGTGGGCTCTGATAGATGGAGCTCCCTCCGCTCTGCCGGAACGGTGTCCACAGGACCAGCCGCTGTCCTGAGTCTTGCAAGCAGATTGCTGCAGAAAAGCCGGAAGCCGCTGCCCAGCCCGGAACCGGAGCGGGAGAAAAGCAGAGCTGCCAGCTGGCGGTAAGGAGAGTGACTCAAAACCCTGCCTAGACTGGGGGTAATTCCCTGGCGATTGGCCCCGTGAGCCTGTCAGACCACCGCCACGAGCTCGCCCGCCTCCGTCCTGGACGTGTTCCCGGCTATCCCCTTTCCGACTGGTGTTCGGACGCCAGGCCCACCCGCCCCTGCGCCCGCACGGGACTTGGAGAGAGAGAGACATGCTTGTCCTCTGCTCCAAGACACAATTCTTCATTTTCTGTAAGTAGGGTAAAGGCTGGGTAGCTTCGTTAGGTTTTATTGTTTTAGGGGTTGGGTACGGGAGCTGAGATCTGGCACCGCTTAAGAGATGTCTGGCTTTTCTTTGTAACTAAGTTCTAGCCCATGGTGTAATTCCTCCACGAGTAGATTTTGTTACCTTTCCCTCTGATCCTTACGCTTGAAACAGGAATATTGTTGTAATAATAAAAGTTTTCTCCTTCCTTTTTATTAACCTGGCAGTGGTTAATTGTGTGCCCTGATTTTTAGAATAGGGGTGAGATTCCCAAATGATCTTTCCTCTGATTTCTATATCAACATTCGGGTGGTGGCAGCGGAAGTTTTATTCCCAGGATCTAGGTTTTTAAGGTTTTGGGGGAGGTTTTATACCAAAGCCTGGTAGATAAGGCTTTGGGGTACACTTGCTGGCCCCCACTTCTGCATTTGTCACGCCAGAGTGGGGAAGGAGCCATGGCAGGGGCTCGCGTACCGCTTTTCACCAGCTCCTCCAGCAGGCCTCCCCACTCCGTGCGGAAGATGTCGGCCCCCGTGAGGCTGCCGTCGCCGCCGATGACGCACAGGTTGGTGATGCCGTGCTGCACCAGGTTGTGGGCCGCCAGCAGGCGCCCCTCCCGCGTGGTGAAGGCTTTGCAGCGGGCGCTGCCGATGATGGTGCCGCCCTGCAAACGACAGAAGGAGGCGAGAGAGGAAACGAGCAGCCGGAGTAGTAGAGGAGGGGGGCCGGGGGCCCGGCGGGCGAGAACCGTATTCCAGCCCGTGGCCCCGTTGGCCGTGGGGAGCCCCGTGCTGACGAGGCTGTGGCTTCCCGGCTAGCGGCCCCTCCGCTGTGCGCCGTGGGGCCCGCGAGCAATGCAGCTGTTTCCACCCACCCTCCTGCGCTCTGCTGGCAAGCTGCCACCTCTCCCCCCGCCGGGTCGGTCTCCTCTGTCCCAGGGCAGAACGCGCCGGGGCCGCCTTAACGGTTCTGCTGAACGACCTCGCCGCCCGCCCTGTCCATTGGCTGGCAGCCCCGCTCTCCGACCCCGACGAGGCTGCTCCGCGGGGCTAGGCCTCAGGCCCCAGCTCTCTCAGCCTCTTGGCAGCCAGGCCGGCCTCAGGCATTTCCTCGGGCGCTGGTGGCAAGCCGAGCCCGAAGGCCTGTCCTGCCGGCTGCCCCAAGGGAGCTAACCTGCCGCCCAGCCCTCCGTTCGGGAGCCTCCCGGCACGGGCAGCCATGGGAACTTACGCTCCGCCGGGCACCTGGCCCCTGGCCCGCAGAGACTGCCGGCTTCGTACTGGGTCCCAGCCTGGCACACGCCTGGCTCCTGCTGCGTTCGGGCGCATGTCCCGGCTCGGAGCCTGCCTGCTCCCGGCTGGCATTTCCCACGGGGGTTTGCTCCAGTGCGGCCGAGCGACTGCTTTTCCCCCGCCGGCCCGGCCGCGTGGCTCCAGGCCCTGAGCAAGGGAAGGGTTAGGAGCTGGCAGCCTCCCCCTCTTGACCCACACTCCTGGCGGCATGGGCGGCAGCTCCCAGGTCAGCCGAGCCCCACGGCGGCAAAACTCCTGGCCGTGCAAGAGGGGGGTCGGAGGAGGGAAGAGAAGAGAGGCAGAAAGAGACCGTTTCCGGAGCTCGCCCTCACGGCTGCATTACGGCCCTGGGAGGGCTTGGCGCGAAGGGGCGGCGGGGGCAGAGGCGCCAGGTCCTGCGGGCAGATGCCCACGCGACCTCCCTACCCCCTCCTCTGGAGCCGGGCTGCAGGGTCAGGCCCCGGGACGGGCGGCCTGCCAAGCGAAGCCAGGCGAGGCATGCTGAGTGCCGGGCGGGGCGGGGCGGCACACAGGCGAGGGGCATGCAGCGCCGGCGATTACCTGTGGGCAGGGAGACACGCTGCTCAACCCAGGGGAGCGGCTAGAGGCAGAGAGGAGAAAACACAAGAGAAGGATTGAAAGAGCTCGGGGGCCCGAGGGACGCTCCTGGGGGCCGGCACAAGCTCGCTGGTCTTGGCCTGGCTACACTGCAAGTGCAGCCTCCTTGGGCGCCCGGCAGATCCCCACGGGGCCAGCAGGGCAAGGCCACACGTGGCAGAACAAGCCGGTGTTTCCAAGGCAGAGTCTGTCCCACTGAAGCCCTTCCCCTTACACACAGGCTAAGCCTGCTTCAGGCCCCCCCGCCCCCTCACACCGGGCCACGGCAGAACCAGGCTGCTCCCATGCGGCAGCTGAGCCATGCGGCCACGTGCTCGCAAAGAGCCATGCCGCCGGCAGCACGGATCGGCCGCGGCTTTCCACGGTGCACGGCTGTGATCAGCCCCGGCTGGCTGGGGTAGGCAGGGCCGACAAGGGCCCCTCGAGCGAGCAGCAATTGGACTCTTAAGGAGAGAAACTGCCGACCGACTGACTGACCGACCGACCGTGACTGAGACTGACCACTTCCTTGTTCCTGTCACGGACGGTCCAGCCCCTCTCGCCCGTCTTTCTAGCCGGGCTGCGACGCCGCTCTCAGCTCCCTCGGCTGGCGCCCCGGCCCATGGACATTAGCACCGCCCGCTGACGCCGGCGCAGCCTGCCTGCTTTCAGGAGAGCCACGCCTGGTAAAGCCTGTGGAACTCCAACGCCTCAGAAACCAGTGGGAGGCAAGACGGAGTTAGGTGCCTGGAAGATTTCACAGCGGGCCGAGCCAGTCCGCAGCAAAGCCAGGGAGCATGCAGACGCGGCAGCCCCCGAACTTCACGGCAAAACACAGAGCCAGCGCACAGCTCCAAGCCCCGGCCGTCACGCCGGAAAGCAGCAAGGGCCCAAACCCAGCGCCTGGTCCCGTTCCAGCTGGGAGCCCATCTACAGAACAAACTCTCTGTGGCAGGGCCCGGGGCCCGCTTCGCCAACCTCGGCAGTTCCCACTTGGGGTGTAGCTGGGCCCTCACCTCGTGCTCACCATGAGAATGAGAGGAGCAAATGGCGAACCAGTAAGCATCAGCCTTACCGAGTGATGCTCACTGGTTACCCAGCCTCCAAGGCCCGGTTCTGTACCAAGAGGGACAGAGAAAGGCTCCCTGCCTCGGGAAAGGGGTACACACAGACATGGACCCCGCAGGCAGGCCGCTAGCCGGCTTCACGGAGCATCACCTCAGAGATGGCCCCCGCTCGCTGGAGGAAACGGGCCCAGCTAATCGCTGTTTCTCCAGCCTTGCGCTGCTGGATGGTTTACACCGATCTTCCCTCCCTGCTCCCCAAAAGCCTTTCCCCACACTGCCCCTGCTAGCCATGGACGGAGCACACACAGCGACGTCTCCACAGCATGGCCAGCGACACCCAGTCGTAAAGCCGAGCTCAGCACCCTGGGCGTGAGCGCCGCGAAGCCGGGAGCGCGAGGCCGCGTCTCGCCTGGATTCGACGGGATTCCTGCGCCACTTCAGAAACCTGTCTCCAGCGCTGGCCCGCCCCGAGCAGAGGACACGGCCACACAGGGCGGACGCACCAGCGACGCACGGAAGCTGCACGGTTAAACGTGACGGCACGAGGGGCCTTTAGACTCACAAGAGGCGACTGCGAAAGAGCCGCCATGAACCTCTTACCAGCTGGATGATGTTGGAGACGCTCAGCCAGTTCGCTTGCTTGATGTTCTCGCCTCCCTCCACCAGCCCCTCGTAGCCCTGAGAGGGGGAAGCAGAGGCAGAAGTGAGAGGACCGCGCCCATTCCCGGGGCTCTGGGCCTGGGCAAGGGACCAGCGAGGAGGGAGCCCAGGGAGTCTGTGGAACAGGTGCGTGGCAGGGCCGCAGGGAACCCGTCTGGGTTCGGGCACTTGGAAATCCCTCACTCAGCCAGCGAGCGCCTCCCGGTGGGCAGAAACACGGCGGAGGGACATGGTTTTTAGCCAGCTGCCCCTCTCCCTGCTCTTCCCTTCCCTGACTGTCTCCTCAGGGCGTACGGGGCAGGGAAACCCGCACGTCTCACCGTGCACGTGGGGGACAGATGCCAGCGTCGTACTATTTCGAAACCAGGCACCCCCAACAGGAGTGCCAGAACCTCCTCTGCCCTGCCCAGTCCCCCTCTGCCCGCGTCCTCCCCCAAGCGCCCCCCATTGCTCCTTCCCCCATGGCTCACTGCTCTTCACCTCCCCCCCTCGGAGACACGCCGGGGGGCTGCAGCCCCACAGGCAGTGGGCTCAGCTGAGATGGGGCTGGCACGGGGATGACCCGGCCCCTTCCCCACCGGCAGTAACCAGACTTTTGGTGTCTGGACACCGCCAGGCCCTTTGCGACCGACGCTCCGGCTGCAAACTGGGCACCTGGCCACCGTAGCGGGGGAAAGAGAAGAGAGTTCGACCATTTCTCATAAAGCGCGAGAGGCCAGCCCCGTGGCCCGTGTAAAGCCAACGGAGCCAAACCCACGGCGCTGTGCCACGGTCCCACAGAGGCCTGGCCCCACACGTGTCCGTGGCCCAGCGGCGGGAAGCCCCTCGAGAGCCAGGAGAGCCAACGGTGAGCCGCACAGAATGCTCCCGAGCCACAGGCCAGCGGGGAGAGGCCCTGGCTGCCGGGGCAGCGGCTCCCCTCAGCACGCCCGCATCAAAGGAACGGAACAACGCCCGGGACACATCCCACAGCCTCCCGTCGGCCCGGCCCCCCGGCCGTGAGCCCTCCAAGCAGCTAGCGTGTAACCCAGCTCCCCCAGGCAGGCGTGGGGGGCTGACAGAAGCCAAAGGGGGAGTTTTAAACGGCTCCTCTCCCCACAACGGCTGGCTCAGCCACTCATCTGCTAGTGGGGAAGTGCAACGGCCCGAGCTGACTTTGTTTGGCGCGAGCGGAGAAAGGGCCCGTAGAGCCCACGGGAGCAGAAAACCAAGCACGTTCCAGGGAGCAGAGAACAGGAAAGAATTTCCTTGTTCTTGTCATTGCACTTGGGACTACTTTTCATGGTGGAAGGATTCTCCAACGTCGCTTGTTTTAAGTGGGAATTGCTTTGTTTAAAATGTAACGAGCCTTTATCCCCCAGCAACGGCTCTCTAGGCTGTAGCTGAGGACGCTATCAGGGGGAAAGGCGCCACTGGCCAAGGTCCAAGGCCAAACAACCCGCCTGAGGCAGTGCGGAGGAGCTGAAAGCTATGGAGTCCGACCCACGGGCACCAACGCAACGGCCTCCGCTGACTTCCAGGGGCTTGGAGCCGGCCTGCAGGGAAGCCCCCAGCTCTGGCATTCGAGCGTCACAGTCCCTGCGGGGGAAGGGACCTGCTTTCAAAGCCCCAGGCGCCTCCACCCATCCGCACCCACTGGGCCCCAGCGCCTCTCGGCGCTAAATGGAGACACCACTAGACAGTGGGAGTGGAGGGGCCCTGGAGAGACACGTGCAGGCTCGTGGGGATCGTGACACTCAAGAGCCACGAGAAGGGGCGTCTCCTGCCCAGCAGCTCTGCCCACGGACCTGTCCTGAGCTGTCGCTAACCCGTCCGTCCCCGCCTGGGGGCTCCCCGGGCTGCCAGTCATGACAGCAACACGCTGGAGACGAGGGGCCGCGGCGCCTGGGCTCAGCCCCTTCACTTCATCCGCTGCCGTGTAATCGCTTGCAAAGCCGGGGCCGAGCGCCCTGCCCTGTCACAGGCAGGCCCTGCGCAGAGGTCGCCAGAGGAGACCGGCTGCTGCGCAGTCGCTGATCATCAAGCCCTAGTTTATTTCCCCTGCCAAGTTTCACAGCCACTGCGCCCCAAAGCTGGACCATCTGGAGAACGACCAATTCGAATGCAGACTCGAACCTCATAGATCAGGAACACTTTTGCTCCGACGTATATTCCCATGCGAGTCACGGCACGGACGGCAGCGTTCATTCCTGCAAAGGGAGTAGAGAATTACCCACAGCCCTTGAACACCTCAAAGCTGGGCACTGGGGCATCGAGCCACAAAACAGGGGACTGGTCCTCACAGTTCAGGTTGCGGTTAGATCACCGCTCCCCAATTCAGAATCGCGATTTGGCAATCACAAAGTTGGGGAAAATCTGAACAACCAACAAACAGTCTAGCAGCACCTTAGAAACGATCAAAAAATGTAGATGATACCATCCACGTTTTGTTAGTCCTTAAGGTACTGCTAGGCTACGTCTTCCGTTTTTCGTTAAAAGCATTTGCAGAAAAGAGCATCTAGATAGGCACGGACGCTTTTCCGCAAAAGCACTTTTTGTGGAAAAGCGTCCGTGCCCATCTCGATGTGCTTTTCCGCAAAAAAGCCCCAATCACCATTTTCGCCATCGGGGCTTTTTTGCGCAAAACAAATCTGAGCTGTCTACACTGGCCCTTTTGCGCAAAAGGGACTTTTGCCCGAACGGGAGCAGCATCGTATTTCCGCAAGAAGCACTGATTTCAGACAGTAGGAAGTCAGTGTTCTTGTGGAAATTCAAGCGCCCAGTGTAGACAGCTGGCAAGTTTTTCCGCAAAAGCAGCTGCTTTTGCGGAAAAACTTGCCAGTCTAGACAAAGCCCTAGACTATTTGTTAAGTTTTTCCAGTTACAGAACAACACGGCTACCCCTCTGAATACTTTTGAGAAAGTTGGGGGAGTAAGAGTATTACAATTTCTCACCGTCAAAATGATGGGTTAAGGGAATTTACCAGCTGATACCTCGCGCAGGAATCAGAAAGTTATCTACACTTAATACAGGTAAGTAGCTTCACGTACAGGAAAGTAACACATTGCAAGTAGCCATTTCCTCATGTCTAGCTAAACTGGACAGACCGAACAGAATAAACGGCCCCACACGTCTCCGTCCCCCACGGCCTCTCCTCGCAGTGCCATTACACAAATTCCTAGGGGTCACCTTACGGTCACCTCACCTTTGGGAGGAATTATCAGCCTGGCCCTGCGAACATCCTGTGCTGTGCACAGCGGGTGTGAGCTCTTGTATTCTCCAGCGTGTGGCTAAACCTCTTAACTACGCTCCAGGGCTAAGCAGGGACCCCAGATGGCTTGTGGGGGCGGGGGGGAGAGAAGAGGGAGAGCCTGAAATTCTGCCCGTGGAAATGAGAGACAGAGAATAAACAGGAGGGGGTGGGGAAGCAAAATGTGAAATCTAAGGTGAGAAAGGAGGGTGAGACATGAAAGCAGGACCAAGGAAATGAGGCGATTTTAGGAATAAGGGCTTTGGGGATAGCTGGGGGTGGGCTGTTTGCTTGGGTTTTGTTTCTGTTTCTTTTAGCTACTGCTATTAGATGATCAGCCATAGAAAATTTCACCACAAAGCTTCTTGCCCAAAGCATTGCAATTCCTCTCTGGATTCGAAAAGATGAGGGGGGAAGAGTGCAGCAGACAGAAACAATCAAAACCTACTGGTTACAAGCAACAATTAAAGAGGCAATCTGTGAAAATGCTGGATTAGAAGGAGGGTGGATTAAAATTGATGGATTTTTTAAAAATAAAAATCTGATTTTTTAAAATTAAATGGGATTTTTTTACTTTTAAATAAGCTTTTATTTTACAACCTGTTCTTTTTAAAGAGGAAAATATATGATGATTTAAAACAAAATAAAAAACCTGATTCGCATACAAAAATAGTTAATCCCTGTTTAAGAAATCATTTCATTGTAAATAGGAAACGTTTCAATACATGTATGCATCTATAACATGTACGGTTATTTTAATAAAAATAAATTGTATATGCTGTTGTGCGTGTTTTAATTAAATTAGTTACATTCCTAATGCAGCTTGATACAAATCAAGAACAAAAAGTAAATTACTGTACAATAAATTGGTCAATCAGCAATCTGTGTCACCATTTTCCAACGTACTACAAATATACAGTGTACAAGAAAAATTAAGTCTTATGGTTGCTTAAATATATATAGTTATAGTATGTCCTCCTAGATAGGAAAAAAATGTACCAAACATAGCATCCTGGGTCTATTTAGTTGTAAATTAACATGAGTTAATGCTGATAGCAACCAATGGGTGTGTGCCTTTCTATAGAAACAACTGAAGGGCAGCTGATAAAAATAGATTTAAATTGTGGCTTTCCACTGGGTGATTTCAATCGCTTTGATTGAAATCAATCCAGCCTGCCTAGAACCAGATACAGTGCAGGCCAGCAGGTCTCTACGGGGCTAGTAACTTGTCCACACTTGCACTAGATTGACAAAACTTTCATTTTTCACTGGGGCTTAACGCCCCCCCCCCCCTCCTCCAGCCCCCTGAATGGCAAAGTTTTGCTGCAGCAAGGGCAAACGTGAAGGCTACCACACGACACCCCTCGTGGGGGTGGAACTGTACTGTCAGCAAAAGTGCCACCAAATAGCATTTTCACGTGCTGACTCTTAGCACCAGGGCGGTGTCGACAGAGCTGTGTTGCTAAAAGCTGCGTAGCACAGACAAGCCACCTCACTATTCCGGGCTCAGACAACTCCAGCTCAGAGACAGCCCAAGGGAGCGGTGCTTGGGAAGGACTAGTCACAACATGAGGAGGTGCCCTACAATCACTTGGCTGTTGGCCTAATTCAGATGGACTGCTACAGCCTAGAGAGGACCGGCTGTTGACTGACTGAGAGACACTCCTCTCCAAGGCTGGTCCTACACTACAAAAGGTCACCCCCTGGGCGTGGCCAGGTTCTCCTTAATGCTCTTTGTTCGGGTCTGGAACAATTCAGTTCAGCACCTCCCTCTGTGCATGCTAGGGATGCGAATGGTTAACCCAGTGGTCACCAACCAGTCGATCGGGATCTACCAGTCGATCTTGGAGCCTCTGACAGGTGATCCTGGCTGGTTTGGCCAAGAGGCTGTCAGGTGCTGGCACTTCAGCTGCCCCTCCCGGCACTGCCCTGGTACTCCTGTTCAGCGCTGCCCCTGGGAGCCAACCGCTTGTTGTGCAGGGTGGGAGAAACAGAGGCAGGGGGTGCTGATGTCACCCTGTCCCCCTTGCCTGTACCCCATCACCACAGAGTGAGAAGGGCGGGGCCCCAGTGAAGGGGTGGAGCAGGGGTATTTGGGTTTGTGGTAGATCCTAAACTGACTTAAATTCAAAAAGCGATCTTGTGCTTAAAAAGGTTGGAGACCCCTGGGTTAACCCGTTAACCAGCAAGCCTCACCGCCTGTTTCAGTTAACCGGCGGGGGCTGCCGCCCATCTCATTGAATCGGCGCACTGGTTAAACATAATCTTTACCTGGTTAACTAATCAAGTGGGATTTTTACACCCCTGATGCACACCCCTTTCATTCCAAGTCAATTTCATGCCCTTGGAAGATACTGCAGCAATTTTCAGTCCTTTTACCCCATTTGGGCAATTCCCGTGCCAGATTCCACAGCGACTGCTCACATCACACAGTCCTGGGTTTGGCACGGCCACTTCACACAGCGTTAATGCCAGTGTCCGTTCAGCAGTTATCTGAACGCCGGACAAACTTCCGTGAATCCTGGGCAGATTCAGGCGGCATTAACTTTGGCTCAGCTCGCCCCGCACAACAAGGCAGCCTTTCATTCGTGCTCATTACGGGCCGATCCAGCGATGCTGCCAGAGATTCAGCTGATCCAACCGATGTGTGTCCCACAAACCACGTTAAAAACCGCTTTTCTTTGGTAGAAAGAAATGAAACCACACGGTCAAAGCAGCAACAGAGCTGGTCAGGTAAACCCTTGCCCAGACGCAGAACCAGGCTTTGTCAGAGGGCAAAGCCTGAAAATGTACCTGCCACGTGCCTGGGAGTTTAGGCTGACAGGCCGGGCCCCGTTCAGGAAGAGGGTTGTTGCATTTAACTGTGACATGCCGTCAACTTTCTTTTTCATAGTTTTAACTGCAATTTGCTGTGACTTCCCTCTCCTGCCTTCACTCCAGTCTTGGGGGGCCTCTGCAGACTCCCTGTTTGCATTCACACACCGTTCCCGTTTCGGTGCAGTCAGACGGGCTGGAAACATTGGGGTTTGAAAGTGGCAGCTCTGATTCTACACAACCCCCGATGCCACTTCGAGGCGTTTCCTGTTGGCTGCAGGAAATTGAACAAGAGGATTTCTCAAGTGTCTGCCAAGAGGGATCCTTCTATCCGTGGTTTGCTTAGCGGTGACACGCAAAAGCGCTGCTCAAAGTGACAAGCCTGCCCGTCAGGCTCCAAGAGAAAGAGAAATGGAGACAGTGGTTTGAGAAGAGAAGTGGGTCAAACAACCTCAGATTTACCACTGCCTTGCAAGCCAGAGATGCAAGTGCAGCCCTCCTGGGGCTCCTCCGGTACACCGTGCCAGCTACCCTCAGCAAAGGCAGATGGAAAAAAAGGGGTAGCAAGGGAACAGTTTGTTCATGCTTTAGTTAGCTGCTCTTTGTGCTGTTATTGACTCTGGCAGCAAAACCAGGACATAAGCAGCTGACTACGGGAGAAGAGAGTGTGTCACATGAATATTCACAGTGCATTAGTACGCATCATCCCAGGCAGGGCACAGTACAGGCGTGACAACCCATCCCCCCAAGAGTTGACAACCTAGGTGAATGAGACATACGAACTAATCTAATGGATTAGAGTGAGGGGAGGGGGGGAAGGGATCCATCAGGAGCAGCAATCACAATTCCTAGGTGTTCTCAAGCCTTGTTAAAAGGGGAATCTTAGTGTAGTAAGTTTCAACTTTTTTTCATTTCCAGACCCCTAAAAACATTCAAATGGAGGCACAACCCCCTTTGGAAGCCTGAGACATAGTCTGCGGATCTAGGGATCTGTGGAGCACAGATTAAAACCCGCCACCCTGGTTACACTGGGCCAGATCTCACAAACACCGTGTCCTTTCCTGTGATTTATTAACTTCCCCAGGGCTATTCACGGGAGCTGTGAGACACACCTGCTTAGCATGTGCAGCACTGGATCCACAGGAACTACAGCTAGGTGCTGTACTTACTGCCCCTTCGGAAATTTACAAAAGGCTGTTGGAGCCTGTAAACAGATACAATATGATCTTGCCTGTAGTTCATCCTTAAAGTGGCCTAATTGTAAGAAACCCTCCGCTTCCTCCCAGCTTCTGATTCTGAAATCAGAGCAGGTCCTGTCCCCATGACGAGGCCCTTTGCCCTGCCAGATAAGCATCAATGAAGCAGGAGAGAAGTTAAAAGAAGAGATTGTGCAAGCCCTTGTCTACAGGCCAGAGGCGCCTTAGAAATGTCTCCCCGAGGGCAGAGGCACTCCCGGAATCTAATGCAGGCGTTCGCTAATCCTTGGACTGCGGCATGTAAAACAAACTAATCCACAAACCGTCTATGCGTTTATCCTCTGGCCGAGAATGAAACTGCAGAGAGGAAAAATACCGTCATCTCAGCCGGGTGGGTCTACACAGGGAAATGCATTGGGCAGGAGGGAACCCGTAAAAGCTGGGTGGATGGGCCCCGATTCAGGAAAGCAGTGCTCATAGGCCTAACGTTAAGCATGTGCATATGTGCTCTCCTGAATTGGTATTTGGAAAAATCGGGTATTTTCTATCAGGCAGGCAGGCTGCTCCGACCCTGGTTTCATGAGTCACTCTAAAACAAAGCTTAGTGGGGTTAACTGAGATGCCACCAGACTTCGGGTTTTCCATCCGATTGCTGCCACTGCCAGTAGACACGAGAAATGTCAAAAAGGGCTGTGATACTTGGAAGAGCAGCGGGTGCGTTATCCAGGCAATAAACAGGCAGAGCCACGTCGGCAGGTCGTGTAAATCAGCGTCACTCCACTGAAATCAAGGCATCTAAGCCGACCTACGCCGTTCGAGCATCTAGCCCATGGCTCTCAATACGTTCACGCAGCACGGGAAGAAAGGGTACTACCACAACAGGGTCCAGAAACTGAGGCACGCGGAAGCCAGACACGCGGAATTAAGGCCAGAAGAGATCGAAGTGCACAGAATTTTGCCACAAGGGAACGTGACCCCCACAGGCATTCGAAGGATGTAAGCAACAGGGAAGAGGAATGGTTTGGGATTTTTTCAAAGGGCACATAGCTAGGAGTATTACGATCACTTACTGGCATAGATGGCGTTTTACACAAGTGGACAAAGGCTCTGCCATAAGGTTTGACCATCTACATTAGACAGATTACTCGATAAGGAACAACAACAGACTATGGAGGGAGGAATCCACTGAAAACAAGAGGAAAAGATCCAAAAGCATTTGCATAATAACTCCTTGTTTTCAGCTGCAGCCAGTTTTCCAAAACATTCACCTTCTAGGCTCAAGTTTTCCAAAACTGCTTTTTGTGCCACGGTGAAATGTGTGGAGTGCCCGGCTACAGCTGCTTCCGCCCCTTCGGAGGGCGAGGGTGAAAATACGTCATGGTCGCCAGTCTAAAACCTGTTCTAGACTTTTATTTTAAGCCATATCAGTGCTCTCGTGGCTGAGCCTGTGAAAGTGGAATCGGCACCACAATATTCCTGTTCTTTTTGACATAGCGGGGGTACAGCAGCTGCCGCTACGCCAGAGTGCAGGGGATGGACGCAGAGACCGAAGTTCATTCTGCATTTTGGAAGGGGGGGTTGGACCAGAGAGGTCAGACGAGACAGTAGCAGGCTGCAGGTTCCATCAGCCCCTTGCTGCTGTTACGCAATGCTTAAATCGGGGGGGAACGGGACCCTTTTTCAGGTTGGGAGTCACTGACCCACAGAAAAATCAGAAGGGGGCAGAACAAAAGAGAGAAGACAAACCTCCTCCCCCCTCATTGATGTAGCCCCTAACTAAGGAGAAAGACACTCCCCACATGCCGGGGGGGGGGGGGGCCAGGCTAGTAGATTTTGTGGGCCCCCCTACGCTCTGGGGTGGGGCCAAAAATGAAGGGTTCAGTGTGTGGGAGGGGCTGCCAAGAAGCAGGCTTGAGGTACGGAGTCTGAGCAGGATGAGGAGCACAGCAGTGGGCTGGGAGGGGGGCCCTGAAACTCGGGGGCTGGATCTAGACAAGCCAGGGGCCGCATCCATCCTCCAGGCCTTAGGTTCCCCACCCCTGGTTTAATCAATACAGCTCATGCCTTAAGAGCTGCACTCTGTGCTCATCTCATTACAGACTCACATAGGCACAGAGATTAGATACACCTTACCACTGCCCTTTGAATGCTTATTTGTAATCACCATGGTGGGAATGGGGTGGGGTTAGATGTTAAAGTAAAAAAAAGAATAAGTTAAAAATTACTTAGAAAAAAGTTAGATGTCTGCACACTGTCTTTGATAGGATAACAAGTCTCGTGGATAAGGGAGACGCGGTGGACATGGTTTACAGGCAGTCCCTGGGTTACGTACAAGATAGGGACTGTAGGTTTGTTCTTAAGTTGAATCTGTATGTAAGTCGGAACTGGCGTCCAGATTCAGACACTGCTGAAACTGACCGCCAGTTCTGACTTACATACAGAATCAACTTAAGAACCCCAAGCATCCCCAAGTCAGCTGCTGCTGAAACTGATCAGCGGCTGATTCCAGGAAGCCCGGGGCAGAGCAACTCTGCCTGGGGCTTCCTGTAGTCAGCGCTGGTCAGTTTCAGCAGCAGCTGACTTGGGGATGCCTGGGGCAGAGCAGCTGGGGTGCTGCTGGGTTGCTCCAGTAGCACCGCTCCTCAGCGCTACTGGACCAACCCAGCAGCACCCCAGCTGCTCTGCCCCAGGCGTCCTGATTCAGCCGCTGCTGAAACTGACCAGCCACTGCTGAAACTGACCAGCCGCTGCTGAATCAGGACGCCTGGGGCAGAGCAGCTGGGGTGCTGCCGGGTTGGTCCAGTAGCGCCCAGAGCGGCGCTGCGGGACTAACCGGCAGCGCCCCAGCTGCTCTGCCACAGGCGTCCGGAGAAAAGCCTAGTCTGCTGGGGGGGGGGGGGGGCATACTAGCTGCGCCACCCCCACCCCAGCAGACCAGGAAGACGCGGGCGGCGGACCGAGACGCACCGCGGTCCCGCCGCCTGGGTCCTCCGCGGCTTTGTTCCCAGTCTCCCTGGTCTGCTGGAGACCAGCAGACCAGGGAGACGGGGAGCAAAGCCTCTGAGGACGCCGGCAGCGGGACAGTTGACTGAGGGGGGACAAGATAGCAGTTTTCAAGTATCTGAAAGGGTGTCACAAGGAGGAGGGAGAAAAATTGTTCTCCTTGGCCTCTGAGGATAGAACAAGAAGCAATGGGCTTAAATTGCAGCATGGGAGGTTTAGGTTGGACATTAAGAAAAACGTCCTGCGTGTCAGGGTGGTTAAACACTGCAATAAATCGCCCAGGGAGGTTGTGGAATCTCCATCACTGGAGATATCTCAGAGCAGGTTAGACAGGACATCTATCAGGGATGGTCTAATGGTGCTTGGTCCTGCCCTGAGGGCAGGGGACTCGACTTGATCTCTCGAGGTCCCTTCCAAGTCTAGGATTCTGTGAATCTGTGGTTATTATAGTGGCCCACGGGCTATCCAAGACCAGGGCCCCATTGTGCCAGGCCCTGTACAAATGGAGTAACAGTCCCTGCCCTGTCCATGCACCAGACAGTCGCAGGAAAGGTGTCGCTCACACACGCAGGGTGGACAATGTGAGAGCAGCAAAGCGCATCGTCGTGCCCGGATTTTGTTCCGCCCACATTCCAGGTGAACGTATGTCCGAGAAGCAGGGGCTGGCTCCGTGGCCGGGGGCTGCACCCAAAGACGATGCCGGAGAGTAACGGGCGTCCCTGCGTCCTGACCCTCACTGCGCAGACCCCAACGCCGCTCGCCGCGTGTCAACGCCTGCGTCACACACAACCCCAACCCCTCCCCCACAGCCCCTCGCCTGTCACCCCCCCACACCCCACGCTTGTGTCACACACAACCCCAACCCCTCCCCCACAGCCCCACGCCTGTCACCCCCCCACACCCCCACGCCTGTGTCACACACAACCCCAACCCCTCCCCCACAGCCCCACGCCTGTCACCCCCCACACCCCCACGCCTGTCACACACAACCCCAACCCTCCCCCACAGCCCCACGCCTGTCACCCCCCCACACCCCCACGCCTGTGTCACACACAACCCCAACCCCTCCCCCACGCCCCCATGCCTGTCACCCCCCACACCCCCTCGCCTGTGTCACACACAACCCCAACCCCTCCCCCACAGCCCCTCGCCTGTCACCCCCCCACACCCCCACGCCTGTGTCACACACAACCCCAACCCCTCCCCCACAGCCCCACGCCTGTCACCCCCCCACACCCCCACGCCTGTGTCACACACAACCCCAACCCCTCCCCCACAGCCCCACCCCTGTCTCACCCCCCCCCATGCCTGGCGCCGCGCGGGGGGGGGGCGGATCCATTGCTCGGGCCTGTCGCCATGACGAGCGGCACGTTCCACGACCGCGCCACGTGACTCCGCTTGCGGCACGTGCGGCCCGCGGGGGGGGGGGCAGGAGCGGGTCCCCCCGCCAGGACCGAGGGGCGCGGGGGGGGGGGGGTCTGACCTTGCGCGTCCCCCCCGCTGGTGAGCACCGCCAGGGCCAGGCCGGCCCCCGCCATCCGCAGCTTCTCCAGCTCCAGCGCCGCCGCCATCGCGCCGGGCCCGCTCCGCCCGCCCCGGCCCCGCCCACCGCCTGATGACGTCACCCGCCCCCCGCCTGCAGCCCCCCCACCCCGCCTGCTGACGTCACCTGCAGCCCCCCCACTCCACCTGCTGACGTCACCCGCCCCCGCCTGCAGCCCCCCCACCCCGCCTGCTGACGTCACCTGCAGCCCCCCCACTCCACCTGCTGACGTCACCCGCCCCCCACCTGCCCTCTGCTGAGGCAAGCCTATGTCTCTGCAGGACGTGTCCCTGGGGGGGGCTCCCTGTGCCCAAGTCCCATTGACTCTCCCCTGGGTATCCAGCCCCTCCCTGCCCCAAAGTGCAAAGTGCCCCCATGTACCAGCCCATCTTAAACCCCCAGCGCCCACCCAGCCCGGCTCTTGGTCTATGGCACGAGAGAAGGGAGATTCAGCTAGAAACAACCGATGGAAACAACTGGGACTATAACTAGGGCTGGCAATTAACTGCAATTCATTAACTGGTTAAAAAGTGAATTGTCATTAACCACCGTTTTAACTGCACTTTAAACAACAGAATACCAATTGAAATCCATAGTTTAGATCTTTTTCTGCATGATATACTGGTTTCGGTTACAAAACAGAATACAAAGTGCACAGCGCTCACTTGATATTATAGTTAATACAAATAATTGCTCTGTTAAAATGAGAAAAGAAACCTTATTTTTCAGTTTATCTCATAGAAGTACTATAAGGCAATCTCTTTGTCATGGAAGTGCAATTTACAAACGTAGGGGCTTTTTTGTTACACAACTGCACTCAAAATCAAAGAACAATGTAACACTTTAGCGCTTTCAAGTCCACTCAGTCCTACTTCTTGATCAGCCAACCGCTAAGACAAAAATGTTGTGGGAGATAACGCCTCCCATTTCTTGTTTACCGTGTCATCTAAAAGCAAGGTATTTACGTGCCGGACATGCTAAACATTTATATGCCCCTTCGTGCTTTGGCCACCATTCCAGATAACAGGAGTTCATGCTGATGATGTTCATTAAAAAATTGCGTGAATTAAATTTGTGAGTGGCCTCCTTCTTGGGGAGAGACGTGGATGTCTCCTGTTCTGTTTTACCCACATGTTGCTATATATTTCATATTATAACAGTCTTGGATGGTGACCCAGCACCTGTTCATTTTAAGAATACTTTAACTGCCGATTTGACAAAATGCAAAGGTACCGATATGAGATTTCTAGAGATAGCTACTACACTTGACCAAGGTTTAAGAATCTGAAATGCCTTCCAAAATGCAAGTAGGAGGAGGTGTGGAGTATGCTGTCAGAAGTCTTCAAAAAACAACATGCCGGTAGGGAAACTACAGAATCCCAATCCCACCCGCCCCCTCAAAACATCAGCCTTTTGTAGGCGGCATCTGATCGTAATCGAGCAGAACCTATCAAGCAGCCTGGACACATCCTCCGGGATGGTGGTTGAAGCCTAAATGAGCATATTTACAGGTGACCCTGGAACCAAGAAGTGGACGGGTTTTTTTGCACATAATCCCACACTTACATGTTCTGCTGTCATGCTAAAGAGACTGCAGTATAGTACCTGCATGAGGTGACTGGAAAAATACTTTTATTTTTTATAGTGCAAATATTTTTAATAAAGAAATATAAAGCGAGTACTGTGCAGTCGGTGTTGTAACTGAAATCGGTGTATTTGAAAATGTCGAAAATATCCACAAGTATTTACATGAATGGCATTCTATTGTTCAGCAGCATCATTCATCTCACAATTCATTTTGCGATTAAATAATGTGATTGTGATTCTTTTCATCGCATGATGAAGGGTGATTTGAATTGTTTGACAGTCCTATTGATAATATAAAACAGCATCCTAGAGCAAGCATGAGGGCCCACATTTATGGACAGTTCCCTTGTCTAGCTAGTGCAGTAGGGTCCCCCCCCCACTCCTACGCCCCCCAAAAGTTCAGCTTGTTGCAAAGGTGACTGGCATCCTATGAACCCAAGCAAACAGCTCAGAACGCCTTGCTCAGGCTTAGAAACGCTTGCCCCTCGGATTTCAAGCAGAGCAGGAATAAAATTTCTTCTGTTCGGTCTTTTTTATCCTTTGGCCCAGAGTTCAGACGGACAGAAGACGGGCCAGAGCCCGCCTCCTCTTCATGCAAGAGGGACAGGCAATTGACAGCCTTTCTTCTTCCACGCTGCACAATGGCTCGTTTGATGTCAATGAACTCTCTTGTCTGCGGGCCCAGCACTCTGCACTAATTAATGCTGCTTTGCTGTTGGTGGGGAGAGTGGGGGGTGGGAGTTACGCACTTACCGAGCGAACCTTCACTATTGCTCCCCATGGGGTTCAGATCGGTGAGACTACTCCACGCAGCGTCCCCAAAAAACCTGTTCGTAAGATCTAACTGCTAATCACGTCCTTGTGGACTCAGCCTCTAGGTTCACAATGTGAACACGCTGGTTTCCGGCTAGCAAACTGGTGGCGATCGAGGGAGGTCCTGGGTGACCGGGAAAAGGCAAACGTGGTGCCCCTCTTTAGAAAAGGGAAGAAGGAGAATCCAGGGAACTACAGAGCAATGAACCTCACCGCAGTCCCTGGAAAAATCCTGGAGCAGACCCTTGAGGAAGGTGATCGGGAAACAGCCAACATGGATTCACCAAGGACAAGTCCTGCCTGACCAACCCGATTGCCTTCTATGATGGGGTACCTGGCCCTGTGGCTATGGGGAAAGCGGTGGGTGTGATATACCTTGACTTTAGCAAAGCTTTGGATCTGGTCTCCCGCAGTATTGTTGCCAGCAAGGTAGAGAAGTGTGGCTTGGATGAAAGGACTGCAAGGTGGCTAGACAGCTGGCTAGATCGCGGGGCTCGACCAGCTGTGATCAACGGCTTGATGTCTAGTTGGCAGCAGGAATCAAGTGGATTGCTCCAGGGGTTGGTCCTGGGACTGGTTTTGTTCAACACCTTTATGAAGGATCGGGACGAGGGGATGGATTGCACCCTCAGCAAGTTTGCGGATGACACTAAGCTGGGGGAGAGGTAGATACATTGGAGGGCAGGGATAGGGTCCAGAGTGACCTGGACACATTGGAGGATTGGGCCACAAGAAATCTGACGAGGTTCAACAAGGACAAGTGCAGAGTCCTGCCCTTGGGATAAAGAATCCCAAATACTGTTACAGGCTGGGGACCGACTGGCTAAGCAGCAGTTCTGCAGAAAAGGACCTGGGGATTACAGTGGATGAGAAGCTGGAGATGAGCCAACAGGGCGCCCTTGTAGCCATGAAGGCTAACGGCATATCGGGCTGCATGAGCAGGAGCATTGCCAGCAGATCCAGGGAAGTGATGATTCCCCTTTTGTTCAGCTCTGGGGAGGCCACATCTGGAGTGTTGTGTCCAGGTCTGGGCCCCCCACTACAGAAAGGATGTGGACGCATCGGAGAGGGTCCAGCGGAGGGCACCAAAAACAATGAGGGGGCTGGAGCGCTTGACCCAAGAGGAGAGGCTGAGGGATTTGGGTTTGTTTAGTCCACAGAAGAGAAGAGTGAGGGGGGATTTGGTAGCAGCCTTCAACTACCCAAAAGGGGCAGAACGAGGAGCCATGGTCTCAAGTTGCAGTGGGGGAGGTCTAGGTTGGAGTTTAGGACAAACGATTTCCCTAGGAGGGTGGGGAAGCGCTGGGCTGGGTTCCCTAGGGAGCTGGTGGAATCTCCATCTCTGGAAATTTTAAAGTCCCGGCTTGACAAGCCCCGGCTGGGATGATGAGTAGGGGGCTGGCGCTGCCTTGGGCAGGGGGTTGAATTCAGCGGGCTCCTGAGGTCTCTTCAAACCCTCTGATGGCTCATTTGTCAGTGCTCCGGGAAGCCTAGGAGCCTGGGCATGAACTGGCCCGGCCTGCCAGCACATTCTGGCAGCAGTGCTGGACTCAAAATCTTAATCACTTGCCAAATTAATTGGAGCAACTCATCTGTGTTCCAGGGCACCAGCTCTCTGCGGGGGGGATGGTCCGCGCTGAGTGTCACAGCTCACCCCTCCGCCCCTTCCTGCCCCCAGGTGTCTGCCTCTGTGGCCTACCTGGCTGAGAGTGGAGTTTGGCACGTCTCCCATTGGCTGCCGGGGACCCCAGTGCATCGCCTCTGCAGGACGGTTGACTTGCCACTCGTGGCTGCGTGTGGCAGAGCCGCTCTCTCTACTCTACCGCCCCCTGCTGGCCGCTCCCATGCTATGTTGGCCCACCTCGCACGACTCAGCCCTCCAGCCAAGTCACGGTTTAGTGCAGTGGTTCCCAAACGGTTCAGCATCACGCCTCCCTTTTTGATTTTTGAAAAACCCTCAAACCCCCCCTCCAAAAAAATTGCAGCAGAACTTGTTGAGCAAAAAGAAAAAAAAGAAAAAAAGGGAACTGACCGGGGTAGCAAAACTTGATGGGGAGGGAGGGATGAGTCCCCTCGCGCCCCCCCTGGAATTTCTTCATGCCCCCCAGTTTGGGAACCCATGGTTTAGTGCCTCCCCTTCCAGAGTCACAGGGTCCAACAAACAGCAATCTTCAGCCCCCGCTCTGGGCCCTGTGTCTTTGCACCCTCTTGGGGCAGGGCTTTCAAATATCTCGATCCCTTATACTGGGGGCTTCACGCCACCTTCCCAGAGGCTGGGAGGGGAACCACCCCAGGGTCCAGGCCAGGGACCCGGGGACAAGCAGCCAAGCTCTGCCCCATCAGCCGCCTTGCCGCTGCTTTCCTGGGCTCCCTCCTATCATTGGCCTTTCCTCGGGCCTCTCCCCTGCCTCTTTCTGGGCTCGTGGTGATGCAGAACATGGGCCGGGTTCCTCCCCAGACTAGGTCTGCTCCCTGGGCGTGGCTCAGGGGCACCCCCAGCAGTGTGCTCCCATCTGTGAGGTGCAGGGACCTTCCCTCCTTCCCCGGGCGAGCGTTGCCAACTGTCCGATCCCAGAAACCCAAACACCCTTGCCCAGCCCAAGCCCTTCCCCAAGATCCCTCCATCCCCCTTCCTCCATCGCCGGCTCTCCCCCGCCCTCAGTCACCCCTCCCACTGGGCTGGAGGTGTGGGCTCTGAGGTGGGGCTGGAAACAAGGAATTCAGGTGTTGGGGGGGGGGGGGCTCTGGGCTGGGGGTTGGGGCATGGGAGGGGGTGAGGTCTGCGGAGTCCAACTTACCTCAGGCGGCTCCCAAGAAACACCGACGTGTCCCTCTGGCTCTGCTCCTAGGCAGCTCCCAGCTAACGGAGGGGGAGCGCATGGAGCCCCCCCAGCAGCCTAGAAGCTGGAGAAACATGCTGGCCGCTTCCTGGGAGCCACGTAGAGCGGGGCAGGGATCCCGACAGCCCCACCGATTGGACTTTTAATGGCCCTGTCAACGGTGCTGGCCAAGGCTGCCAGGGTCTTAGGAGTTCTGGTCGAAAACCGGATGCCTGGCAACCCTACCCCAGGCTTCCTGCTCCCTACCCAGCCGTCCCCTCCCTACGAGCGGGAGAGTGGCGTCGAGTCACTTCCTCTCTCCCCGCAGCCTCAGCATCTTCTTGGGTCTGAGGCACAGTCAGTGGCTCACGTCCTGCGTCGGCGCCTGCCTGGACTCCCTAGACCGGCGATGACTTCCGGCCCTTCTCCTTCTCTGGTCTTTTTACAGCGCTGAAGAATAGCTTTTGGAACTGGGTCCATTTGCCTTGTACTGTAAAACCTGCCGTAGCGACCGCCTCTGAAGGCAGACCCACCTGTCAGGAGTAACTTGGTCATGGAATTTTCCTCCTAAGATTTGACTCTGAAGAGCAACCCCCTTTCATCTGTGACCCGGGACCATCATTTCTTCCTCTCTTTGGAGCTGTGTGTCCAGCCAGCAGCTGCTGATCTCTGCTCTGCCTTCCGAGCTGCGTGGCTGGAAAGCAGCGGCTGCTGGCTGGGTGCCCAGCTCTAAGACAGCCACCCTTACGTCTCCGCTGCTGTGGGCTGCGGCGCTGCCTTCAGAACGGCGCACCTAGGCAGCCGCTGCCGCTCTCTGGCCAGCCTGCTCTGAAGGCAGCAAACCTTTGAAGAGAGCCCCTCTTACAAGCAGCCATTTTTGTTAACGCCGCTGAGTGGCTGGTTTGAATGTATTCTGGACAGGTGCTTCAAAGAACATTGCATTACTCTACGGCTTCGGCATTTGCCATATAACTATCTCCGGTCACTGGGACAGGCTTTATAATTCTCTACGATATGAGCTGTTATTTCCTCGACCGTCCATGTTTTGAAAGCTGCGTTTAAACAAAGACATTAATTATCTTACCCATTACAAAGATAGCTTCCCCAACGATCACCTCTAACATCATTAGCTCCCAGACATTAACCTCCCCCCATCCCCCTTCTGTTCTGAAATTTGATTTCTCCTTTTCATGTGTGTTCATTTTTTTAAATTGTATCCTTTGGTATATATGGTCATGCCAATTTTCTTCCACTATTTCATCTGAGGAAGTGGGTCTGGCCCACGAAAACTCATCGTCTAATAAACCATCTTGTTAGTCTTTCAAGTGCTACATAGTCCTGTTCTTTACCTTGGTTAATTAGCACTAGATGATTATTAAATTCACAATGACTGTTAACAGAGTCACTTCCCTCTTCCTCTCCGGGCCTTGGATCATGTCCATATTTTCCACCCTTGGGCGTACTTCACAGAGCGTTCCCCCCTGCACCTCACATGCCCACATTCTTGCCATATCTTCCTTCGCTCGGTTCTGATTAAGGCTTCTGATTCCAGTTTGCTTGCGGGCATCGCTAGGTCAGCTTGTGCGTGCGGAATGGCATTTTTGTGTGTTGCCAGCTATCTCTCCGTGCTCTGAGATCCGGGATATTACTCGGGTTACATGCCAGCCAGCGGCGCTAATTCAGCTGTTAGCCGTAACATTTCATTCCTGCTGTCAGACTCATCCTTGCGCGGTGCCTGCCGCCCTGATAAGGAATCGGGCAGGACGGCCAAAGCAGCTGGCTGCATCCCAGTTAGGGCCAGCAACATCCCTGTCAGTTCAGCTGTACAGACGGGAGATGAAATCAGTGAGTGCCTGATTGTGGGAACACAGACAGCTGAGCCCCGAGTCGGGGCGCTGGGCCTGGGGGCCATGGGCCCACCACGCTGAAAAGGGGAGGGTTGTGCCGGCCGATTTTTACAGGCCGTAAGGGCAAACAATGGGGAGGAGTGGGAGGGAGCCTCAGGAGGAAGGGATAGTGCAAGGAGGATCCTTAAGGGAAGGAGCAGAGTGAAGTTGGGCTGAGGGAGACGGGGCGAGGAAGGGGCTTGGGGGAGACGGGGTGAGGCAGGGGTGGGGGGAGAAGGCGAGGCAGGGGCTGGGGGAGAAGGTGAGGCAGGGGTTAGGGGAGACAGGGCGAGGAAGGGGCTTGCGGAGAAGGGGTGAGGCAGGGGCTCGGGGTTAAGGCAGGGCTCAGGGAGAAGGGGCGGTGGCTGGGGGGAAGGGGTGGCTTGGTGGCAGGGTGGCAGGGATGGGGCAGCGTGGGGGGGTCATGGTTCAGCTGCCCGCGCTCCTCGCTTTAGGAAGCTTTCACCGCTCTGCCTCCAGCACCCATTTGGCAGGAGCACCCCGCGTACGGCTGCGATGGTCCTTTTTTAACGCCCATCGTTTGCTTCCACGTCCCTTGGCTGTCTGCGGGGCCGGGCACGGGGGCTCCAGCTACAATATTTTCCTGCTGCTCTAGATTTTGGCTTCTTTTCATTGAGATTTGCCCGCTCCCTCCCCCTCCTCGCCTGAGCAACATGGCACTGAAGCCCCGTCCATGGGTGTGCGCTACCTCCGGGCCCTCCTGCTCCCTGGACCGCTGGCCAGTGACAGCGCCTCTGGCACGCACGGGGGCATCCGAGTTGTTCCCTTCGCCGACCTAAGGCCCAATGAGAGCTCTAGGTGCGCCGTGCCGTGCAGCATTGGCTGCCTTCTCCTATCAGCTCCCCGGCCGGCGCCTTCCTCGGGTTGCTAACCAGCTAACCATGCAAACCCAAATACCCCCCCCCCAGCCTTCCCGGAGGGCCTCCGCCTGCCTCATCGCTCCCCGAGGCCCTGCTCTGCTCTGCTCCCTCTAAGCCCCTGCTTCTCTTCCATGCTCTGCCCCCACCCTCACGCACTTTCACCCGCCTTGGGTAGGGGGCTGCAGTGTGGCAGGGGGCACTGGGGTTGGGGTACATCGGGGGTGCAGGGAGCAGGTTCTGGGAGGGGGCTCAGGGCTGGAGTTGGGGTGTGGGAGGGGTTGCGGGGTGCAGGCACTGGAAGGGAGTCTGGGTGTGGGAGGGGGTTCAGGGCGGGGGAGGGGATTGGCTGAGGTGTGCAGGCCCCAGCTGAGTGCTGCTTCCCTGGGGTGGCTCTCAGCTGCTGGTGCAGTGGGGCTAAGGCAAGCGGCCTGCCTGCCCTGGCCCTGTGCTGCTTCTGGAAGCGGTTGGCACGTCCCTGAGGCTGCGAGGGAAGGGGGGTAGCCGGCTCCATCCACTGCCCCTGCGGCTCCCAATGGCCGCAGTCTCCTGCAGAGTCAGCACTCACTTCGGGGGCGGTCCGTGGAGACCCTCCCCCACATCTCTCAGGGGACGCAGGGACGTGCCAACCACTTCGAGAGCCTGCTGTGCTCCCGGACTTTTCGGGGCCCAAAGTCTCCGGGAGTGATTGGGCAACAAAACGGCGAATGAAATTCAACGTGGATACGTGTAAAGTAATGCACATCGGGAAAAATAACCCCGCTATACGTACAGTATGATGGGGGCTAATTTGGCTACGACAAATCAGGAAAGAGATCTTGGAGTTATCGTGGACAGTTCTCTGAAAACTTCCACGCAGTGTGCAGCAGCGGTCAAAAAGGCAAATAGGATGCTAGGAATTATTAGGAAAGGGATAGAAAATAAGACCCAGAATATCTTACTGCCCCTGTATAAAACTATGGTACGCCCACATCTTGAATACTGTGTACAGATGTGGTCTCCTCACCTCAAAAAAGATATTTTGGCCTTGGAAAGGGTTCAGAAAAGAGCAACTAAAATGATTAGGGGTTTGGAACGGGTCCCATATGAGGAGAGGTTAAAGCGACTGGGACTTTTCAGTTTAGAAAAGAGGAGACTGAGGGGGGATAGGATAGAGGTCTATAAAATCATGAGTGGTGTGGAGAGGGCAAATAAAGAAAAGTTATTTATTAGTTCTCATAATAGAAGAACTAGAGGACACCAGATGAAGTTAATGGGTAGCAGGTTTAAAACTAATAAAAGAAAGTTCTTCTTCACACAGCGCATAGTTAACCTGTGGAACTCCTTGCCAGAGGAGGCTGTGAAGGCTAGGACTATAACAGAGTTTAAAGAGAAGCTGGATAAATTCATGGAGGTCAGGTCCATAAAAGGCTATTAGCCAGGGGATAAAATGGTGTCCTTGGTGTCTGTTTGTCAGAGGCTGGAGAGGGATGGCAGGAGACAAATCACTTGATCATTGTCTTCGGTCCACCCTCTCTGGGGCACCTGGTGCTGGCCACTGTGGGCAGACAGGATACTGGGCTAGATGAACCTTTGGTCTGACCCAGGACGGCCGTTCTTATGTTCTTATGAGGAAGACCCCCACTCTGGGAGACTCCTGGTAGAGCCAGGACGGTTGGCAGCCCTAGTGGTTCCAGGGATACTTTTCTGTAAGTTGCATCTCTGCACTTACGGTCCCTTCAGACGAGCTCACCTAAGAATTGGTCCCTTTTTGCTGTCCTCAACAGCTGGGCATATACGTGTGTACGAGAGAGAGAGAGAGAGAGAGAATTTCCTCTCTTTTGAGTCATGCGGGATGAAGATCATTCCCTCCGTTTGCCACCGGAGAACGTGAAGCCCTACCCGTTCCCCCGCACTGTACCCTGCCATACGTCCCTGCTGCACGCGTCCCTCTGGCAGCCTCATCAGCCAATCACGCAAGGCCTGACTGCTCGTGTCTCCTTTGTGAGGTCGTTTACCACGATGCTAAAAGGGTGGGGCCAGCCATCCCCCCTGTAAATTCCATTGGTCCCAGAGCGGCGGGTGGAAAAGACTTTCCCCGCCTGACCGTGCACAATGCTCTTGCCTCCGCAACCCCTTCGCCACCTGCACGTTCTTTGTACAAAGCCCACGTGTCGGCACGATTCTTATTCATGCAGCGTGTTGTCACGGCGCCCGTGTTACCACCGATCCCTCTATTACATCCAAGGCCAAATGGCCTTTATACGATGCTCTAAGCAGGCCCCCAACACTGAACCGATAAGCAATTTGCCACATCACAGAGGCACAAAGCATTTGATCGGCTGCGTAGAAACGGGCTGAGCGCAGGACGCCTTACGCCTCACACTGAGCCCTTCTGAGTTTAGTTTGCGGACTCTTTACCAAACAGCAGGGGCCGCAGAAAGGGGGGTTATAACTTTGAAACGAAGACAGGCTTTGCCTTTCCACTTTTTGCCTGCCGAAAAGGTGAGCGACTGGGTGGAGAGGAGCGGACGGGGGCAGGTTCTCAGGGGGGAGCGATGGCGCAGGGGATGGGGCCTCGGGGAAAAGGATGGGCCCTTGGGGAGGGCAGGACCTGGGGGAAGGGCAGTGGGAAGGTGAGGCTTGGAAGGGAGGGATGACACAGCAGGTAGGGTCATGGGTTGGGTGTGGGCAGGAGCGGCCTGAGGCCGGCTGCAGCAGCTGGCGCCCCAGGCGGAAGGCGCGATCGGCGCCCCTGCCTGCACGGCCGTCAATGGCCATGACGTAATCACGGGGCGACGTTGTCATCGGGTGCCCGGGCCAGCGGCGCCCGAGGCAACTGCCTAGTTTGCCTAGGCTCAGGGCCACCCCCGGGTGTTGGTTTCTCCTTGGCTTTTTAGGGAGCTTCTGCTGCTCCTGTCAAACAAGTGATGTCACCGTCTTTGGCTAAAAACCAGCTTGTGACAATTCACCTTTGCTGCCAGGCTGAATCCCGAGCAGATTCACAGCCCTCTTCCTGCCCACGGCTCTTCCTCCCCTCCCTCCCGCTGCCCCACAGCTTTGCCTTAGCCCCTGGGGTCAGACAGGCCTGGATTTTGGAGCCGGGGCGGGAAGGGCCCCGTGGCTCTTTTCAAGACAGAGTCCCTTTGTCTTTTTTAAAACCATCTGCAGCCACCCCCCTCGCTCAGACGCCTTTTTAGAAACCTTCCCTTTTTCATTCCTTATCCTAGGAACCAGACGCCTTCCCTGCGTCCTTCCATCTGGCTTAGAAATTGGTATTTTCTAGGTCCCTTCCTCTTGCTCGTCGGGGCCCTGCCTTACCACACAGCTATTTCCTTAACCCCACGCAAGCCTCCTCGAAATCTTTCATTTCCGCTTTCTCCTTCCCCAGGGATGCCGCTTTGGGGGATCCACAGCACGCCGGCTTCTCCAGCACGCCCTTTGGCGGCTTTCGCAGTGGCCAGAAGGGTTTTGCTCTGGGATCCTTCACTTCCCTGGCATTCGGAGCGCCTGTCACGCTCCATCGCTGCGGAACCCGCTGTGCTCCAGCGCTTTCTCGTCACGCCTGCTGCTAATCTCGCCGGCGTCACTTTCTTTTCCCGAAACCTGCTGTGAGTTGGCTGGGTGCCTGAGGTCTAGGGCGTGCCTGGCCGCAGGAGCCCCAGGGAGTGAATTACTTGCCCCCCCCCAGCAGTTTCAGCTGGAGCGGTGCAGCGCTTCCGGGACTGCCTCCGGAGCCGGGTGAAAGTCAGCTAGTGCCCGTTCCGAACACCAGGCTGGCTTTGTGCAGCGCCGTGCCGTGGGCCCGAAGTGACAGCGTGTGGGTCTGGGATCGCAGAGCTCGGCTGCCTGGGGTCTAGGGCGCCTCATCGCCCCCTGCTGGGGGCCCACTCATGTGGGGAAGATCCCGATTTTCCTGGCTACACACGCTGGGAGATGCCAGGGCACAGCAGAAAAGGGCCAGCTGGTGGCGTGGCTGGTTTGACTGGTCATCCCTGCGTGTGGATAGCCCAGGGTGGGGTACGCCCCTTGGGAACAGAACCACGGCTGTGCGCTCTGCCCGGCGGGAGGGGCTGCGTGTGCCGGGGGCAGCAGCGGGACGTCCCAGCTGGAGAGGGACAGTCCGTGGGGAGCTGAGCAACTGGGCTGTCGGCCGGTCATTGCCTGACTCAGGCAGGGTGGGCCTGGGCTGCTCCGGAGGGCGAGTCCGGAGCCGGAGCGGGGAGCAGGCTTTTCCGTCCTGCCTGGAGGAGGCCACCCAGGGATCACTGTGCAGATCAGAGCCCCCTCGCAGGGGCCACAGCTCTTCCACAACGGGGGAAACCGAGGCACCGAGGCGCACGACTTGCCCAGAATCACACAAGGAGTCAGCAGCAGAGAGCGCCCTGCCTTAACACTCCTGCCTCTGTCCATCCCCCCAGCCTGCCCCCGGCAGAACCCAGAGCCTGGCTGGCCCACCCAGACGACACCCCCAGGCGAGCCTGGCTCCCCGCCCTCCGTTCAGCCCCTACGCGCACGGCTGGCAGCTGGGGTCAACCAACACCCCTCACGGGGGGAAGGCGCTGGTGGGGGCCCACCTTGGTGCAGATGCTCAGGGCCCCCAGAGTTTGGGGTTCCGGAACACTCCCCCCACCGGGGATAAGGCCCAGCCCCACGTCTGCTGGGGGAGCAGAGGGGAGCCAGGCCTGGGCTGGCAGAGACGGGTGTCGACAGCTGTGGAAACGGGACTGGAACAGAGCTGGAATTCCACTCCCACCCTCTCCCTCCCTGCCAGCCCCGGCTCCCCCCGGCTGCCCCGTGGCATTGCCCCTGCATCCACCTCCCCGGCAATCACGGGTGGCACGAGCGAACGCACAGTCAGCGAGCTGAAGAGAGGCCGTACGACGGTTCGAGCCAGCGCCCCGGAGGGTTAGCGACTTGTTTACAACTTTGAGAGCAAGGACTGTGGGCGCGGAGGAGACAAAATGGTACAGCAGGAGGCCACGGGCCCAGATAAGGAGGATTAATGGGAGGAACCTAATCCAGGCTACGCGACTGTTTATCGCCCGTGGCAAGGCCAGCAGAATCGGGTGGTGCGAACGGGCGGCTTCAAGATCAGTCGTGGTCACACCAGCAAAGAGGAGCGTATGCCATCACCCCACCCAGGCTGCGTGCGCCAGCGGATAACACCCCCCGGCTGGCCCCGGCCGAGGGAATATAGACCACACGTTGGAGTCCATCCCGTCGGCACATTGGGGTGACGGGCGTGTGGCCCTTCCACCTCCACCACATTAATCCACATTCCCTGGGGTCTGGCCAGCCCCCGGGAGTGCATGTTTGGGAGAGTCTTACGATTGGACTCAGAATTAGGCTGCTAAAATGAGACTTCGACTGTTGACGATTCAATTTAAACATTGCTTTTAACCTGCCTTTTAAGGGCTAATGCCTAGATATATAGATCGCTTTTGAAGCGGCTCCTGAATTACTTGCAATAAAGCTTCTTAAAGGTATAGCTGGGCTACTGCGGATCTGTTGGTCTGTGACGCAGATCAAAGGCCGTACAACAGCCTCTCTCCATCCCCCCAACCTGCCGCCAGCAGAACCCAGAGCCCTGGCTGGCCCACCCAGAGGACACCCCGCAGGCGAGCCTGGCTCCCTGCCCTCGGTTCAGCCCCTGCGCACACGTCTGGCAGCTGGGGGTCAACCAACACCCCCTCATGGGGGGAAGGCGCTGGTGGGGGCCCACCTTGGCTCTCCCACTTGGTGCAGATGCTCCGGGTCCCCAGAGTTTGGGTCTCTGGAATCCGCCCCCCGTCGGGGATAAGGCCCGGCCCCGTGTCTGCTGGGGGAGCAGAGGGGAGCCAGGGCAGAGCTGGCAGAGAAAGGGTGCCGGCAGCTGCGGAAATGGGAATGGAACAGAGCTGTAATAACAGAGCTAGAATAACACTCCCACCCTCTTCCTCCCTGCCAGCCCCGGCTCCCTCCCACAGCCCCGACTGCCCCGCAGCCCTGCCCCTGCACTTGCCTCCACGGCACTGCTTGGCTCAGGGGTACGGAGCCCCTGTCATGGCTGCACCAGGCTGCGGGACCCCCCGCGGTGCCCCGCTGGGCCCCAGCAGCGGACGCCCCCCCCGCCTGCCTGCGGGAATGCTGCTCCTGCTGCTCCTCGGCTGCTGGGGAGACGGGGCAGGTAAGCGGGGCCCCAGCACCTCCTGCCGACCTGGCCCCTGCGGCTCCCTCGGATTCCCGGCCGTGCGGTCCAGGGCCGGGGGCTCAGGTCAGGGCTCCCCTGCAGATGTCGCGACAGCCCCTGAGACACGGGGAAGCCACAGGTCCCCGGCCGGCTTGGAGGGGTTTCCTGCACTGGGAGCCCACAGGAAAGGCCGGTGCCGGCAGGTCTGAGAGGGCTCCTGCCGGGAGAGACCAGCCGTGCTGGCACGGCCAGGCCTGGGGGGCAGCAGCCCTCACAAGGGGGGGTGAGCAGGGGGAACCGGGATGAGCAGCCAGGTGCGGGTGCCCAGAGCGGGGGGGGGCTGGCGGGAGTGGGGGGAGGTTGCCCCCGGCCCCCTCTGACTCCGCGTGCCTGTCCTCCCAGCGCTGTCCACCTTCACCATGCTGCAGCTCGCCCGCTTCCCCGACAGCAGCGGCGCCGTGGAGTTCTGGGGGAACGCCTCCCTGGACGGCGCGCCCACCCACAGCCTGCGCGGCTTCAACGCCAGCCAGCTGCAACCGCTGGAGCCCCCGGCCCGCTGGCAGGAGCGGGCCGACAGCCTGCGGGGTTACTTACAGGCCTTCCACGGCTTCGTGCGGGTGATCGCCGGGGAGCGCAAGGTGCCGTGTGAGTGCTGGGGGGGCGCTGACAGCTGGCATGGCACGAGGGGGGCAGCAGCCAGAACCTCTGCCGGTGGGGACTTAGATCTTGGGGTGGCCCCGAGTCACAGCTGAGGCGAGCAAAGGCAGTTAGGTGGGGGAGCTGGGGCGGGGAGTAGTGGGGGAAAGCCGGTGGGCATAGGGGCCAGGATGGAGGGAAGAGGAGGGAACACGCTCGGTGCCGGGAGCAGCCAGCAATGGGGAGGGTGCTGCTGGGTGCCCCCTTCCCCCCCAGAGCAGGTTGGGATACTCGCCTCGCCCATGCCAGCCTGACCCCTCGGGCTCTGCCCCCCAGACCCCCTGCACCTGCGTTGCCTGCTGGGCTGCCAGCTCGCCCCGGACGGCACGGCCCGCAGCTTCTACGAAGTGGCCCTCAACGGAGACGACTTGCTGAGCTTCCAGGTGGCCAATGCCAGCTGGGCGCTGGCCCGGCCCAAGGAGGGGGACGCGCTGGCCACGTTCGTCCAGGCCCAGGTGAACCGGTACCCAGAGACCACCTCCGGGCTGCAGGCCTTCCTGGAGACCACCTGCGTGGAGTTCCTGAGGCGGCACAGCAAGATGGAGGGAGCCAGGCCTGGTACGCGAGGGGGTTCCGGGAGCGGGCCAAGGGGCCAGGCCTGCAGCCGAGGAGGGGCAACGGCTGCCCTCGCTGGCCCCACGGTACAACCCCTCCCCGGCCGTGGGATGGAGCCCGGCCCTGGCTGAGCCTGCACCTCTTGTGTCTTGCAGCCGGACAGCACGGGCGCTCGCACACACCTCTAGCGCTGGGCCTCACCTTCGGGGCCTTCGCCCTGGCAGCCGTGGCCGTGGGAGTCTTCCTCTGCACAGGACGGCAGAGATAGCGGCGGCCGCCCCAGCCGGCGCAGCGTGTGCGTGGGGGGACATTTCTGCTGTTGCTGCTTCCCGGTGAGGGAGGGGAACGCTGCTCGCTCCCCCCCCGATCTGGTGTGGATCGCCCGCCAGCCTTGGGGTGGGGTGCGGGGCTGGAGCCGCAGCCGGGACCTTCGCAGGATCTGCGGGGAGGGCTGGTACATCGATGAGGGTTTCTGGAGTGTTTGGGGGGGGGGGAGCGCAGCTGGAACTCCAGCCAGCCCCTCCCTTTTGGCGGGGTGTGTGTGTGGGGGGAGCCCTGCCTGACTCCTTGGCAAGGCCCCACAGCTGCTCCCAGCACGTGGCCACTGGCTGGGCAAGGGGGCAGGTGGGGGCCGGGTGGCCTGAGCCTTGGCGCTCAGCTGGGCAAGGATGGTTCTCTGTTCGCCTGAATCTGGGGAGGTGCAGCCCGAGGAGAGCCCGTCCGCCCCGGCTACCCAGCCAGTGGCTCAGCCGGGGGGGGGGGGGGGGGGGCCTTGGTAGGAAGCACCGGGAGGCCTGGCCCCACACAGCCCTGCAGATCACCTCCTGAGGGCCCAGAGCCTTTGGCCCCCAAAGCACAAGCCGGCTTAGCGCCCACGGGCTCTACCGCGCTAATAAACGCTGCCTGTGTTTGACTCGCCTTCTCCTTTCCTCAAGGCGTGCGCCCGGGGGGTCTGCAGCCCAGCGCTCAGATGCAAACTGGGCTTTCCCACAAGCCCGATTCGTGGCGGGAAGGGGAGCGGAGGGGGGTGTGTGGGGGGGGTTGTGGGTGTCCTACCCCGCAGCTAGTGTGATTGTGGAGGAGCGAGGCGAGACTCCTTTAGGGAACAGAAACGCGCTGGACAAGATTTCAAACACAAGGGGGCCTCAGAGGCCGGCTCCGAGCCTCCGATTGAACCAACAGGCCTGGGTGTCACAGACAGAACCGCACACGGAAAGCGGATCCGTGGAGGAGAGTGGGAACCCGGAGCTGAAATCTCAGGCCAAAATGGGTCTCACCCTGCCCGAGCAAAACGCGCCCGTTCTCCCTCCTGCCCGGAAGCGTATTGTCCGCACACGCCTCCCCACCCCCGGAAAAGGGGCAGCTTTCTGGCACAATGAGGTTTGCCATGTTGTCCGCCCCCGCCTGGTGCCAGGCCAGAGGCAGGGGGCACCGGGACAGATGAGACAGGGCCGTACATTTGTGGGAAGATTTAACGGGAATGGCTGAGAGCGCCCCTCGGGCAGATGTGGAATTCTTAACCGGGTGCAGGCGGCTTGGGGCTGGGTTTTATTCACTCCTCTCTGGTTGCGCCGCTGCTGGTGTGGGGCAGGAGTTCAGGACAACACCCGCCAACTGGGCTGGCTCAATTTGGGCCTGCTCCCAAAATGCCCAGCCCCTGCCCAGCACGGAGGTTGGAAAGGGAGGGCGATGGGGAGAGCCCGGCGTGGGTTCTGCCCACGCCGCCTCCAAACACCCGGCCTTTCACCGTCAGAACAGGAAACGGCCAAGGAGCTGTGGCTTCCTGCTTCCAGGATGTCTGCTCTTCCTGCTGCATTTCTGCCCAGCAGCTTCTGGCTCCGGGCACTAGTGCCGCCGCGGCGGGGGGCAGGGTAGCATCCCGCAGCGAGGCCAGGCGCAGCAGGAGCAGCGCACCACGGGGAACGTGCCTGCCGGGAAGCGCGGAGGCCTAGCGGCACAGCCAGCGGAGGGGTCTCTGCCTCGCCCCACCTGCTGTCACTCCGTTGTGCGCTAGACTGGAGCGAAGCCCGAGGAAGCACCACGGTGCTAGGGAGCTGGGGAGGAGCCCAGCTGCAGCAGAGGCACCAAGAGCCACACGGGGCAGAGTCACCGAGCTCTTCCCAAGGGCATGAGGTTTGCACCGCGCAGGGTCTACTGGAAACTGAGCTTGAACCTCCCCACCCCCGCTCTTGTGCCTCTAGCACCAAGCCCCCAAAGTCCCTCCCCCCCAGGGCTCCAGCGTGTAGTGGGCCGGGGGCGTTGGCGTCTCCGGGCAGAGGAAAGCAGCACCGACGCCCACGGAGCAGGAGCGCGTGTACGGGCGGCTCTGCTGCTCCGGCCCGGCCCTGTCCCACGAGCCCAGAGCGGAGCAGGGGAAAGGAAGGAATAGCCGGCTGTCCCTACCTGCATGGAGCGAGGTGCCCCGCAGCCGGCTTCTCCGTCCGCATGCGCTCCAAGGCTTTGTCTGGGACCGCGTCTGATGGCACGCCACCCCGGCCAGCCCCATGGTCCCTCCCAGGGCCACCAGCAAGGGCCTGCGACCCGCTCCCAGCCCAGCAGCACGGCCCCCTCCCACCCGCCGTTCAGATGCTGCACAGCTCGCAGGACACATCCATTTGCATTAGGACAGAGCCTCCTTCAGAGCCAGTGCTGCTTGGCCGCAGAGCCAGTCAAGTGCCATTGAACACCAGGAAGGTTTGTTCAGTCCTCGCAGGGCCAGCGGTTCTCTGCCGGGGATAGCAATCCAACCAAGCCAGGGTGGGGTGAATACCTCAGCGAGCACTCGCCTGGGCCCGGGAGGGAAGGGGCTGGGTTTTTAGAGCCCTGCAACGTGCAGAAAGGGCCAGGGGACAGCTGAGCTCTTCGGACAAGACACGGGCCTGGCTGGAAGCCTGAATTTTGCAGGCAAAAGACTGGTTTGGGCATCGAGGGGGTCAGGGAGGACCTGTCCGCCCCCGAACTCCAGCCCACAGATTTACAGCCTCTCCCTCTTGGCTCCCAACAGAAAGGGAGGTGAGAGGAGTCAGGAGCTATAATGCGGCCCAGCCCGGGGAGAGAAGAGGTGGCGGAGTGTCAGAGAGAAAACCTCAGGGGAGATCACAGCAAGACACACAAAGCAAGGAGCAAAATGCTTTGAGAGGGTCCAGAAAAGTAACATCAAAATATATTTAAAAACCAGACATTCCAATTTGCACTGAGTTGAACACCCCCACGCCCCCACTCGTTTGCTCGGGGGCTTTGCTCCCTGCACCAGTCCCAGGAACTATAGGCAGCACCCGCTACGCCCTGCAACAGGAAACCACGTGAACACCTTCACCCTTCGCAAACACGCTTGGACCGTCGTCGCTCCACCCTCCCGCCGCCTCATTCCCCGAGGGGCGGAAGAGGAGCCGGCCGAGAGATACGGCTGGGTTCAGGTTTCCTTTGCGAGCCAGTCCAGGCAGGGGGGTTAGTAGCCCTGCAGTCCGTTGTACACCTTCTGCACAGAGCCTTGCTTCAGCAGCTGCCTCAGACCTGGGCGAGAAAAGGACAGTCACCGCTTGAAGGCCCGCGGGCAGCTCGGAGCCGTGCAGTGTGATGAGCCGGCAGGCCAGCCAACTCACAGGGCAACAGCCTAACTCCATCTCAGCTACCCCTACGCTCCTGCAAGGAGAGCTGGAGCTAGGAGACTGTGGTTAGAGCAAAGCCTTCTTACCTGCCCTCCCCCGCTCTGGGTAGGCTGAAACATGGCAGGGCCGGGACCTCCTCAGCTAACGGGGATGGGGATGAGGGAAACGGCAGCGAGAGGAGAGGCGTAAGATTCTCCCGCACATACTACCCAGTACACTGCTCCAGGATCCTAGGGGCCCGGGAGAAAGCCGAACCCTGGATACGTTCTCTGGCCTCCTGCATTGCTAGAAGTGAAGTGCCAGACTTCACACGCCGCCAGGGGCGCCAGGCCTAGCCAAGCCACGTTTCGGTCTGTTTCGATGGACTGATCGGATGTCCTGTGGGTCCGACAGCGAGGGCTGGGAGCTGACTGGCTGGCATGGGGTGACTGAGGCTCTGGGCAGTCTCAACACAGTCTCCCACTTAGTGGGCCTCTGTAGTAAAGGAGGGACCGAGAGACCAGGCACCTCGCCACCGAATGCTGCAAGACACGGTGGGAGCAGGAGAGGCCGGAAAGAGCACAAAGCCGTTCTGACAGGAGAGCAGCAGGAACGCCACTTTGCTTAGACTTTGAACCCTGGGCGTGCCGCTACCCTCTGAACATCCCTGCCGCTCAGGAAGCAACGCTCCGCCGGCGCAAGAAAGCCGATTCAACGAGAAGCGCTGTAAGGAACGCACTCTGGCGCGCGCACGGGGGCCCTCTGGAACGTCAGCTCTGGCCAGCGGGTGGCAGAGACTCCGGGCCAAGGGACACCGGGGAAGCAGAACACGTAGCTCAATTTCCCGTCTTTCGAGATTCCGCCCGGCAGGATTTGCGCTAATGGAGCCCAAGCTCAGGAGGCGCCTCCCAAGCGGGCACACGTATCGCTACAAACAGCAGCAACGCTTGGGCCAGGGCCACCAACGAGAAACGGAATTTTGTCCTTACTAGACCAACACGGGCGAACAGGACTATTCCGGCCAAACACAGATCCACCCTGCAGTGGGCGGGACGCATCCTCTCACCCAGCTAAGGAGCCTTCAAAGAGAGGAAGGCAGGAGGGGCCATGAGGGCTCCATCAAGACCCCCAGATCCCCTCTCCGGTGTTGGTGCACCAGACGCAGGGGGAAGGATGGGGCTCGGTGACTTTCACAGCTGTAGCTGATTTTCCTTAATGTTCCCGAGCATCTCTGTGCTCCAGGGGCGGAGAGCCAGGGAGAGAGCAGCTATTCCCTGACACAGCAGGGCTGCTTCCACCCTTGCCCCAGAGCAAAACCCAGCTCCAAAGAGAAGTGGGTGCAGATGCTGGGAAACTCGGGGAAGTCTGAGAGACTGTTCTAGCTAGGGAGAAGCCAGAGCAGGACTAGGTCCAGTGTTAACCCATCTCCAGCAACGGCGCAGTCTGTCCCTCGGACATAGCAGCAGCTCCACAAATATCGGACCAGTGATCCATCTAATCTCACCTGGAAGCCTTCTGAGGCTTCTGAGACCAGATGTTGCAGAGGAAACAAGGCACGGCCCACCGTGCATCTAGCCAGTTGTATTACGCTGTACGCAGGCGGGGGAGAGAACTCCTCCCTGATCCCTGCGGGTGGGTATCTTACATTGCAAGGCTAAGCTCGATCAGTGGTCAGAAAGTTGAGAGATGGGGGTAGGTTTCGGAAGCACAAACCTTCCCGCTGCTCGTCGGTCAGCTGCTCTTTGGGGAAGTCCACATCGAAAGTAATGATCAGCGAGCCTTTGATGTTGTTGTTGTCGAAGTTTGGAAGACCGTCTCCTTTTTTCCACAGTTTGGCCCCAGGTTTTGTGATTTTATCTCGGGCAACATGAACCTACAAAGAAGGGAAATTTGAGAACAGCGTTCGTTTCCTGTTATCCTAGATCTCCTTTCTGGCTATGCTCGGGGTACGCTCAATCCTCCACAAAACCAGACTTGGCTGCTGGGACACGGAAGGGCATTAACACAGAGCTTAGGGCAATGTATACCAGCACATCTGCTCTAGTCTGGAAGCTAATCATGGATTGTGCCCTCACTGGTAGCTTCTGGAGCAGATTCCAGAAGGTCAAAATGGGGCTTTTTAAATCTCTAGCTGAGACAACACGGTCCGTGGCTAACGGCTGCAACCAGCAGAGTCCCTGGACCTAGGGAATTCGTAACAAATAGTTTTGCTTGTAAAGAACATGGAAGTAAACTCTTGACTCACCTTGTGCCCATCTAAATGGGCAATATCCATTTCAAAGCCTACCAGAGCCTCGACCAGCGAGATAGTGACGTTCGTATACAAATCATCCCCTCTCCTTTCAAAGACCGGGTGCCTGTGAACAGAGCGTAGGGACCTGAACCTCTGACCTCTCCCTGCACCACTTCTGCGAGAGTCAGGGCGAGAGCCGAGCAGAACTGGCTTGGCACACCAGAAATCACATCAACGTGCACTTTCACGGCACCGAACAGGCCGATTTTGACCAACTGTTTTGGCCAAAAAAGACCCAAGATAAAACCTTTCGGAGACCGTGTTTTATTTGGACACTCCAAATGTTTCGTTTCAATCAGAACAAAGCGCTTCCATTGTACGTGTTGGGGAGAAAAAGGAAAAACTCAGAACCGCCCCAAAGGAACGGATTAAAAAAAATATTTCCATTTGGCCGCAGGACGGAAAAGTCAAGTATTCAGTGAGTCAGGACCTCTAGGTTATACGCCTCCCTCCCTAAGGAAGGGGCTTGGGCAGGTCACACAGATCCCAGAAGAATGGAGAAGATGTTTGTTAGTCTGATTCAGTTTCCTTTTCCTGTGGCTGCACGTTACTAAGAGTCTTACCTTGGGCGCTGGAGAGAGTGGAGAGGACACACTTGCCGGGCATACCCGAGCCGTGAGACACCTCACTACTGCCTGCTCTTAGCTGGACAGAGTTGGTGTGTGCCTGCCGGGGCCAGCCCCGACTCTGCCAGCCACGGCACGAGTGCTCCCCACTGAGTCCTCGCACGCCCCATGCTGGCAGAGGCATGTAAATTAGACTGCTCCACATAGCAGTCGTATCCCTTATGCCTCCTGAAAGGAGGTTTACAGAATCGGTCGGCAAAGGCTTTCCTTGCTGACCGATCCGCGTCTTGACTGCTGCGTTGCGCTGACGATCAGCTGAGCCGGCACAATGCGGTGGCCATTTTTATTTTAACGAAGCGGGGGCTATTTAAATCCCCACTTCCTTGACTATATCGGTATGTCTAATTTACATGCATCAGTGATCAGAATGACGAGCGCGACGTGGGCAGACATTAGAGAACTCCCACAACGTGCGCCGATGGACTGGCGTGTGATCACAGAGGTGAGGATCCCTCTCCGCACGTCTGTGCCCTTTGACGGGCACCATGGGGTACCTCGGTCACACCGTCCCATGTGACTCACCCAGCAGCTCCCTTTTCCCATTCGAGGGACGTGCATTGCTAAGGGCTTTCCGCTCTGGAGAGCGGTGTCAAAGCACCATGGCGTTCATCCAGCGGCTACTGTTCAAACATAGGTTTTGGGCCAAACAAAGCAAAAAGGGAGCATCCTTTGACTGTCAGGCCACTATCTCAGGGTATCCCAAGACCCTTCATCACACAGCCCTGACTCCAGCCTCCGCCGTAGCCTGGCCTCGTGGATGCTGCGGGTGGGTAACTGACAAAGGTGCCAGGTGAGCGGGCAAAACTGACACACAAACCACTAGTCAGTTTCATTCCTCGGAGCCAGGAGAGAAGCTGGTTACTTACTTGAGAACTTTGATTCGGAAGCGTAAGTCACCTGGCTCCCCGTCCACGTGGGGCTCACCTGGGGAAGGAAGCCAGCCATGGTGTGTTACACAGAGTTGATGCTTCATCAGCAAGCAGCCAGCTGGTCTGACATCAGAGAGACTCAGCTCACTGGGGGGGCATGGTCTTGTGCTCTTCTATCCCCCAAAATCCACACCCTTCTTTCAAAGGACTCCCTGCCTGCATGCAACTGCTTAGTCCGAGGCACCAAGGGTTTGGGAGCACGCAATTAGCGCGGAGACTGACACACAGATACGGCAGCTTCTTGCCACATCCTTGGCAGGGATGTTAAAATGCATTTATTTAAGTAAATGTGTAACGGCTGAAAATGTCACATTTATACATGGGGGGGGGGCATGGCTCCCCAAGAGCCAGTGCACACAGGGAGCCAGCTTTTAAGCCAGCTCCTTGTGCGTACCAGCTTCTGTGGAGCCACCTGCACATCACCCCCTGCCGTGCTGCTGCCTCTGATAGAGGAGGACACCTAGAAACCTGGAGGAGCGCAGGAAAAGCTGCTATGAACTGTGCCAATATGGATTTGTGCTGTTATCCAAAGTCTACACAGCGAACCGTAAGAAACTGGGAGCATTACAGCTCACAGGGATGGGTAAAGCCAACCAATGACTTACTGCGACAGGGCATCATGATACTGCTCTAAAACGTCAGCGTTACGAATGCAAGAGAGATGAACTGAACAGCCAAGTGCACTCCTCATTTGGAACTGGACGTGCACAATCAGCGGCAGAGACTTAACCCTGCCCCCAAGACAGTCCAGTACGGTGTTAAACGTAAAGTACTAAGGAAAATAGAGGAGGAGTTCAAACCAGCTCGACAAGGTCAGGGACCTGTTCTGGCGCTTGTTTTATTTAAATGGTTCAGTCCAGCATTTATAGTCTGCACGGTTACGTTTCAAGCTCAAAAACTGTAAACTTGGGCCAGGGGATTTACACACACACTTTGAACAGAGCCGGGCGTTGTGGCAGACATGCTGCAGGCCCACCTTCTGATTAAGGATGTTAAAACGCAGTTAACTGACTAGTCGATAGAATTTCCATCGACTAGTCGATAGGCACGTCCGCATTCCTCCTGCTGGGGCTCTTGGACATTTCAAAGGAGGAATGCAGAATTCCTCTACAGCCCAGGCCAGCGGGAAGTCCCACGGACTCCGGGCTGTATGCGGGTGCCTGCTTTGAAATGCACGATAGTCCCTAGCAGGGGCTCTTGTGCATTTCAAAGCCAGGGAGAACCCCGGGGTCAGTGGGGGACTGACCCTGGGCTCCATGATATGCTGCACGCCGCTAGGAGCCTGGGGTCAGCTGAGGACTCCCCAGCTGATCCCGGGTTCCGCGCAGCACTTCCCCCCAGGTTCCACGGCAGCTGCCCCTTTGAAAAGCTGCCTTTAAAGAACCCTTCCCCCATAGAGGCAGCAAGGGGCAGGATATCGACTAGTCAAAAGACTATCTGATAAGCAAACGCTTATCGGATAGTCGACTAGTCTAACATCCCTACTGCTGATAGGAATGCTTTCCCCGCCTGTGGCCAGATGTCTAATCCAAAAGCAAGGGGAAGCAGGGCATTGCTAGCAGTAACTGGAGGGTGCAGTCTCTAGACAGAGAATGCACAAGACAAACCAACTGCTTAACAGAGACAAGCACAAAGCAATACCCCACCGCAAGCACCACGGCTCTGTAATGCTGCCTGCATCTCCCCGTGTCCCCAGGCCGTTCAGTAGGGCGGGCGGGCGAGCTGCCTACCTTCCCCGATGAAGGGGTACTCCATGCCATCCCTCACGCCCGGCTCGATCTCTACCTCCAGTGTTCGCTCCTCATTCACCAGCCTGGAGAGAGAGAAACCAAGTAGAAGGCCGGGTGCTCTGCTCAGCAAGCCGGCAGGCGTCACTCATTTGATTGGACTAGCCTGAGTGCTGCTTCTCTCCTGCTGCTTGTATCATTTGTTGCGCACGGCCCAGAGTGGGGGAGGGGGAAAGGTGTCCACTGGTCAACCAGGACAGGCAGCAAAGAGCTAAGCTACGGAGCCCACCAGTCGTGCAGCCTATCCCGGGGGACCCGCACTCCTGTCCAACTTTAGCTGCGTGCACAGCCATGCCGGATGACTGCTCTGGATGGGCAGGTCGAGAGTGGGGCTGAAAGAGGAGGTTCAAACCCCCTTCCGCCTGAGACCAATCAAACGCGCTGCTCTTTCCCAGGAAGTCCGCCCACCGGGTAGGCCATGTGGGTAACGCACTGTGAGGCATGCTGAGTCAGCTATCTCACGGTGCAAGGCAGAAACGGCACACTCACTTGACATTGGGACACTCATCACAGACAACTTCCTGTGTCATCTGGAACCGCCCGGGGCCTAGCTGCGTGGTCCTCATCTCTTGCCGGCAGTTGCATTTCCGTTTGCCAGGAGCCTGCCTGGCCACCGGCTTGTTCCTAACAACCTGCAAGAAACACACACGACAGTGTCACATCAACCAGTCACACTCGGGTGGCATCTCAAGGCTTTCCAAGGAGCAGGGTTTCTTCGAGCACCATTCTAGACAACAAGCCCTTTTACAATCACAGCACACGCGCTGCACCCGGAACAAGAACTGCCTTTGATCTTGGAAATGCCGCTCTGTAAACCAGGGTGGGGAACCTTCTTTCTACCAGAGGCTACTGACTTACAACTAAAATCAGTCTGGGGGCCACACACAGCCCCTTGGGGTGTAGGAGGAGACTCCGAGCGCCTCATGGCTCCAGAGTAAGGCCGGAAATGAGAAGTTCAAGGTGTAAAAGGCGGCTCCAGACTGGGGCCAAGGGATTTGGAGTGCTGGGGGAGGGGGGGTTCTGACCTTGGGCAGAGGGGTGAGGGGTCTGGGAGGGAATTAGGGTGTTGGAGGGGTTCTCACCTTGGACAGAGTTTCAGGGTGGATGGTGGCCAGAGGGTTGGGAGTGGAGTGCTGGCTCCAGTCAAGCACCGCTTACCATGGGGGCTCATAGGCAGCAGGGCTAAGGCAGACTCCGTGCCTGCCCTAGCCCTGCACTGCTCCTGGGAGCTGCCATGATGTCGACAGGCAGCTCTGTGCAGTGCACAGGCGCCGACCCCGCTGCTCCCATTGGCCGTGGTTCTCAGCCAATGGGAGTTGCCAGGGCAACTCAAAGCTTCCGTTGTTGCCCGTCCCTGCACCTAGGGGCTGTGGGTACAGCTGAACAGCCTGCCTAGCACTGGAGCTTCCTCCCAGAGCCAGGTGAGCCGGAGCACATGGTTCCAGCCACACTAAGTGCTCAGGCAGCACAGAAGCCACTGGGCTGCTGTTACAGCCATTTTCCTTTGCAGCCTGCTGCCCAAGCGTGTACGCCCCTCTCCAAAGAGGTAACAGAGGTAACCTCTCCAAAGAGGTTTAGGCTGAAACAGCGGCTGTCTTTGATGAATTACTTTGGGAAACTGGCCAAATCCCATTCATCTCGATGACGAGGGGAGAGTTCTTCTCTGCAGACATTTGTTTCATATTCACCCCTCTATGAACAAGCTTATTTGAACGCTTTAAATCTGGCCGAGGCGCTCGTCACTGGAGACGTGCACTATGTGGTCACATGCCGCAGGACGCAATTCCTGGCCTCACTTCAAAATGTGGTTTCATACTTGGTTTTTACTGGGTTCAGCGTCTGACAGGATTCCCAGGTCCAGATACAAGTGCTCCCGACATGCATGTGTGTCTATTGACATATTACTTGGATGGGAAAATCCAATCTCTTTATAGAGAAGAGCTCAAGGAAAGTAATGCAGTGTTGATGCTCAGGAAGCTCAAGTGACAGTTCCTAAATCTGCTACAATTTGGCCATGTTTCATATGTTCAGGTACACCGTTTGTACACTGCCGTTTACACCCCCAAGGCCTAGATACACCTCAGCTGAGAGGAGTGACTGCAGCCTAGTAATCTGGGTCGATCAAAGGTAGCTCCCATCACATGAGCAGCAAAGATAGCCATTCCTGCCCAGGGCATACTTCAAGGGCGTCATTCAACCTAGCTTCGATCTAGCATCACAGCGAGCTTGGGTACATCTCCATGTGCTCCAATCACACCTGAAAGCAGTGCAGACACATCTACCCCGGAAGTTAAGGGTTAATTGCTTCAGGAAGCATAATTTTGAGGAGAGAGGTTAACGGGCTCATCGGTTAACCATCACGGTTACACGCGCCACTCCCTGTTGCCTCTGTTACAGAGGCAGCGAGGGATGCAGGGGAGGTGGGAGCCAGTGCGTGTGTGTGCAGAGCCGCCCAGCCCCCCAGCACTGCTACCTCTGTGGCTTCCCATGTGACAGCTCCCATGGAGCCGCCTGACGCCCCTCCTTCCCCCGCCCCAGAGGCTAAATGAGCTCATTTAACGCTCCCTCTCTTTGCTGCAGCTTTCCGTTGTGTTTCTAAGTGACCCAGTGGGGAACAGCCCTCCCCATAGTGCTGCTGGTTCCAAGAATTCCACTGGGTATCTGGCAGCAGCAGGGCGATGCAGAGCATAAAAATAATCCCAGCATCCCCTCTCAGCCACGTCTCTTTCATACCTCCTCAGACACACGGCTACAAGTGACCCATTTCCATTTCTTTCTAAGAATGCACCATTCCCACCAAGAGTCAGGCCAGCCATCCCTAGCAAGTGCCAGGCTTCCGTGAGGAAGCTCCTAGAAATAGACTATAGCACTTACTTCCACAAAGTTTCCTGAATACACTTCCTCCAGTGTCACTTCCAGGTCCACAATGATGTCACTTCCTCGTGGAATATTCCTGTCTTGCTGACGAGGACTTCCTCCAAACATGAAACCAAAATCCCCAAAGAAGCTACGGAATAATGGACAGTCATTAATTCAGGAAGAAGTCTAAGTTCAAGATGTATGCTGTCATGTGGCAGCATAAACAAGATCTTGTTCCAACACAGAGATCAAATGCGGTATTAGGCTCCCTCGAAGCCTCTTCTCACCACCATATAATATGCTCTGTACTAGGGATGTAACCGAGTAGCCTAGCATCTGATAAGGATATACTTATCAGACAATCGACTAGACTAGTCGCCCTCCTCCCCCCGCTGCCTCTCTCTGATAAACGCAGTCGAGGGAGAAGGGGGAAAGCAGGAACCAGTGCTGGGGGGGAGGGGAGCTGGCTTAAAAACAGGTTCCCCCCAGCACTGTCTCCGTGGAGGGGAAAAGGGGGGGAAGCAGGGGTGCAGCGGGGAACTGGTGTTGCTTCCTCCTTGGGGCTCTTGCTATATTTCAAAAGCTCAGCTCTTCCGCCTTCGAAATGCCCTTATCAACTAATCAAATAGTTGATGCAAATTGCATTGCCTAGTCGAGTAGCTGATTAATTTAAATTTAACATCCTTACTCTGTACAGCAAATTGCACACTGTCAAACCAACACAAGTCCTGTGCTTTCCGAAACCAACAAAAATCCATTATTTAGAGGAGATTTCCTTAAAGTCATCACAAGTGGAAATACATTTCTGGCACCACATCTAAGGTACTTCCACGGACCTGATAACCGTAGTATCGAAGTGCTTCCCAGTCTAACATTTATGCCCTGTGATGCAGAAAGTGCTATTCACCTCATTTACAGATGGGGACTGAAGCACTGAGAGGCAAATGACCTGCATCCCCCAAGCCTTAGGGCAGAGCCCTAACTGCTGGGACACCCTTCAGTACGGTACCAATGTTCAGACAAGGACAATATCTCAGGGTGGATGCTTCAGTGGAATCCAGACAAGATAATCTCCCTCTCAGAATGGAACAATCCACAGGTTTACCCCGAAGCGAGAGGTGCTGTTTGAAGTACTATTGAATGAAGAGGTCAGATTTTGCTATATTTAAAATTATAGTGTGTGTGGGGAGTTTGGGGGGGGGGGGGGAGAAAAATACATGGTGCTGCGTGCACACACACACACACACGCGCGTGCCTGTGCCAGTGTAATAAACACCAGACACGTCACAAAGGATGCAAGAAAATCTGCATATTTAATGCAATTAAAATCTATCATCCACCACTCATACTAGCAAACCTGCCAAGTACTCAATGACGGTTCGTGGGGGAGAGAGAACAAACATGGACTTTGTGCGCATTACCGCATGTGTGTGAAAGCAGCAACTAGAAAGCATGTGTTGAACACGCTGGTCAGATCACCCCGTCACTAGCGGTCAATGATGATTTATTTCCAGGGCAAAGGCCACGATAGGGCACAATAGCAACAAAGCATCTGTCTGATGCTGAAGTCTGAAGGAATAGCCGTGTCCTTAATTAGTGTTCCTTGCCTGCAGAGCAGTTTGCAGGGGTGACAGCTTACTGTGAGAAGATGTCTCCATGGGAACCCTGGTGACCATCCTTCAATCCCTCCTCGCCATAGGTATCATACTGCTTTCTCTTCTCCTCGTCTGAGAGCACCTGAGAGGGCAGAGGATGTGGGACAAGCACTAGTGAGTCAGGTTATTTAAACAAGCCTTTGAGAGGAACCCGGCCTTTACCCCAAATGAGGAATAAGAGGCAGTGGAGAGATCCAGATCACTTTTACTATGGCGGTGCTGGTCACCACTCCATAATCAGCACCAAGTCCAAGGTTGTCAGTTTAACAAGAATCTTTATTTTGCAGAAATTGGCTCTTTGGAAGTCTCTTGTCACCATATCACATGCATCTCATCGAAACAGCAAACCACCCAGACGCGCTATCATTCAACGCTGTTTCAATTACTCTTGGTGGGCTAATGGAAAAAGGATTAGCAGCGGAGTAAGAGCTCAAAAACACAGTCCTTTCGGCAGTCTGTCACACAAGTGTGTCGCTCTTCTTTGTGAATCACACGGCTACTCCCCCTAGGGATGTAGAAATCCCGTTACCCAGTAAGCAGCACCTGCTCCTTGCCCCAATCTCAGTAATACAGAAAGAGCATTTGTCCAGAGAGCCTTTTATAACCTTTCACCCTGCCTCCATCATCTCAAGTTTGAGCACCAAAGAGAAGCCACCAAAGAGGATGATCAACCTGCCATGGTGCAAACATTGGCGCTCACTTCTGGGAAAGAGAGCGAGCTGGAGAGCAGGGGTCTTGGCCATATGAAGGCAGAATAACGTCCCAAACGCAGGCAAGGTGTCACAATTAGATGTACTGATCTGCTGAGCCAAAAGTATGAGAGATGGCTGTTGAAGTTCTGCACCAGTGAGAGCGCACTGCTTAAATGGGGGCTGTTTGTGATTTCCCATCCCTGATCTAGTCTGACCTTCGTTGCACAGGTCATGGAATTTCAGCCAGTTATGAAGCCCAAATCAAGCCTATATCTTGTGGCTGAAGTGGAGCAGTCAATCAAGTTTTGGTGCTTTGAAAGAATAAGCTTTTGTTTTCCAGAGAAGAAAATGTGCTACGACAGAGGTGGCTACATCTTGAGCATCCACAGTAATCAAACTGCCTTTGGCCCCAACTACTGCAATAGCTAGCGCAAATCCAAACTAGGCATCTTCAAACTCCATTAAAAGGAAGCATTCCACACCCTCCCTTGCATGTTGCAGGGGAAACTTAACTCCAAAAATGAGATAATTGGGATCTACAAGCTGGCCCGGGGCCTCTACTAGAAACCTTAAATAGAGTGACAGCAATCAGGTTAACACAGGGCAGGCTCTTCACAATTTTTCGCTATCACTCCTCTGCCATTTCCAGTCAATAAACCTGTCTGACTTTTCACTTTTGTTGCAGCAATTCATTACCAACACTGAAATGTAATCATTGCTGACTCTCCCTGATTAACAACAGCTCCAAGGCCATCACTAGAAAACCGGTTGCACCCTCCTGCAAATGAGGAGATGGAGGAAGAGACTCCACCCAGACAGGAAAACCATGTTTGTTAGTACTCAGAGCAGATACTCTATTAACTCACTGACCTCATAGGCAGCTCCCAGATCCTGGAACTTTTCTTGCGCTCGCGGATCGTCAGGGTTGCGGTCCGGATGAAGCTGCAAAGCCAGTTTCCGATAGGCCTTTTTAATGTCTTTTACTGATGCACTGCGGGACACCCCCAGAATCTTATAGAAATCCCTCCTGAGAAATAGAGAGCAAAGTAAACATCTAGTCATGGCCTCTGCCACAAATGCACCACTTCTAACGAGACAACCACAGAACACCACCACTGCTACTGCAACTGAACAGCTCAGTAGGGTGAAGGCACCCTCCTGGAACACCTACGAGTTTCAATCAGTGCCATGACAACTATTTTAGTGGAGAAGTTGAAGCACAGACGTATTCAGTGACTGGCCCAAAACAGTGTGGAGGGTGTCCGTGTGTGTGTGGGTATGTCTACACTTGCACCCTCTTTTTGCTGGGGGCCGGGTGGGGGAGGGGCTGGGGGAGCGGTTGGGGCGGGGCGCTGCTGGGGGCCGGGTGGGGGAGGGGCTGGGGGAGCGGTTGGGGCGGGGCGCTGCTGGGGGCCGGGTGGGGGAGGGGCTGGGCGCGGCTGGGGGCCTGTGGGGGCCCGGTGGGGGAGGGGCGGGGCGCTGCTGGGGGCCCGGTGGGGGAAGGGCTGGGGGCCCGGTGGGGGAGGGGCGGGGCGCTGCTGGGGGCCCGGTGGGGGAAGGGCTGGGGGCCCGGTGGGGGCGGGGCGCTGCTGGGGGCCCGGTGGGGGCGGGGCGCTGCTGGGGGCCCGGTGGGGGAGGGACGGGGCGCTGCTGGGGGCCCGGTGGGGGAGGGACGGGGCGCTGCTGGGGGCCCGGTGGGGGCGGGACGGAGCGCTGCTCGGGGCCCGGTGGGGGCGGGACGGAGCGCTGCTCGGGGCCCGGTGGGGGCGGGGCGCTGCTGGGGGCCCGGTGGGGGCGGGGCGCTGCTGGGGGCCCGGTGGGGGCGGGGCGCTGCTCAGGGCCCGGTGGGGGAGGGGCGGGGCGCTGCTGGGGGCCCGGTGGGGGAGGGGCGGGGCGCTGCTGGGGGCCCGGTGGGGGAGGGGCGCTGCTCGGGGCCCGGTGGGGGAGGGGCGGGGCGCTGCTGGGGGCCTGCGGGGGCCCGGTGGGGGAGGGGCGCTGCTCGGGGCCCGGTGGGGGAGGGGCGCTGCTGGGGGCCCGGTGGGGGCGGGGCGCTGCTCGGGGCCCGGTGGGGGAGGGGCGCTGCTCGGGGCCCGGTGGGGGAGGGGCGGGCCGGGGGACGGCCCCGCCCGCGCTCACTCACCCGGCGCTGGCCTCGCCCAGCAGGTAGAGCAGCAGCAGGCAGAGGCGGCCGAGGGAGCGGGGGGCCATGGCCTGCGCGCGGGGGGTCTCGGGCCGGCTCCCGGAGCCCGGCGCGCCGGTAACCATAGATATGAAACGGAGCCCGGCGAAGAGAGCGGGCCAATGGGCGCGCGGCACAGCGCGCGGCCCCGGTCACACCTCGCCAATCACAGCCGCACACTTCACCAACCGCCCGGCCGGGCGGGCCAATCACAGCCCACTACATCAGCACTGCGCCTCCTGACCAATCGCTGCTATCTGCGTCACCGATACCTGGGGCCAATCACAACCCCAGGAAGGACATCCTCTCCCAGGGATCCCTCACCCGGAGAGTGCCCGGCTGAGGGCTAGCCAATCCCCGGCCGCGCGCGCCCCTCCCGGCCAATCACAGCGGGGGCGGAGGAGCGCTGTACCACTGCGACAGTGGCCTGCTCACGCAGAACAACAGTCGCGTGCTGACCCCTGTCGCTGTGGTGAGGGAGCGGCGGGGCGGGGCAGGTCTAGCTAACGTCTCGCTGGTCGCAGCCGCAGTGCGCACGTGCGGTTGCTAGGCGCTGCTGAGGGGAGAGCTGGGATTCAAACGCGGCGAGGCGCGGGGCCGGTGAGCGGGGCCTTCGCCTAGAGCTGGGGCCGCGGGGCTCTCGCCTGGGGGCGGGGCGCTGCCTCAGTGCAGGGGGAGGGGCTCTCGCCTGGGGGCGGGGCGCTGCCTCAGTGCAGGGGGAGGGGCTCTCGCCTGGGGGCGGGGCGCTGCCTCAGTGCAGGGGGAGGGGCTCTCGCCTGGGGGGCGGGGCGCTGCCTCAGTGCAGGGGGAGGGGCTGTCGCCTGGGGGCGGGGCGCTGCCTCAGTGCAGGGGGAGGGGCTCTCGCCTGGGGGGCGGGGCGCTGCCTCAGTGCAGGGGGAGGGGCTCTCGCCTGGGGGGCGGGGCGCTGCCTCAGTGCAGGGGGAGGGGCTCTCGCCTGGGGGGCGGGGCGCTGCCTCAGTGCAGGGGGAGGGGCTCTCGCCTGGGGGGGCGGGGCGCTGCCTCAGTGCAGGGGGAGGGGCTCTCGCCTGGGGGGGGCGGGCGCTGCCTCAGTGCAGGGGGAGGGGCTCTCGCCTGGGGGCGGGGCGCTGCCTCAGTGCAGGGGGAGGGGCTCTCGCCTGGGGGGGCGGGGCGCTGCCTCAGTGCAGGGGGAGGGGCTCTCGCCTGGGGGGCGGGGCGCTGCCTCAGTGCAGGGGGAGGGGTTCTTGCTGGGGGGGGCGGGGCGCTGCCTCAGTGCAGGGGGAGGGGTTCTTGCTGGGGGGGCGGGGCGCTGCCTCAGTGCAGGGGGAGGGGCTCTCGCCTGGGGGGCGGGGCGCTTCCTCAGTGCAGAGGGAGGGGTTCTTGCTGGGGGGGCGGGGCGCTGCCTCAGTGCAGGGGGAGGGGTTCTTGCTGGGGGGGCGGGGCGCTGCCTCAGTGCGGGGGGAGGGGTTCTTGCTGGGGGGGCGGGGCGCGTGGCCCGCTTGGGCGCCGTGTGCTGAGTGTGTGCGCTCCGCAGGTTGCCATGGCGCGCGTTGCCATGGAGCCGGCCGCGGTGCAGCTCTGGGTGAGGACGGAGCCCTTCCTGGTGGGGGCACTGCAGCTCCTGCCCCCGGCCAAGCTGGGCCCGCACTACCTCCGCAAGATGGCCGCTTACGCCCGGGCGCGGGCTGCCGAGGGTTGCTACCCGCGCCTCACCTGGCCCATGTGGCGCCACATCGCCTGCGGAAAGCTGCAGCTGGCCAGGGACTTGGCTTGGCTCTACTTCGAGGTCTTCGACAGCCTGGCGGAGCGGACGGCGGAGCAGCGCCTGGAGCGGGCCGAGGTGCTGTCTGGCTGTGCCTCCGACGAGGAGCTGGAGCAGCAGCGGAGCAAGGCACGAGAGACAACCCTGTGATCCTTCTCGGGGCTCACACTTGTGGGCCACGGCACAGGGCCGTAGGGTTAGCACCTTCGGCCGCCTACGCCTAGCCATTGGGTCCGAAACGTTGCACAGCCCCATCCCAGCAGCTTTTTCTCACGCTCCCCGGGGCAGCGATCGTTTTGCTGTCTGTGTATGCAGGTCACGCTACCATTCACGTGGTTAGCTTTCTGCTTGACTGGGGTTAATACCAGCCCTGCCCTTCAGAGCTGCAATGCTACCTTGCCTTTTCAAGTGGAGATCAAATGCTGTTCAGCAGAATTGCGTACGGTTGGTATAACCAACTAGGACATCTTTCTAGAGTAAAACATTTGACATACTCCCTTTCTCCCAGGATCTTGTTTAAATCTTCTGTGATGAGTTTGGTCACAGAAATCCACTTGAGCCTGTCACTTGATGTGCTGAAATACCACTGAGCCTGCCCCGTCTTACTGTGCCAGGCCGTCTGGTCTCTGTGGCAGTGGCACAGAGTTAGGGTTACAGTTCTCAACAGAGCCACACAGACACTTAGCTCACCTCTGGGAGGGGACAGAGCACCAAGGTGCACAGCCCCATTGGGACTAGAAACCCACGTAAATCAGTATTGCTTTGTATAAAGTTTTATACAGAGTAAGCTCTTAAATTTTTAACCCCCTTTATCAATGAAAGAGAAAGATGCACAGCTATTATGCTCTCTCCCCCCAGCAGGGATGTTTAATGTGTACAGTTAACATGCACAGTAACATGCAGCCCCCCTTTATCCCTTCCCCCCGGGGAGATGGCTTAAAAGCCAGCTCCCATGAGCACTGGCTCCCATAGAGCTGTCGGCTCCCTCATACTGCTGCTGCCTGTCCCCCTTGCATGTAAATGTGTAACCGTTGAAAATTTCAATGATTACATGTTTACAAAAATAAACATTTTAACATCCCTACCCCTCAGTAACAATGATTTACACCAGGGAATTAATAAATGATTTTATTAAGTATAAAAAGGAAGATTTAAGTGGTTGCAAGTAATAGCAGACAGATCAAACTAAGTTACAAAGCAACATAAAACACACCAGCTAAGTGTGGTTCTAATACTCAAAGAAACTGGTTACTTGCAGTTCTGACCCTAACAGTAGTTCTAATCATCTTTCCTCACAAGATGGGTAGCTTCAACTTGAGTTTGAGCCTTCTTAATGTCCAGTTCTAAGTGGTTGCAGCAGACCTCTGAGATGCTAAACAGGGGTGTCAAGTCTTGTGGCTGTCTCTGTTGTTTGGTTTCCTACCTATATCTCGATATTTTCAAGGCAGGAATCCCTTGTGTTCAGATCAGCCCTTTTCATTTTCTATGAAAAAGTACAGCATCCAAAATGGGTTCCTGTATCAGATGACCTGACCACTTGTCTTGGCTGGGTCAACCATGTCCCAGCAAACAGGAAAACCCAGATTATTTAGAGATCAATGCCCTGAGTACCAGGTCATTAAGTTCCTTGTGTACTTCAAATGACCTTCGCCTAGCATGTCTAGATTAGCGAACAGGTATACATGTCATATGTTAACTTCAAATACAGGAATGATACATGCACACAAATAGAATAAACACAGCTTGCAGATTACAAGCTTTCCAATGATACCTTGCAAGAATTATTTTGTAAAAAGCATATTCTATATTTCCATAAAGAATATGAAATACAGTCATACCCTTAAAAGCAGAGAAATCCCAAGTCTGATTTGTTCCTAATACACTATTGTTTTTTCACACAACATGGGCAGGTGAGCACAAAGGAGACTCCCGTAAAGGTGACCTGCAGACAAATTAAATTAGCCTAGCCCTTTTTTCCTCCTGTATGATGTGTAAAATAGACGTGAACATCTACATTTTTTTCTTTTTCACTTTATCAGGATTGTCAACTATTTCCCCCCTGGCTTTTCTGGCTGACTTGTAGGGAGAAGGGGGGAAAGAGAGGTCTCAAAATTTGTTTCTCCACAAAGGGTGGGGCCACTCAGCAAAATCATTCTTTAACATGTTAGTTAGTTTGTCTTACCAGAAAGGACTTTTAAACAGTCTGATTAAAAATCCACTCCTCTTTTTCTTGCCTCTTGCAATGTCATTTTCTAGTCATTCTAAGATTAGGCAGGATCTGAATTTGTAATGGGCCATGGGGGAAAGCAGAGGAAGGCTTTTGTCTTCCTTTGAACACAGTTTGGACTGCATTTTTTTGTAGAGAAATGACCCACCTCCACCCAAAAGGACAAGTCCAATATTTGCTCTTTGCATGTCATTGTTAAAGAACTTTTTCTATGCTTTTTGACAAACTAAACACTTTCAGTATTTGTTGATTGTGGCCCTCATGGAAGGGTCTAGAGCAGCGGTTCCCAAACTTTTCCAGATGGGGACCTGTTTTGACAATTCAGGAAGATTTGGTGACCCACGGCAATTCAAAAACGGGAGGAGCAGAGGGGGCAGAGCCACCTGAGGAGACACTTGGCGACCCTTTTGAAATGTAGGCGACCCATAGGTTGGGAAAACCTGGTCTAAAGGAAAGCTTATTTTTATGGGAGGAACCCGATTTCACTTCCTTTTCTCTGTGCTGGAAAAGCCAGAGGTCTTCAGAAATTATAATGCTTTCGTATGGCAAACCCATGTGGTGTAAAGAGACATGCTAAGGAGTGCACATATAAAAAAAAATGACAGTCCTGAAATCAAATGAGCTTAAACAGCAAACTTCCTAGCCCGGAGGTAAATATCAATTAGTCATTTGCACCAGCTCCTTGGGTCTTGTGCTCATCCACAAAGCCCAGATGCTATTGAATAGCAGGCCTTTGGTAACTCTTGCAATAGTCAAGACTGCAAAACAGATTTGTGCAAAAAGAGGGCTATACTGTTTAGAGATGTAAAAATGCATCTATTTAAGTAAATGTGTAACTGCTGTAAATTTCAGCAGTTACACATCTACCAGCACATGTGGGGAGCCAGCTCCCATGGAGCCGCCTGACCCCTCTTGTTGCTGCTTCTGATACAGAGGCAGCAGCATGAGCGGGGGGCGGGGGGGGAGCAGAGGCAGGGTCCGGCACACATGCCTACTCCCCCTCCCTTGTGCTGTTGCTTCTGCATCAGAGGCAGCAGAGAGGGCGGGTAAGTGCCAGCCAGTGCTCATGGGGAGCTGGCATTTAAGCCCTTGATACGGGGGGGGGGGGGGAGAGGGGTAGGAGAAGGAGGGGAGGTTCTGCATGTAATCATGAAGGTTTTCATTGGTTAACTGTGTACACCCTAATACTGTTCTGTGAAATGCCCTTTAGGGGGCATGATTTGAACACAGGTCAGCCATTTAATCTAGAGGGTGAAAAACTACATTCACCCTTATTAAAGACTTCACTTATCTGACACTTGATTATTGCAATTTTTCATTGGGGGGGCCTAGTGCTATAGTTTGATGGGGTCCCAAACTGAGCATATTGAGCTCAAGGAAAAGCAGTTTTAAGAAATTATGGGCAAGTGGAAAAAGGATGTGAAAATGAGCATCTTCCCAAAGTTACCAATGGGAACTGTGCAGTGGCAAAAATTGAGATGCAGACAGTGAGAGAGACTGAGCTTTTTGCATGGTGTAATGTGACTACCACTGAAGCTTGTTAAGGAGGGGTGGATAGTTAAAAACTAAGACAAGGAAACCCCGTAGAAACCAAGCAAGCACCTGTCAACCCTACAAACCTAATTTCAAAGTGGATGTATGTAAGCTAGCAATTGTTTTAATAGCGGCTACCACAGACCTATATGTGCTGGGGAGCCATAATGAGTTGTACTATTGTAGATGCCCTGTTGTCTTCATTCTAAAAGAGTAGGCTCTTTGGTTTAATCGCATGCACTGCTCATATTCTGGTATGTTAATTTTGTGTTCCCTTCTTGGCTAGCTGTCGATAGACACTCTGCAGTTCCTGCTGTTCTTGTACATTCAGCAGCTAAACAAGATTTCCTTGCGGACATCTCTGATTGGAGAAGAGTGGCCAAGTCCCAGGGCCAAATCTCAGTCTGCCAACCTGACTGGAAAATCCACCTGTGAAAACAAGGTATTGTTTGTAATCCTGTCCCCTCAGGGGTTACAAAACCTTCACCTTAAAGTGGGGGTGGGGAGAATCTCTGTTTGTGGGAGAGTGATCTGCCCAGGGCTTGGGTATGCATACTTAGTCAATTGAGCTAAATATTGAATGAGATTGAGGTCATTCTGTGCTGGTCATTAACATTAATTTTCAAAACTCTAACTTGCCCCTAAAAATTTGCTGCAGACTGAGCTTTCACATGTGGTCTCAATCTGTGATATATATTGTTTAACCCCTCCCCAAAAATCTTTGCCCTTTAAACTACAAGAATGTAACACAGCAGAAAATGTTAATTGATTTCAGAGGCTGTTCTTCCATAATTATATGTTCAGGCTTATAGGTAGCTATTCTTAGAGCAATGTCTGAGTAAGATACACAAAGTTGTGATTCAGAGAAAGAGATCAGCTAGTCAAATCTAACCAGCTGTAGGTTATGATGTCTGGTACCTGTAGTTAGCTAGGTATGCCAGTCTTGCTGCGTTACAATATTTGACAGTGAATTATAAATGGACAGCAACACAATAGAGACATTTACCTGGCCCACACCTTGAAAAAAGGCCAGCTGCCAGTGTCAGCAGGATTCTGTTATGGGTGTGACATCAGTGCTGTTGTGTCATGTGGAACAAAAAGTGCTGAACTGCAACTCAGGAGCCTGTGACACTAAAAATAGGCTTAGAATGGAAAAGCGGGGGAAAATGCTTATCCAGGGCTTTGTGCTGAATGGTCCTTTATATGTACAGTTCAAGGCATTCAGCATCATTCTATAGCGGGTGGTTTTTGTGAACTGCCGTTCAAGTTCAAAACTAGACTGTCCCACACTGCAGAGCCTCATGACTAGATAATGGATCTGCCAGATCGATTTCAGAAGCGTCAGTCCCCCCAAAGTGGGGTGCTATCATTGGGGTTATCCTTTTGTGAACTATTTAGGAAATGTCCCGGCTTGCCACTAACTTTATTGATACCTGACCTGGGCACTCCAGGTGACTACCTCTTTGGTGCAGTCCAGTGAGGCCTGTCCAGCATAAGCTGAGTTTTCTTTACTGGCTGTCATGTATTTGGTCTTCTCTTGCTATGGAGATCTTCAGCCCTTGGATTATACATTTCCTTTCAGATGAATGGTGAGTGGGATTTTTCCTCATAAGGGACCGTCTGAAGTTTCCCCCCAGTTCCTCCTTAGTCAGTACTTGAACCTGTACGCTTAGATTAGATGCAATCAGTAGGAATCACAGTTGTCTTCATGGAGGCTTAGACTATGAAGTGTTCATTTCCACCTTCATTTCCCAGCACCTGTGGGAGGAATGGCACACAGAATTAATGGGGGTGGTAGAAGGAACCCATGCTCTGCTACTGTTTTCACCATTTAGCTGTGGTGGGAGGGATCTGAGCAGGACGCAACAGCGATTGCATTGGGAAAGTGTATCAGTCTGGTAAGAGCACCTCTGTTTTTGTTTTGATTTCTAAGAACTGGGACGATTACACCCACCAAGCGTTTGTGCAGAACCACCTGTTGGATCTGCTGGAACTGCTACTGGATCCGGACCAGCTCACGGCCTCTTCCCATTCCACTCACAGTAGTCTGGTGTCTCTGGAAGCTGTTCGAGCTCTCAGCTTTCTTATTGAAGGGACTGTCAACAAAACCAGGACTGTTCATCCTCTCCATGAGCTTGCTCTCTGGCAGCCCTTGCATGCGAAGAACGGCTATTCAAAGATCACCAGAACCTTCTCGTTTCCCAAGCTAGAGGCCTGGCTTAGGGCCTGCCTGACTGGAAGCCCGTTTGGGACATCTGCCTGCCTCAAGTCTGGGAAGAAACTTGCATGGGCGCAGCAAGGTATTGGGAGACCTTGGCTTTGCTCTTTGGTTTTAGGATCAGCTTTCCATTCTCCTCTGTTCCCGTTCATCGAGAGTCAGGCCTGGGCACTGCTGCGTTCCTGCCTGGTGCTGTCCTCACAGGAGAGAAGGCGGAGTGCACAGCTGAAGGAGTTGGTCATGCAAAGTGCCTTCACTTTCTGTTTCCAAACTCTCCTGTTTAGCGCTCACCACTCCCTCTCTGGTCTCTAGCGTGCAGGTGTCCCTCTCTTCCTTTCCAGTTGTTGTCTAAATATTGGCTGTTGCTAGGAGACATTCTTATTCTTAAAGGTATTTATTTGGAGGGTGAATTCTGCTAGACAGTACATGGGAATGCCCAGGAAAGCTAAGCAAGTGATTGGTTGTACAGGCCCCAGTTTAGGAGGAATTGCTGTGTAAGCTGCTCCATATAGCTCTGTCAGTGTAATTCAGCCCTGACTAGTGTTACACCTCTTGTGTTTCTAAGTGGGGGGTAATAGATGAATGGGATGGCACTCTAGCTGTTCAGAGATTTTTGTGACCTCAGTCGTTGTATGAGTGCCTTACAGACATTAATTTATCATCAAACACACTTTTGAGGTAGATCAGTATTATTACCTCCAATTGAAACTGAGGCATGATGTAGGTTAAGTGACTTGCCTAAGGCCACAGAGGGCAGGTTAGAAGCTGTGACCACAGCATGTATTGACATATCCAGGCTATCTCTGATCCCAGGATCAAAGCTAGCTTGGGTAACAAAAGCATGAAACTGTACCTAGTATGTATCCTGGGCAAGCAGGGTTAGCCTTAGCTGCTGCCAAGGCTTCACTGTTACTGTTACTTGAGCTTGCTCGAGCAAAGAGAGCATGGGTATGTCTGCCCCTGTGCTGCTCACGCCTCCTGTTTGCTGTGTAGACAGCAGAGAACTGAACCAGACTGCCCGGGATTGATGCCAGTGCTGTAACTGCTGGGATTTTCTTTGTGATGGTGCCAAACATCTGGGGGCCTCAGAATGAAGACACTGATCTCATTTAACATGCAACTAGAGGTTTACAGAGGGAGCGAAGTCTTAATCCTTTGTGTTCCTCAGACTGCATGGCAGTAAGAATGGAAGAATGGAGTTTAGCTATGGGGTGCACACCACTGGGTAAGAATAGGTTGGAACACACGTGCTCCTATTTCTTCAATGCAGTGGTGAAAATCTGTAATTCTCAGCTTGGCAGAAAGAGCCCTTGTGTTCGTGAGGAATCGTAAGGTGAGAGCTGAGCTCTAGGTAATCCAAGTGTCAGGGTGGCTGTTTTTCTGTTGGGCTGTTTATTCTGTGGCTGCCTGGCAAAATATGGTGAGCGATATGACGTTGGGCCGCACCGGCTCTGGAAGTAAATTCAGACTTCCTGTGTGTGCTTTTTTATTTATTTTTCCTTTGGCTAATGTGTGTAACTTTGGCTTTGCAGTTGAAGGAACAACCAAGAGAGCAAAGATTGCCTGCAATGCTCATATGGTCCCGGAGGTTCACCGCATGGTAGTGATGAGCCAGGTCTATAAGCAGACGCTGGCCAAGAGCTCAGATACCCTGGTGGGTGCTCATGTGAAGATCCATCGCTGCAATGAGTCCTTCATATATCTGCTGTCCCCTTTACGGTGAGTTTACATTCTCTTATGAGACAGCATTTGAGTGGGTTGCGCCGGTATTTCCTGGTTCCTGTTAGACAATCCCACTGAACGGTGTGTGGCCACGTCCTGTCCTTGGGCATCCTGGCTTACTGTGATCTTTCTCCCTTTCAGCTCTGTGACCATTGAGAAGTGCAGGAATAGCACTTTTGTCCTGGGTCCTGTGCAGACAGCCATTCACCTCCACAGCTGTGATAATGTCCAAGTCATTGGCATCTGCCACCGCCTATCTCTCTCTTCTACAACAGGCTGCACCTTCAACATACTCACGCCTACGCACCCTCTGATTCTCTTGGGTAACCAAGCAGTAACGTTTGCCCCTTACCACACCCATTACCCAATGCTTGAGGACCACATGGCCCGGACAGGCCTGGCCACGGTGCCTAACTACTGGGACAGTCCAATGCTGGTGTGCAAAGAGAACAGCGATGCAAGTGTCTTCCGACTTTTACCGCCCACAGAGTTTTACACCTTTGTTATTCCTTTCGAGATGGAAGGAGACACAACAGAAACACCCGGAGGGCTGCCGCTTGCATACCAGAAGGCACTGAGCCAACGAGAACAGAAGATACAGGTCTGGCAGAAAACTGTGAAGGAGGCAGGGCTGACTAAGTGAGTAACTGGCTTCCTCCAGGAACAGAGGAATGTATTTAATGCCCTGAAGCTCAACTTGTCCATACATGTACAAATCTCTTTGGTTTGACATCACTGAACAGCAATGCCCTTTCGTGAGGTCTGTTTATCTAAACGGTGTTTTATGCATGAGTGCGCTGCGGGTGTGAGGAGTGGTATGGTCTTGTAGGCTGCTTTTGTGTTGAAAACTCCTGCTACCTAACTCGGAAGGAAATCTGTTGTGGGGGTGGATTTTTTCCAGGCTTGCAAAATACAGGAAAAACTGTAAAGATTTTACAAAATAAGTAAAACCCATATTATGTGTTTTCTTTCTACGTATATCGACTTCAGACAAAATCAGAAGTTTCTTGTCCTGTAAGCAATATAGATTAACACAATTAAGTCTCCAGCCTTCTAACTAGGCCTTACTTTGCTTTTGTAGCTGAGCTGGCATACTGATCTACACTCGTATCATCGGACAGCCTTCTCAGCACCTAGAAAACAAAACATGTTCTTTGGATGCTAAACTGGCTGGACTGGAGTGCAGGATTCTAGATATTGATGGGTTTGAATTTAGCTGGTCTGGTCTCCAGGATTTTCTTTGTGGTATCATTTTGATGCAGACCAAACTGCAACCTTCACAAACCCTCAATGCGGGTAGAACTCTAGATCATCAATTTTGCAGGCTAGAAGAGAAAGAAATAAAGCTGGGTTGTGTTCCAGCTAGCGGTGTCAGATTGTTTTCTCTGGAGATGGATATTTAAATTTCACATGGTTACAAATGACAGTTGTGCGTAGACTTGGGTTCTGTGGAATGTAGGCATTTTTGGTAAAAGTAACAGCGCAGGGCTGAAGCCACAGAGGCCTTGTAAACTGACAGGATCTGTGAGCTCTGTGACACACAGAAGTCCTACAGTGCAGAGGTACAGTAACAGCAATGTGGGGATGTCTGCCTGGCTTACGTCCACACCAGCAGTCTCCCTCTTTCAGGGACATTCTAAATAATAGTTGGTATTCGTTGAATTCAATCTTCTCCATGCGGGAACCAAGCCCATTGGCTTTGTTAACCACGGTAACTCTAGAGCTGTTGCTTATTTTCACTACGACGGGAAAGGCTACCAGGAGGGATGGTTGGAAGCGTGGCGTGAGTGCTGACCAGACTCTTTCACTTGCTGCATTGTTGATGTTCTGGTGGTTTTCAGGGATCAGCGGAAGCAGTTCCAGGTGCTGGTGGAGAACAAGTTCTATGAATGGCTAATTCATACAGGCCATCGGCAGCAGCTGGACAGCCTCGTGCCTCCTGTAGCTGGCGCCAAGCAAGCAGCAGGCTAGGATGCCCTCCTTTAACCGAAGGAAAGGAAGGGTGAGTGATTCCTGCTACGGGATAGAGAAATTGTCATACTCCTTCGCATACCTCTGTATGGACATGCTACGCATACGGGAACAATGAGTGTGAAAGTCTGTCAATGGGTCTCCTCCCAACTGCTTCAGATCTGGCTTTGGTTTTCCACTTGGAGCCAAAATCTCCTCTGAGCCTCTGCCTGCCCCCTTGCGCACTCCTCCACATCTTCCTTCCATCCCCAGGGTACTTCTGGCTGAAGAGCTCTGTATGGACCTCTTCTGGTTCCTCAAGGAATCCTTTGAAATGAGGTTGAAGCACTTTGCTTAGATCTCTGGGCTGCGTATTGTCTGTCTCTGACAAACCAGCCTGCATGTATATGCATAGACAAGGCATGTGCTTCAGGTGTAGTCTGAAACCAAATCAGTTAGAACAGCCTAGTTCTGATGCGCCTTCACCTTCTGTAGCTCACCTGGTAGCTAGGGGCTTGTCGACATGGGGGCTCAATCTGCAGTAGCTTGAGAGAGGCTGGTGTGCAAATGCCCGTGTGCTCGCAATCCATTAGAGCGCAGTAACACTGCAAACCCTGGAAGCCGCTTTCCCAGGGTGTTGTGTTGGATGCAGATTGCGTTAGTGCAGTTGGCTGTGTGCAGGCAGTGCTGCCATGCACTCCTTCGCCCCTCCTCCAGCTGCTGTGGCCTTCCCACTGTGTCTCATGCCGTTGTGAATCAGGCCAGTCTCTGTCGCTTGCTTCCGTGTGACATCGCTGGGATCAGTGCTCCCCACTTCCTCCTGCAAGGCACGGCAAAATTGCAAAGCCAGAGTGGGAGCATAATTCCCATCCCACTGCCAGACTCAGACTCAGACACAGCTGCCTCTCGAGCAGCATCCAGCACAGCCGGGCTAGCCCTCCTTGGGCGCGTGCTGCTCTCTGGGTCCAGCAAGACGAGAAGGATCGGGATTGGGGGGGAATGAGAGAGACCTGATCAAAATGCTGCCCATGTCTTCTGGAATGGCATTGGCAACTGCTTGGTTGGTCTTTTTCCTACTTCCTCAGTAGCAGCACCTGCAGTGACCAGGCCTTCAAGGATGGGGCCTTTATTAGCGGCTTATGGGGAAAGAACAGCCAACATGGGATGAAATATCCAGCCTTCCTTGTAGGCTCCCCCCCCCCCCCACACACACAATAAAAAGAAACCAGTGAAGAGCGGTGGTTGTTTTTGAGGTCCGGGAGGGAAGAAGACAGGGAGCTGTTGAACAAGAGAGTTGAAGTGGCTAGAGAGTATCTCAGAGGCTAGGGACACCGTTGCCATGGCAAAAGGCACTGGGGAGGAAGAAAAAGAAATGCGGAGGCAATTTGGAGTTTGTACAGGCTCGGAACGCTCAGCCGCAGCGCATGCTGCAAGTGGGCACGCGGCCAACCCAGGGCCCCACACGTGGGCAATACATGTGATCTCCGCAGCCACGCTCCCAGAGGCCAGCCCCCCAGCCCAAGTGTAGGGCAATACGAAAATTGCACCTGGGAACACAGCTCTTCTGAGCCCTGCAGTGTCCCTGACAAGTTCGAGTCCTGCCATTCGACACCAGCTGCCCCAAGAGCAAGAGGCAAAGAGGAGGCTTGTGTTCACCCCTTGTCGCAGCCTGCTGCCCGCTGCATGTCACTTTAAAGCTTTGCTTCATTGTTTAATTAAAGCTTCATTCCTGCTGGTTTAAAAACCCATTCGAAAGAGTCAGCGCTGCACTTTATACAGACAGCCCATTCATTTTGACTAAGTCAGTGGTGGGCAACATGTGGGCTGCATGCAGCTCGTCAGGGTTCTGTGTGGCCCACGAAACGTTTTCTTTCCTATTGCCCACGTGCAGGGTTACCGGATCCTGCTGGCTTCCATCCGTGTAGTTTGTTCCCCTCCAGTATTACTAACGTGACACACACAAAGCAAGGCCACATGTAGTGAGGTGGCTGCTGGTTGCACACACCACTGAGTGGGAGAGCCGGGTGCTCCCTCTGCATCCCATCACAGCGCTGCTGTGGTTCAATTGGCACCCCCGCAGGTTCTGGGTACGCAAGTGCAGTTAGCAAAACAGCCATATCCTGGGAGAATGACCGTCTTGGTTACGACATCCATGCAGCCACTGAGAGAGAGGACCACTTGTGTGACCTGCTTCCTAGACTGGCTGTCAGCGGAATAAGTCACAGGGTTTTTCAACAGGGTAATAATGGCACAGACAAGATAAAATAAGGATTGCCACTTCTACCACCTGTTAAAGAGACTGCTCAGCTCCCAAGCCATTCCCCTGTGGGATAACAGAGGGATGGATGGCTGCATATTTTCAGGCCCGAAGCTCCCAGAACAATAAGCATCCCTAACAATGCTGCACTGGCTGTTTCCACTGGACGTTTTTGCCAGCTGCTCAAACCCCCGGGCAAACCTTTGCACCTCAGTCTCCTACTCATTGTAAAGGCTTTTGCTCACTAGCTCCGATATTGTGCAAAATATCACATGCTATTATCTTCTGCTTTCTACCTGTGCCGGAAATAGCGCCACCTTCCCTGCAGGTGGCCAGATGCGCACACTGCTGTCCTTCTGCAGCTGCCGAGGTGATAGGCTCATGAACCAGAGCAGCAGAAGCCAAGTCTCCCAGGCTAACCGGAGCAATCCCCACACCGTTAATGCCCAGAACGATGCCGAGGGCAAACTCTCTCCTTTATTCGCTCAGATGACTAGAGCGGCTTTGTGGGCCTTTCCAAACCACTCTACATTTGTGGACCTGCCTGCTGGTCAACCAGCCCTTGCGGCACAAATATGGAGAAATATCCCTCTGGTTATACGCTGAGCCATGGTGCAGGGGGACGAGCAGTTGGCACAGTTGCCTCAGTTCTCTTAGGGAACCCCATGCATGCAAAGCCATCAACTTTCTCCTGAATACTATGTATTGGCTGGCTCTGGGACCAGTAGCTTTCGGGGGGGAGGGGCAGTATCCACATGGCAGTAGTGACCATCATCTCTCTGGGCATGGGCACTGCATGTTGGTATGTTGCCATTGCAGCTCCAAGGCTAGCTCAGCACAGATCGCGAGAGTCCTCTCCATCCTGAAATTCTTTCCTCACTGCTGGGGGTGCTAAGTCCACAGAATCCTCCTTTCCCACCAAGCCACGCTGGTTTCCCACACCTAGGAAAGACGGTGCGCATTGCGACCTGCTGGGGTACTTTTACCTCAGCTCTGTGCCTTTGCTGGGGGAGACTAGAGCTTCTGGTTCAGCCAGACAGGATGGTGGGATGCCCAGAGGGCAGGTCAGTAGGCTCAGTGATATGATCTGCCCATCAGGTGACAGTTTCCAGGCAATCTCTGTGACCTAACCTGTCACACTAAATAGCCCAGTGGGGCAGCACCATCTATGTGTTTTTATATGAGACAGAATACAGGATGCTTCTGCCGTACTCTGCACTGATTAGGCCTCAGTTGGAGTATTTTGCCTAGTTCTGGGCACCACATTTGAAGAAAGATGTGGAGAAATTGGAGAAGATCCAGAGAAGAGCAACAAAAATGATTAAAGGTCTAAAAACCATCACTGACATGAGAAGACTGAAAGAAGTGGGTTTGGTTAGTTTGGGAAAGAGAAGACTGAGAGGGGACATGATAACGGTTTTCAAGTATCTAAAAGGATGTTATAAGGAGGAGGGAGAAACATTTTTCTCCTTGGCCTCTGATGACAGGACAAGGAGCAATGGGCTTAAATTGCAGCAAGGGAGGTTTAGGTTGGACATTAGGAAAAAGTTCCTGCCAGTCCGGGTGGTGAAGCACTGGAATAAATTGCCCAGGAAGGTTGTGGAATCTCCATCTCTGGGGATATTTAAGAGAAAGTTAGATAAACTATCCAGGTGATTTAAATGGTGCTCGGGCAGGGGACGGGACTTGATGGCCTCTCGAGGTCCCTTCCCGGTCTAGGGTTCTATGATTCTAGGAACACCTCCTATAGCAACAGTTGCTAAGGTATGGTCTGTGACGTCCTTATTCTCATCTTCATCACTCCTTCACCATTGCTGGAACTGCATCATCTGCTTGGTGGTGAGGTGGGTGATGTCCAAAGCCAAGCCAGCTTTGAGAACTGAACTGCATCTTAGGCCACCTCTACCTCTGTGCAATTGCCAGCGTGGCACTGGGAGCATTGCTGGCTCCATGCGGGCTGGCAGAAATTTGCGATGGCACTCACCTGTCCAGAAGGAGAGGGAGCATAGGAGGTGTTTGAATGTACTCCAAGCCCCGGAATTCCATGGCTGCTGTTATCCCCCCCCTTGTGCAGTAAGAACAGTCCCAGCATGCATGCTGCTCAGCAGTGGAGCAAAGGACCAGGGACTACCCTCCACAGTGCATAGCAAGCCTGGGGCGTGTGCACACTGTTGTAAAGGGAAAGCCGGTACAGCTATCCCATGCGAACACTACTATTGTATCTGACTATATAGTTTAGAAATGTGCATCTGTCTGTCCCAGCTGCCCGTGAGTTCCTATGTTCAAGAACTTGTTAGCAGTAAGAGCGTGCCCTCGGGCGACCATGCCGCGCAGCCCCTGCCCCAGCTGGCCCTGGAGACAAGGTGCTGGGTGGCTTGCACCCCTTCCCCATCTGGCTCCAGGTAGAAGTCTTATTGTCTTTGAAATTGTGTGTTAATTCTGCAGATGTACCCCCCCCTCCTTAGACAAGCCCTTAGTGGCAACTTCCTGGATGCTTCAAGGAATTCGTTTCTGTATAATCTCTTCAGCTTCCGAGTGGTGGTGCACAAGGAGCCAGGCACTTGCCCATGGGCTTGGTACAATCACCACGCTCTTCAAAGGGGGAGGAGTAGTCTGCAGTCAGCCTGCTCGTGGGCCAGGGTTTTCTAGCTAGAAAGTCACAGGCCTGCTGGTGATTGCGTGGTGGTAGTAAAACTGTGTTTTGTTCCAGCGCTGTGAAGACAGAGGGTGACACGCTGGTTCCCAGTGAATGCTTCGGTCTGTGCCAGTTGGACACTTCTGTGGAATTGGCTTATCTGGACCTTGAGCAGCAACAGGAGCTGGACTTGTTTTTCTTTTAAAGCTGTTCAGGACATCACTGCATCGCCTTGCACCTTCTCAGTTCGTGTCCTTTGAATCCCAGCTGGCGTCAGGAGGAAACCACGGGAAGGACTGCCTAGGACGGGAAGGTAGTGCAAGGCAGGCTTACACCTTGCGGTCAGCCTGGTCAGCAGGAGGCTGAGTGCCAAGTCAAACTTCTGGGCATGTAGCCTGCAATGGCGCAGGCCCCTGCAGGACCCTGGCTGGTGTGTGCACCTCTGTGTGGAGAGCTTGTTATTCCTGGTTGTAAGTGACAACCAGGGCGTGGTGGGTTTTGTTTGGTTTTCCCACCACTGTGTCGGATGGACAGGGCTTTAGCACTTACAGAATGAAGTTTCATGACGTTGCCTGGGTCTCTCTCTTTGCCGCCTCCTTGCTTCTGTAGAACATCAGTCGGTGTTTGGGAAGAAAAATTTTCACCCTAATGAGGTGGCTGGGGAGGGGCAGTTCCCAGCCTGGCTTGGCACTGAGATGCCAAGTAGCAGGGAGGGTCCCCAAAGGCAGCAGCAAGAGAGGTGGGCCAGGCCCCTGCATGGGCAGTTTGTCCCCAAGGTACTGGTGTGGTGGGGATGAATGCCTCTGTGCTGCTGCCCGGGCGCAGGGCTGGGGCCACGGAGGGTGAGTGAGTCACAGGGAAGGGGCTGCCGAGGAAGAAGCCAGACACAGTTATCCAGGCTCCAGATAACCATCCAAGCCCCTGCCTGCCCGAGCTTCAGCCTACTCCCCCAAATAAATCCAGCCCTCCCAAAACCTCCTCTTACTCCCCGCCCCCTCGCCCTCCCATTTAGAGGAGCCTGCCGCAGCAAATCTGTGAGGGTCAGCAGGCCAGCATGGAGAGACGGGCTCAGCCCCGTGTGGGAGACGGGCTCACTTTTCCCCACCCTCCATCCCGCTCAGCCCTTCCCTGTGCCCAGGCTGGGCTAGCGGGACAACCCCCAGGCGTGCACTGGAGAGCGGGTCAGACCGTTCGACTCTTCCCACCACAAAGAACATTTCGCCTCTGGCGCACTAGTGAAATGGACCTGCTCACCTTCCTTTGCGGAGAGGGGGCAACAGCAGCAGAGATTTTCCAGACCCGGGCTTGCTGAGTTAAGTATCAGCCGCTGTGTGACCCGAGCAGCGTTTCAGCTGAAAATCACCGGGAATGGGCCTCAGCCTCCTTCCCTGCTCTCAAGACAGCCAGTCTCCAAGCGTACGCCCACCGGGGGATAAACCCTAACCCTCGGCTGGCCTGGCTCCGCTGGCTGGGGCAGAAACGCTGCTGTGATGCCAGTTGGGCTGTAGCCTGAGTTTTGGGATCCTCCTCGCCCATCCCTGGCGTGTCTCCCTCCCCCACCAACCACTAATATGCAGCGCCTCTGTGGGAGCTTGGTCCGGGGCTGGGCCCTGGGATCGTCATATAAACAGCTCTTGGATTAACAGTGGTGAGCAGCCTCCCGCCCTGCTAGCAGAAAACCAGTGCGCCAAAGCCAGAGCCTGGTACTTAAGGGGTTAGCGAGGCAGGGGGGCCGCCAGCGGGAAGATCTCTAGCTCAGTCTGCCGGCCTCGGGGCACCTCTGGAGGCGGCAGGGTTTAAAGGTGTGCCGCTGAGGAGGGCAGCACGTAGAAGCATTGGGATGAGATGGATCTGTTCTGACAGGCTTGAAATAAGGGCTGAGCTGTTCAGGCGCTGCTGTGCCGCACTCCTGCTGGCTTTATGTCCCTAAGCCGTTGGATTGGTGCTGCAAGAGCTGGAGAGGCGTTCATAGTACTGTGTGGCTTCTGGGGGCACGACCCACCCGTGTTCCCTGCTCGGTGCCCCACTCCAATGGTGGTAAGCACCCACCTTGCCCTATGCATCGAGGTGATGCTAAGGACGGTCTCATGGTTAAATCGTAGGAGATCTGAGTTTTGGTCCTGCCTCTGACATGGACTTCCTATGGGACAGGGGTCCCCTCATTTAATTCCTCTGTGCTCTGTGTTCCTCACTGTAAAATGGGGATAAAAATCCCTCCCTGCCCTTGCTGCGGTGTTGGTGTTCGTAACAGCAGCGCGAGCCCCTCCGATGGAGAAATAATAGCTGCGTCTTATCCAGAGCTCCCTAGATCTCAGTGCACTTGACACAGGGCAGTGTCGCTATCCCCATTTCACAGAGGATGAAACTGAGGCAGAGATACTGACTGGCCCAAGAGTCAAGCGTGGAATCCCAGACCGCCTAGGCCAGTGTGATCCCTGCCACCCACAGCTGCCTGTTACGTGCTTTCAGATAGTGGCCATTGGCTCCAGCTCCCTTCCCACCCTTCCACTGAGCAAGTCTGAGCTCCCCACTGCTCCCTGCGGCAGTGGGAAAAGCCTTGGTCCCTTCCCCAGGGGCCGTGGGGCCTAAGAGCCTTGGATTCCAGTCTGCGGCCCATCCTTTTAGCGCGTTCAAAGGCGAGCGAGCAACCAAACCGTCACGCACAACACCCCCCCCCCCTCCGGCGGGCCGCTTCACTGGAATGTTTTGGGCCGAGGTTTGGGATTTGGACTCAGCAGAGCCGTCAGCTCTGATGATGCAACAGCCAAAAAACAAAGGGCGCAGCGAAGCCTCCCTTGATCCCGTAATCCTGCTGGCTTTTCTAGAAACAATCCCTCGCCCTAGAATCCCTGACTCCAGTCTTGGATCCCATTCTCATGACCAAGCGAATGTCGGGGATAAAAGGTGCCCATTATAAAAAGGGGACCCCAGACGCCGGCTCTTGGCAGTTACAGCTGGAATTCCTGCAGCAGGTGGGGCGTGGGGCCTAGACCGGAGCATGTCCAAAGCTGGAGCCAGGGTAAGTTTGTTAGTGTGCCATTCTGAGGGGAGCCATGCACCCGAGGAAGCCGCTCCGGTTTACAAACATGGCAGAAACAGCTTAGGGAAAGGGAGCAGAATTTGGCACAAAGGAGAGCGTTAGAGGTGAAAGCTCACAGATGAACGGACTGTTTCATACAAAGGGCTGTGTTTTGAGTGACAGACGGTCTCTCCTCCCTTTGCCTTCCCACTGGCTAGTTCTGCTTTCTGGGGTACTTCAGGAGAGCAAAGCAGGGAGGCGAATGCTGTGTCTGTGGGGAGACTTTCAAACGCGCCTCCATGCTGGTGCTCTCATAGTCTTGCCGGGGAGAGCACAGGCTGGTGCGCTGTCTGCAAAGCACCGGAGCAGCCTGTATCCGTGGAGGACTGGCGCGGGGAAAACAGGCTGAGAGTAGTGCTGCCAGAGTCGGCACTGTCCAGGCTCCGTGCCGATTCATAGAGACCAGCCCGGATACAAAATGTGTATCCGCCTCCATCTCTGAGGATGCGGGTCCCCGCGGATATAGAACAGAGATCGCGAATTTGCAGAGTGCTCGACACAAAATGTGTATCCGCTTCCCGCATCTTCAATAACAAGCCACGGATATCGGCAGCCATCTCTGCGGAAGCAGATTCCTGGGGCTGTAAAGCAGGTAGCCGTGGCTTTACAGGGCTCTACTGCTTCCGGGTCTGGCTACCCAGCGGTTTGGAGCGAGCCTGCCAGGCCGTGGCAACAGACTTGGGCCAGCACTCCAAAAACACCCGTGCAGGCTGCTCTTGGGTGTGGCTGGGGCTGGGAAGCGCACACCCTTCATTAGCTTTCCGAGCCCGGACTGCAGCTCTGATGCCAGCTGTGGTGCTGTTTCTAGAGCCCTAGCATGAGCCCCGCAGGCCTGGCTGGTGCTCCCTCAGGCTGGCGAGGCACCCCCCTAGCCTGCAGCGCTGTCCCCGGGGAGACTCAGAGCAGTGTGGCACTGCGAGTAGGTTTAAACCCGCCAGGAACGTAGCTCACAGGCCTGCTCCTTGCCTAGCCACTGAAGTAAACCAGCCTGAGTGAGCCTGGACACTTAGGGCCAGATTCTGAGCTTCCTTCTGCCACAGGGGCACACCGGAGCGAGCCTTGGCTGCCTGTCTGTGAAACAGGCACCCTGACCCCGCGTGGGCACGCTGGGCCCAGTGTTCAAGCCATCCGCACCCCCCTCCGAGCCCCGGTACAGGGGGGTAGGCGGGGCGAGTCAGCTGGGCACCAGGATCTGCTGCTGTGGAGCTCACTTCTCCACTGGGACAGAAGCGCTTTCTCAGGGCAGGGGGAACAGTGCTTTGTCTGCCAGTGGGGGCCTTGCCACTGGGGGGGGGTCGCTCTGTGGGTTCTAAGCAGGAATCGGTGGCCCTGGAGGGGTGGCGGGGCACAGTGCATGAGGCGCAGCTGGTGGCTCGCGGAGGGGCAGTAACTGACCAAAGATCCAGGACAAAGGTTCCTTCCGCTGCTTCGCTAACGTCTCGCCGCTGGAGCTGACACGCTGGGGGCCCCTACCCGGCATTCTGCCCTGCTGAGCTCCAGGGGATGCGTGTGCGCGGTCAGACGGGGAGGTTAGAACCATGATCCCGAATTCACCTGTCGCTTCCCTGCAGGTGCGAAGTGAGTCCGCTCTGGCGACAGTGGAGTCGCCCTTGAAGTTAGGATCCGTGGCCATTTGCAGCGAGGTCCGGGTGTGCGGAAGGAGCACAGCGGAGGGCTGCCGGGGAGTGGGGTGGGAGGGTGGGGAGTGTATTCATTCCCATCAGCTCTTCTCGCTGCAGCCAAGCACCCACCAGGAGCCCTGCATCTGATGAAGTGGGGTTTACCCACGAACGCTGACGCCAACTAGATGTGTCAGGCTGCGTCTGCACAGCTGCGTTATTCCGGAATAACGCCAGTTCTTCCCAGCTGACGTAGCGCCCGTCTACCCAGCGCAAACATTCGGAAAAACAGGCTTCTTCCTCCGACTCCTGGAGGCCTCATTGTACGAGGAGGACGGGCAGTCGGAGGAAGAGCGCCCTGTTTCGAAATGACGGCTGCAGAGACCTAAGCTTTTTTGACCTAAGCGTATGCAATAAGCGGTGCTTTATTTCGAGGTCAGCCCTGCTGTGTAGACAGGCCCTGAGTCTCTACGGTGCCGCAGGACTCCCCACTGTTTACACCGATGTCTGTTGGTCTGTAAACAGTGGATATAACCTGCAGGAGTTCTCAGTTCTGGGAGCCATTGGTGTTTGAAGGGGGAAGGGAAACAGCCTGTAAATTGGGTCAGCAAAATGCTTTGATTCCAACCCTCGGGCTGAGCTGCTGCCAGTAAATTGGGCAGGGAAATCAAATGCAGTTTGCTCATTTGCCTTTGGGAGTGGCAAAACAAAACGGCCACTAGCGTGAGAAGTGGGACCAGGCCGCTGTGTGCGGGACAGAGACTGCCGAAGGGGGAACGTGGGAAGGAAAATCACACCGTGACTGGTTGAGGCCCTGATCGTGCGAACACACATACGCTTAGCTAAACGCCAGCCTGCCATAAACTAACGCGAACCAACCTCGCATTCCTCCTCTTGCTGGCTTATTTGCTTTTGCGTGGCCTTCCGCGGGGCCAAAGGAAGGAGACGGGTTCGTTCTGCAAACACAACGCAGCCCGGCGGTGTTTGGGTGGCACATCATGGTGCCCCCTGTGCCGCTCTTAGGACAAAATCTGGCTTCCCCTCAGGGCCACCTGGTGGGCATGGGGCCTCGCAGCTTGGCAAGCAATTTCAGTGTAAGCAACATGCCTGCCTGCTCCCCTCCTGTTTTTTGCACCTGTCCTTTAAGGTTAGGTTTTGTGGCTTCTTCCTACGGCGGCCCATTTCAGGCGGCAGCTTTATGGGAAAGGCAGCAGCTTGTTCACACAGCGCCGTTCCAGCTAACACGTGCTTGCGCTGGCGCCGGTCCTCGCTGTTTTCCCCCCTGGGCCTGACTCTGGACGGCTTTTGCCCCGGCTCATCGGCAGAGCTGGGGCCAAGTGCTTGGGAGAAGGAAGCTCCGCTCTCTCTGCTCTGCGTGTGTTTCAGATCACTTTCTACGAAGACAAGCACTTCCAGGGCCGTCGCTATGAGTGTGACAGCGACTGCCCCGATTTTCACACCTCCCTGAGCCGCTGCAACTCCATCCGCGTGGAGGGCGGCGCTTGGGTGGTCTACGAGCGGCCCAACTTTGCCGGGAACATGTACGTCCTGACCCACGGCGAGTACCCCGAGTACCAGCGCTGGATGGGGCTGAATGACCGCCTGGGCTCGTGCAAAGCCATTCACTTAGTAAGTCCCACCTTCCAGTGCTCCCCAGCCCTCCCTTGCAGCTGCTCCGTTACCCAGTGGGTGGGCTGTGCCCTGCTGTGCTTGAGAACGAGGTAACATCCCCACCGGGGACAGTTTCTGCATCCCAGAAGGTTGGGATCTGAGGGCAACCCCCTGGGGACAGGAAGAGAGCGGCAGTAAAGCCACAGCGGCCCTGGGACGTTGGGCACAGAAGGGTGATGGGAGCGGGCGGCAGAGCCGCCGGATTTCCCTCTGAAGCTGGGGGGCTCCGCGCAGAAGTAATCCCCTGCCTCTGTTCTCAGAGCTGCCCCTTCCCGCTGGCTCGCACAGGGCCGGGACCCGGCTGCAGGGCTAGAATTAAACTACAGGCCAGCTGGGGCCTGGTTTAGAGGCTTTGGCCTCCCACGCTGCCTTCACCCAAGCCAAGGTGTCCGGCTGCCTCCGGGCGTGATCAGCGCTGGAACGAGCCAGCCAGCCGGTGCGCTCAGGAAGGGGCATGGGAGCCATGGGGATCTCGCCCAGGTGGCATGGCCCCTCTTAGCCATCACCAGCAGGGTACCGGCCTCCACCCCTTGAGCCTGGATCTGTCCTGCCCCTCCAGCCAGGGATCCTGATGTGTAGATTGGCTGGGGGGAGGTTTCCTGCCCCTTCATTGCCCACCTGCGACGCACAGTCCCGTGTGTGCCCCAGGGCCTCCCCCCAAAGCCCCAGGGGCGCGAAGAAAGGGCCTGCCCCGCAGTGCCAAGAGCGAGGCAGAGTTCTGGGACGGAGAGGCCTGCCCGGTGCCTGTCTGGCCCTAGCTCGCGGGCGAGGATAAAGCACCGGCCGGCTGGCCTGTGACGCTCTCCCCCTTGTTCTAGTCCAGCGGAGGCCAGCACCAGATTCAGATTTTCGAGAAGGGGGACTTTGGCGGCCAGATGTACGAGTCCACGGAGGACTGCCCTTCGGTCCTGGACGAGTTCCACATCCGGGAAATCCACGCCTGCAAAGTGCTGGAGGGGGCCTGGGTTTTCTATGAGCACCCCAACTTCCGGGGCCGGCAGTACCTCTTGGAGAAAGGGGAGTATCGCAAGCCCGTGGACTGGGGGGCCGTGTCCCCCTCGGTCCAGTCCTTCCGCTGCATTGTGGAGTGAGGGGCGGGGGCTGAGCGCCCCCCGCGGCCAGGGAACCCGCGTGGCGCCGGCGAATAAAGCGAGTGGCTGATGCAAAGCTGCCTGGCCTGATTTCTGAGCGCGGCCCTGGCTGGCTGGCCCCTGCAGTCCCCTCGCTCCAGCCAGGAGCTAGGCCTTTGCTCCCAGGTCTCCTCAGCTGGGTGGGGATGTCACGCCCTCCCTCCCCATGGCACTGCTAGCCCTGCGCTAATCTCCATGCGCTCTGCACCCTGGGGTGGCCTTTGGCGTGGGCGCAGCTTTCCACCCTGGGGGAGCGACCTGGAGCAGCCCTGCGCGTAGACGCCAGGGGCCAACTCTCCCTCGGGAGCCCCGGCCCGACGCAGCCGGTTTCCCCCTGCCTGGCTCCTGGTCGGGCGCTTTTCCCGGCCGAGCCGGCAGGTGTCAGGCTGGCTCTGCCGGGCCGCAGCCAGCGGCCGGGGGCTCCGGCGGCCGGGCGGCGCCGCATGACAGATGTCCCCGTGGCGGCGCATGTTCGGCGCCCGGGCCCCGGGGGAGCCAGGCGGGCGCTTTGCATTTCCAGCGCGGGCCGGGCTAATGACACGGGCCGCCCCGGGCCGCCGCCTTGATCGATGGGCTTATTAGGCGGCGGGAGGCAGGAGCGGGGCCTGGCCGGCTCCGGGGAGCCCCCCCGGCGAGTGCTCTGGGGCGGGATGTCGGGCAAGGGCCGGGGGCCAGTGTCACGGGGGCCAGTGTCACGGGGGGGGGCAGCCAGAGAGCGGAGCCCCCCCCCCCCGCCTGGAGCGAGCCCGAACCGCACAAGCCACCGCCCGTAGCCTTAGCCCAGCGCGCCAGGCGGGGGCGGCTCCCTGCGGGCAGCGGCTCCCCGGGCGCCGGCAGGACCCTCGCGGCTGCCCCAGCGCGCTCCCCGTCGGCCTCTTTCTCCTCCGCGTTGCCTTTCTCTGCCCCCCCCCGGGCTGTGTTCCCCCCCCCGCCATGCCAGCGGGGCTTCCGGCTCCTGCCCATCAGCCTCCCTCGCCTCCTCCCCCCAGCCTGTACTGATCGGCTCTGCTGCTCCCGTGCCCCCTCCTACACCCCCCCCCGGGGTCACTGGCGGCCCCCGGCCCCCCCAGGCTCACTGCCGGCCTTCAGACCCCCGGGGGTCACTGCCAGCCCACAGCCCCCCCCCCGGGTCACTGCCGGCCCTAAGCCCCCCCTCCCCACCCCAGGCTCACTGCCGGCCCTCAGCCCCCCCCCAGGCTCACTGCCGGCCTTCAGACCCCCGGGGGTCACTGCCAGCCCACAGCCCCCCCCCCGGGTCACTGCCGGCCCTAAGCCCCCCCTCCCCACCCCAGGCTCACTGCCGGCCCTCGGCCCCCCCCCAGGCTCACTGCCGGCCTTCAGACCCCCGGGGGTCACTGCCAGCCCACAGCCCCCCCCCCGGGTCACTGCCGGCCCTAAGCCCCCCCTCCCCACCCCAGGCTCACTGCCGGCCCTCAGCCCCCCCGCCCCGGCTCACTGCCAGCCCTCAGCGCCCTCCCCCCCCCCGGCTCTCTGCGGGCCCACAGGCAGCCCATCCGTCCCTTGAGGCCGGCAGTCTCTCTCTCAGGGCAAGCAACCCAGGGGAGCCGGCGTGGTCCTCGGCCGTGTGCAGAGCGGGGTTCAGTGCGCCGGCCCCGTCAGACGCCCCAGGACGAGCGGGGCTGCGGGCAGCGTGGCCGGGCAGTGGAGCTCTGCGCTGCTGCCCCTTCCGTGCAGGTGGCCTTGCAGGCCCAGGATGCCCGGCCGGGCACACGCTGAGATCCCTTTCCCATGCCCCCGCAGGGCCCAGCCAGTCCACCCATCGCAGTGCAGCTGGGCACCCAGCACCTTTCCGCCTCCTCGTTGGGCTCCCCGCCCCTGCCGAGGGGCAGGGCCTTGGGCATAAGGGCCGGGCTGGGAACTAGCCTCCTCCAGCCAGCTCTTCGGTGCAGCCTGGCTCCAGTGGCGTTTGAAAGGGGCCGGAGCGCTGGGTGCCACAAGCCCCCCCCTTTTAAATCACCAGGCTCACGGGCAGCTGCCCCCCCATCCCCGTTGGCTGCCCTGGCCTGCATTGAGCCCAGCGATGGAGACCAGCTGTAGCAAGGAGGCCTGGCCTCCCCTGGAGCTTGCTGGGCAGGGACGGCCGGCTCCCCCGGGGCGACCGGGCAGGCCCCGTCGCCTCCTGAATGCAGCGGGGCAGGACCGGAGCAGGAAATACAGAAGGCGGGTGCTGCAGTGGAGCTGGGGCTGCCGAGGGAGACAGAGCATCCAGGCCGCAGCTGGAGTAGGAGCCTTCAGAAGACTCTAGGTCCCAGCGCAGGGACCCTACGGATAGCAGCCACCTGCTCTGCCTCATTGACTCTGTCTCCCTGGATCACTTCCCCAGCACGTCACACTTCTTCAGGGCCTGCAATGACCCAGGCCCAGCAGCCAGCCAGGGGCTCCTCTCGCTCTCCTGGGCTCGGCCTGCTGGAGACACAGATCTCACTCCTTGAGTTCCAAGAGGTGCCTGACTCTGCTCTGCAGCTCATTTTATATGTGCCCGAGGGCCCTGATTGGCTGCTCCTCACAGCCCCTCTCCCATTGGCTGCTTCCTGTGCAGTCTCGCTAGGACTCTATTAACCCCTTGTCTGCCCGTGGGGGTGCAGATGCCCCACCACAGGAAGGAGCGCCCCCTTCTGGTAGAGATAGGAATCAACATGACAGCCGGCGGCTGCCTTCTTGAGCAGTAGGCTGTGGGTGTGATAGAACTCCCGTGGGTACTCTCTTCTTTTCTCTGTAGTCAGGATCCCGGTTGAGAGGCTGGGCGCAGAGATGTGGTTGCTAAACCCCCCCAGCCGGACCCCCGTGCTGAGAAGAGAGAACGTTCCAAGGGCGTCGCTTTTAACATTTCCCTCGCGCGTCCTTTCTCTGGAGCACCCGGCCAGCTCCTCCCCAAAAATGCAATTATCAGAACGCTTGTTTTGCCCTGCCCCGAACGGCTCTTGCCCTCTGGTGAATTTTGCATTGTGCCCCACATGTTGGCAACTCATCTGACGAACAATAAAACATGCTAGGGGTGGGCTTTCTTTTTTTTTTTTTGGTTATTATTTTATTTTCGATGACTTTTTCCACTGGGGGCTCCCTCGTCAGGGCTGCCCACAGAACAGAGTGCATATGCATATGAGCCACAGACCGAGGGAACGAAAGCGAGCAGGCAATCCAAGCCCGCGCTGCTGATGCCTTCGCTTGACAGCTAATTTCCATTTTCCCAGTATCAGGGGGTCTGTTCCAATAATTGGCATGCAGATTGTGTCTGATGGGCCTGTTATACAGAAGAAAAGAATCTGCTAGTTAGAATAAGCCAACCCCAGGCTGATGGATGGGGCGTAAGGAGGTCAAATGAGAATATATATAAACGTGCACACACACATATTTCATACCTTCCCCCTCCTAGTTCTTTATCCTGCAAACTCTAATCTATCATATTTCATTGAGATGAATCCTTCCCAGTTTTTCTCTCTCTTTCCTTTTTTTCCCTTGAAGGGATATTTCACAGAAGCTGCTCTTGACTTTCAGAGTCAAATGTGGGAGGAGAGGGGGGTTGAAGAAATTAACGTAGTGCCACGGTTCATTAAAAGTTTGGGATCAGCCAGAACTGGCCTGCGTGTTAATTACACTTCCGGAATTAATTGGTGTGAGGCTTTTCTCTCTTCCATCTTCCTTGCTCTGCTGGGGGCATGGGACGGTCTAGCCGAAGTCATAACACACCTTTGCTGCCTCTCTTTGGTCTAAGTCGGTATCGTTCCCGTGTGTTCTCATGGGAGAATTCTCGATGGCTTTGGTGGTGTGTATCAGCCACCGGCATTACGTTTTTTTCCCCCTGGAACGCTGCTGGAATGAGCCCCACCTCTTGGGAAATCTGTGTGTGCAACAGCCAGATACTAGAGCAAACTAAGGCGTTTCCTGAAGTCTCCATGCTGGGAGTGTGTGTGGGGATGCACATTACCCCCCTGAAAACCCACACGAGAATGCTGGTGACCTCGGCGTGCTTTGCTCTTTAATCCCTAAAGGGTTAAGTCGGTCTCAGGAGTTGCTCGGAAACAACACCTTGCCCTCAGAGTCACGGGTCAGCCAATGAAAAACGCCCCCATGGTTTGCTCTTGCCCGCCATTGGCCGAATGGATTGCCACTCAGGATCCCCGTGGAGAGCAGAGAAGGTCAAGAAGCTAGAGTAGGCCTCGTGTCCATCGCTCGGCTGCACTGCGGAACAGGAATTGCTGAATTGTGGGTTCCGAGTCTACACGGCCTTATAGGGGCTTGAGTCTAACCACCCACGTCTCCAGTTCCTGTCCGCACTACTCGCCCTTTGTTTGTGGTGCACATGGGCGGTGGGTGAACATAGGGTAGGAGGAGGCAAGCCCCCAATCCCACCCCTTCTTCCTGAGGCCCCGCCCCTATGGGAGCCAAGCCCCGCCCTACCTCAGCCTTCAGTCCCCCATGAGAGCCTCCCTGGTCCCAGAGCAGAAGGACTCCGGGGAGGACACACTGCCCCAGCATCTCCAGCTGAAGCCCAGGGGCAGCCAAACTCCGCCCCCAGATTGTTCTGGGGGCGGAGCGTGGGCGGGGTCTTCCCCTGCCTCTTATACCCTCCGCCCACGGTGGTGCAGAGGGCAAAGAAAGGCAGCCGGCGGGATCGTGGGATACTTTTGGAGAACTCCCAGAGCGGGAAGCCAGGGGAGCCACGTCTGCACTGCAAAGCCACAAGCCTCGAACCCAGCCTGGCTTGACTCAGGCTCCGACTCTCCTCGCCGAGGGGTCCTGGGTGCAAGTTCAAACCCTGGGCTTACACTGCAGCGGAGATGTGCCCCAATCAGGCCAGTTCCCCTCTTTATCCATGTACCATATGAAATAAGCGGGGGAACCTTGATCTGTGGAACCGTGGGATACGTGAGCATATGGATCTCTGGTCATCTCATCTGCCCCTTCTCCCCCCCCGCTAACCTGCCTCCACCAGGGCTAAGGAGCACGTCCTACACCTCTCAACATGCAGAGAGCTGCGTTTAGACAAAGCAGGCTACAAACCGGTTCCTTTTTGCCCCTCCCGCCCAGCTGGAATTCTCCCACAAACTGCACATCGCACTGCGTTCCAGCCTGGGCAATATTCAAGGACCAGTCTGCAGGAAGGCAAACTAGGCCACCGGAGAGGGTCCTAGCCTCAACCCCCGTGAATTTCCCTTGCCACCCGCCAGAAACGTCAGCTGCATGCCGCTGGGTTGGGGTGATTCCCGGTTCCCTAATGGGACCCACGGAACTTCCTGATTTATACTGGGACGTTGTTGTGCGGATAAGAACTCTTGGACAGCCCTGGGAAGGATTTTAAGGCTCCTTCTATACCCGGTGGCATTGGACTTATTGTAAGTAAGGCCTGGATCCTACAAGATATGCAGAGCCCTCGACCTGGCTGAACTTCCACAAAAACTGCCCCTTTCGTGCAGCTTGCAGGATTAGGGCCGAAAACAGGGTTCAAAAAAGAACTAGAGACATTCACGGAGGTTTGGTCCATCAATAGCTATTAGCCAGGATGGGCAGGGTGGGTGGCCCTAGCCTCAGTTTATCAGAGACTGGGAATGGGCGACAGGGGAGGGATCGCTTGATGATTTCCCATTCTGTTCACTCCCTCTGGGACATCTGGCATTGGCCACTGTGGGCAGACAGGACACGGAGCTGGATGGACCTTCGGTCTGACCCAGTCTGGCCGCTCTTATGTTTAAACTCCTGGAGTTACAGTGCTGGGTGATCACATTCTCCCCCCCCCCCCCGTTTTTGCGAAATGGTGTTTTCCTGTGTGGGATTGTGTATGGGCGCGATCAGCCTGCCCCGCTTCATCGTGAAATCTAAAAACAGCGAAGCAAAGAGATCCCATGTCTGACCCCCGCCCCCGCGGACATCGCAGCTGCTGCGTCCCCCCAGCTTCTAAAATAAACGGGGCTTCGCTCCCGCCTCTTCCCCCTCCCCCGCCTCACCTTGGCTTCAGCCCGGCAGAGCTGTAAAAGCCGTTAATAAGACAGCAGGCGCTTTCCGCCAGAGGGGCTGAGTGATACGGCTGGAAACGAAGACTATTTCCTTGAATGCCGTCAGTTTGTTCCGTCTCGTGGCTGGTGGCAGCGCAGCGAGGGGGCCTGGTTATCTGTGAGCCAGAACGTCCCAGGGCGGGGGTTTTGCCTGGACTCTTAGATCTTGCTTCCTGGACCCAGTGGGACATTCGCCGTTTCGTTTTCCTTAAGGATCTTTAAAGAGCTCTCGGGTCCTAGCTGCCTGCCTGCGCGGAGGGGCAGTAGTGTAGCCCTCGTGAGAATGGTGTAAAATGCCTGGCCTAAAACCGTGCGGCCGAGGGGAGCACTTTGCCGACAGCAGCAGGACACGTGGGGCTCGGGGGCTGAATTTCCTGCTCCTTGGTGAAGGCTTTCCTCACAAATTACCTCCCTAACTCGGACGGCCCTTAACCCCTGGAGTTGGCCGCCGTTTAAATTAGACTCCTTTGAAATCTCTGGGGCGGGAAATCTTTCCACAGATAAGGCCTGGTTAGATTCCTTGTGAGCTCAGCTATTTGGGGCGAGGAGATACAGACCTCTCCCTTTTCAGGGTGTGTCCCCAACCTTCCCTTTACTATCTGGGACCATCCTGTGCCGGCAGGCCTTTCTCCACCCGTTTTCCCACAACAACGTAACAACCACGTAACAACCACGTAACAACCATGTGTGCACTCAAAAACTGTTACCCCTCTTCTGCAGACTAAACAAACCCATTTTCCCCCAATCTCCCATCACCGGTCATGTTTTCTAGACCTATTTTTGTGGCTCTTCTCTGAGCTTTCTCCAATTTGTCCACATCCTTTCCGAAATGTGGCCGCCCCCCCCCCCCCCCCGAGCTGAACACAACACTCCCGTAGAGGCCTAATCAGCACAGAGGAAAGCGGAAACACTCTCATGTCTTGCTAGGATCTCCAGATCCCTTTTTGCAGGGCTCCTTCCTAGACAGTCGCTTCCCTTATGGTATGCGGGACACGGATTTTTCCGTCCAAAGTGGAACACTTTGCGTTGGTCCTTATTGACCTTCATCCTCTTTACTTTGGACCATGTCTCCAGGCTGTCCAGATCCTGGGGAGTTTGAATGCCACCCTCCAGAACTCATGCAGCAAGGCCCTCCACTTGCTATCTAGAAGCACTCGAGACTAGCAATCAGCCCATTTAAGTCACCAGCAGAGGGCACTGAAGGCAAACGTATCTGGATCATTGACGTGCATCTCGGTGTGGTGGTTGCTTGCTAGCCCAGACACTGAGGAAACAGCGCGCTCAGTCTGATAGTGACGCCAACGCCTGTTTTTCAGGTATTTGCCTTGCCGAGGTGGCGGGTGTGCTAGGCAGGGGAAGGCATTGCCTTTCCAAGCCGCCACCCTGGCCCCGCCCACTCGCCACCCCCAGAATGCCTGCTGTAGGCGTATTGGGGGCGGAGTGTTGCTGTCACCGAGTGCCCGCCCTCTCTGTGCTCCAGGGCTGGGGAGGTGGGGTTGCATGTGGCTCCCTCCTCCCTCTCCGTGGTGCAGGGGCGGGTCGGCTTGGCTCTGTGGGGCGGGCCACAGGCAGAAGGGGCAGGGCTGTGGGTGGTGCCTGCCTGCTGCTAAACTGGCCACTCATAGAGCTCTTGCAGCATGCGGCTCAGCTCGGATGAGTGCAGTTTGCATCTGTCTGTCTGTCTACCCACCACCGGGCAACCGGAGCATTTAAAACGTCTTCGGACGGACACGCTGGCAGAGTCTGTCTCTGCCCCCTGTCTTTGGGAGGGGATGCTCAGTGCTTTGCTTTGGGATGCAGCTAATGCCAAGAGGCTGCTAAAGGCCTGTCTCCCAAGTGCCAGGCTTCCCTGATGGAGACCAGGCAAATTGTTCCCTTGACGCCTCAGCTGACATGGAAAGTCCTGGGGAGAGGGGGTGGGGAGGGGCCGATCTCTCCCACATCTTTGCAGGCTGGATTAAACGGGATCTCGCCTTCCTTGCCGCCCCTCTCGCCCTGCAGAGGTGCCAGTGCCACACTATTGAACTCCAATGCTTACTAAACACGTGGGAGAAAGGAAGCCTGGGTTAAACATTCCGTACTTTCAGTGCAGCAGTCACGGGCCTGTCGAGATCTTATCTGAGGCCCGCCAACAGGTCTTCCAGAAATCCCCCCAAAGACCAGATCTGATTGATATTCCTGATATTTTGAACAACAAAGGGAGGCAGATGAGTTACTTCAGGGCAATCAGGTCACCCAAACAAAGAGCCTCACCCCCAAACCTCCAGCCATCAATGTTGTCCCCTCCCTACAGAAGCGCAGCTCTCAATAACCTATACCACACTGGTCTGCCTCATCGACACGAGGGCTCGGAGACACTGCTAGGGGACCCTTTGCCACCACTAGCCAGGCAGTTTTGTCCCAGGGCCACACGTGAGTAACCAACCATCTCCTCAGAAGGCCTCCTGGGAGCCCGGGAGGACTTTTGGGAGGAGGTCAAAATTCCCATCAATCCCTGGACATTTTGAAGAGTCCTCTGGAACGGATATTATTTCCTAGCCTTCGCTCAACATGGAGGCCAGGATGACTGTTCAGCTCTCGTTCCCTACAGGGAACTGACAGAGGGGACAAGGGGAAGGAACAGATTGCAGTACCGCATCCGTCTGCTAGGAGGCACTCAAGAGTGCAACACCCCCCATGATCCACCAAACCTTTGCCCGAGCCATTATTTCTCACACGAGTACCCTGCCCTGTAAGCACAGCCTACGTTCTTTGTCCCTAGAGGTCCACAGTTACATTTAGACGTGTTACCATGCAGATCTCGCTTGAACTGTCCTGCTCAAAGAACGTGCTAAGGCTAGGAGAATATATGGGCTATACCTATCTCCTAGAGCTGGAAGGAACTGTGGGAGGTCTTCAAGTCCAGTCCCTTGCCCTCATGGTAGGCCCAACTACCAGCCCTGACAAATTTACCCCAGATCCTGAAATAGCCCCCCCTCAAGGATTGAGCTCATCACTGTGGCTGTGTCTAGACTGGCAAGTTTTTCCGCAAAAGCAGCTGCGGAAAAACTTGCCAGCTGTCTACACTGGCCGCTTGAATTTCCGCAAAAGCACTGACGGTCTCATGTAAGAAATCAGTGCTTCTTGCGGAAATACTACGCTGCTCCCGTTCGGGTAAAAGTCCTTTTGCGCAAGAGGGCCAGTGTAGACAGCTCAGATTTGTTTTGCGCAAAAAAGCCCCGCTGGCGAAAATGGCGATCGGGGCTTTTTTGTGCAAAACCGCGTCTAGATTGGCTTTTGCGGAAAAGCGTCCGTGCCAATCTAGATGCGATTTTCCACAAATGCTTTTAACGGAAAAACTTTTGCGTTAAAAGCATTTGCAGAAAATCATGCCAGTGTAGACGTCGCCTGTGGGTTTAAGCACGCTAATGCTCAAACCACTGAGCTATCCCTTCCCCCTCCTGAAGCCAGAGACAGCAGGAAAACCCAACTTCTCCTTCAAGAATGTTGCCCAGAAAGTCTAGGTTGGATAGTAGGAATAACGATTTCCCTAGGAGGGTGGGGAAGCACTGGGACGGGTTCCCTAGGGAGGGGGTGGACTCTCCATCCCCAGCTTGACAGAGTCCTGGCTGGGATGAGTTCATTGGGGTTGGTCTTGTCTGGCCACGTTCCTGGAGATTTCATCACGTGACCTGATCTGTAATTACTGGTTAAATCTTTAATTCCTGGAGAACCTTTCTACCTTCTCTAGCATAAAGTGGGCTGTTCTGCTGGTGACGCCTCTTGCTTCAGACACCTCCACCCTGACTCCTGCCCCTCCCCACCCCACCCCTGTGGCTGCGAAGGAAGAGTCGCTCACCTCGCCTGGCAGTGATGCTGAACCAGATTCCCGGTTCGTTTCTTCCTCTGCTGTTTTCGTCTGAAAGTGAAGCTTGCAAAGGAAAACCCAGCTCAAGGGGGTGACATTTCTCCCAGCGGCTCCATTTCACGCCCCCCACGGAGTTTTATCGCATTTGCCGCCACAGGCCATTAGGGCTTGTGAGTAGCCGTGAGACCCATGTCCCACCGGCCCCGCCGGCGCTTCCCAAAATTGTGCTTTGCCCCCTGCTGTTCTATCCCCCATTGAATCGGGGACACCCGGCCCCTTCCAGCCAGGTCTCAGAGGAAGATTTGTGTGTGATCTGGGGCTGCGGGAGTCTTGGAGTTCTCTGGGTTTCTTGCGGCCCAACGTGAGGCTGGGAGCCATGGCTACCGAGCCACCCGGGAACCTCAGGCCCCGGAAGATTTCTGTCCCGGCCTAACTCCTTTTTATAAGTGGAGCAGGACTGGCCCCGGCAGTGGGGCTGGTGGCGGCCGGGCGGCGCTGGCCAGGGCCCTCAGTGGCAGTAGGGCTAGATGACAACAGGGAACTCTCTGTTGAGGAGTGTCAGTGCTGCGGCGCCTCCTGCTGGACACACCAGGAATTAGCCCTGACCCTCAGAGGGCGCCCCCTTCTGGCCAGTCCTTGCTCGCTGCTCTGCTGTCTCTCCTTAGACCCACGTCGCTCTCGGGACCGTGGCGTCCTCTTCACCGTCTCACACCCCCTCCCGTTCTCCGTCTCACACCTGCCACTGTGGCCCTCAGGGCCCAGCCCCTCACCTCCACAGAGCCTAGGTGTGGTGCAAGGAGGATGGGGGGACTCGGGCCTGCCCACTACTCTGGGTCCTGACCCAGGGACCCTCTGGCAGCAGCCATCTCCTGCCTTCCTTCTCTCCCCTGCACTGCTCCCATTCCCTGGCCACTTCCCTGTGACCCTGGCGCCTCCTCAGCCCTTGCACCAAGGCCACAGCCTGGCAAATACCAGACTGGGCCCTGTCTCCAGCTCACCTGAGCCTGCCCAACTCTGCTCTGTCTCAGGTGCTTCTCCCTCGCCAGGGACCAGCCCTGCACCCGCACTAGCCAGAGGAAGAGTGAGCGCCCTCCTGTCCTGCAGCCTTTTTATAGGGCCCAGCCTGGTCCTGATTGGCTGTCTCTTGCTGTGCCCTGATTGGTTGGGTTTGTGCAGGCTCCCTCCAGCCTGCTTTTAGCCTCCTCCTGGCTTGAGTGGGCTACAGCACTGCCATACAGGTGATCGACCAGAAACAGAAGCATGTGGCTTAGGATACCTATTAGAAACCAGGGAATACAGTCAGCTCTTGGGGGAGGTAGATGTTGACACTGCGGGTGGGTGGGGGAAAGTTTGACGGGGTTTTAATTGAACATCCTGATCCGTGACTGAATTTCAGTCCCAAATTCCAAATAAACTCCCGGCAGGCTCCCCTGGCTCTGTCCAGAATTCCAAATGGAGTAAAATCATCGAACCCGCCTTTGGCCTGCGAAGATTTCCACGGCAGGATCTGCGAATCCCCACGTGTCCCCGCAGGTCCCCACAGCCGGCCGGCTTTTCCATGGCGAGCTCGGATCAGGGTGTTGCTTGCCAGCACACACCATGCTGGAGAAAGAGCTCTCCAGAGTTAAACCTTCGCAGGGAGTAGCTGCGGTAGGGTCAGGCTGTTACCAAAAGGAAAAGTGACGGGAGCACCTGAGGAAAGAGTCCTGGGATGGATCCATTTGGGGGGAACGAGGAAGCCAGGAGGACGGTCATCAGGAAGGACCAGCCCAGCACCACAGAAGCACCAATTTTTGGCATCCTGGACTTGCACCCTGCCATGCTGGGTACCTGAAAGGGTGTCACAAGGAGGAGGGAGAAAAATCGTTCTCCTTGGCCTCTGAGGATAGGACAAGAAGCAAGGGGCTTAAACTGCAGCAAGGGAGGTTTAGGTTGGACAGTAGGGAAAGGTTCCTGCCTGTCCGGGTGGTGAAACACTGGAATAAATTGCCCAGGGAGGTTGTGGAATCTCCATCTCTGGAGATATTTAAGAGCAGGTTAGACAGGGATGATGATGCTGGGTCAGCCGAGAGGGCAGGGACTGGACCGGATGGCCTCTCGAGGTCCCTGCCAGTGCTAAGATTTGAGGATTGTTTTGCCTGCTGTTTTCCAGCAGGCTCCACTAGGTGTCACTGCTGCCCTTCCCCTCCCCCGGCCACGCTGGCTCCGGAACAGGTCCTACGTCCGGGACCGGTGGCGCTGGCCTCAGGGCGGTAACGAAATCCCCGTCGACCGTCCGTTGGACAACACTGCCGCGAGCTGGAAAGGCCTCTGCTCGCCCGCGGGACGTGCCGGTGGAGGCAGCGCCGTGGCGGGTGTGAGGAGCAGCTGTTGTGGGGGGGGCAGTCGAGGGACACGGCGTTGATGACAGGCAACCAGATTCCTGCCTCACGGGACCACCCGCTCTTCCTGCCCCAGCCCCCACAGCTGAGCCCTGCCGGGCAGCCGCGGGCTTTGTCAGCACTGGGGAGATGGCCTGGCGGCAGCCAGCCCTGGCGCTAACTGGGCCTCAGGGCACCCCCAGAGTGTAAATCGGGCACGGGCTGTGGGTAGCATTTGTGCCAAGCCCGGCTCCGTGCTACTGGTGCCAACAGTAGTGTCTGTGCTAGCGGGGAGCGGCAGTTTTGCCCCGCCAACGGCAGAACATCAGTGGCGGAAATCCCCAGGGAAGACAAGGCCGCCGCCGGGCCCACGGATCCGTCTCCAAGTCCAAGCCTGAGGGGCGTACATGGACACAGCTTTCTCCGCAGCTAAGCCCGGTGGTTTCCCCGGACGGCGTGTCGCAGGGTGTGGGCCGAGAGTGTGAGGGAGGCGTAGACCCGCTGCACGGGACGAGCCGGGATGCAAACGTGGGGGCGTGAGCGACACTGAATGTCGACTCATCAGGGAAAGTCCCATTCACAGCCCCCCCTCTGGCAGGGTCTCCGGGTCAGCCTCAGATACTTACCCTGAACCAAAAACAACTGAGCTGCACTGAATCCACAGGGCCCGTCTCCACAGACATCCCCGGGGTTCCAGATTGCCAGTAACTGGAGCTCTGACCCCGGCCAGCCTCCCGTCAGACCCTCCCCTGCCGACATACCGGCCCTGCAGTCTCCCCATCGCTGGCCTCGTGGCCTCTTCTTTGCTTATTCTGACACCCAGCTCCGGATGCTCCTTGCCTCTGCACCCTCCCCAGAGACAATTGGCACCTGGAAACAGCCGTTACTGGCTGCTTCTCGGGGGAGATTCCCCGGATTTCTCGCCTGATCCTCTCTGCCGGCTGGGGTTTCAAATCAGCGCTCCCCGAAGGCAGGCGGATTTGCAAGGGCCGGGTGGCGGTGGAGGCTGGGTGTTGGCGAGGGAGCGGCTGGGGGTGCAGCTGGCGGGTGGGTTGGCGGACGCCCCTCCGGCCAGTGTGCCGGATTCCCGGTGCGGCTGGCCGTGAGTGCCCGGCTGGGGAGCAGAGTGGCTTCGCTGTGTCTTCCCTAGCCGTGGATTCTCAGCCACCGTCCTGCCTTATAGAGTCTCTCGGCTAAAGAGCCAGGGCCAATATCACCTCACCAGGGGGATTGTGAGGAGCACCAGGGCCGCTGTCCCAGCCTGCTGAGTCATCCCCGCCAACCGCAGCACCATCATCCCCCTCCGGAAAGCTCACAGCCACCCCGACCACAGACCCTGCCAGGCAGGCACGGCCAATCCAGGGACGGCAGGGTGAGCCCTGGCGGTGATGCCCCGAGCAGCAGGATGGGGTGCAAGTGACCCCCAGCGAGCGGAGGGAGAGCTTCGGAGCAGGGGCCATGCACGGGAGAGGAGGCCACGAGGCCATGACTAGGAAAGGACCGTGGCCTGCGACCGGCCCCACAGGCCTGAGGAGAGTTAAGAGGGGTGCACTGACGGGCTGTCCAAGAACTGGCTCTTTCTCTCCACGAGCCAGCATAGCCTCGCAAGTGCCCAGACAGCTTCAGGAGGGAGCCTCTTGTCCGCGACGGGAGCCCAAACACCCCTGCCTGCTCTTGCCCCCTGAATCTAGCACAGCCGGTTGCCTCCAGCCTCCCCCGGGCCCTGGGGCAGCTACCCCTAATTCTCCCCCCGTCGGCAACCCTGTCTGTTTGGACTGGAGCAGAGTGTATAGAAGAACACCTGGTCAGGGTTTACCCATCGCCAGTGGCGGAGACTCCCCCCGTTCCTTGGTAAATGGTTCCACCCGTTCATCACGGTTGCCGTTAGAAACCTTTTGTCCAATAGAATCTCTCTCGTGTCCCCTTCCAGCCATTGGATCTTGCACCCTTTCCGGCTAGCCGGAAGGGCCCGTTTCCCAGGGTTTGTCCCTCACCTAGACCCCTCTGCACCGGAACACCAACACCCTGGACCGTCCCTTGGTGCAGCTGAGTGGATTGCACCCTTATCCCTGGCCGGCTCCTAGTCCGAGCCTTTGGCCATTATCCTGGCTCGTCTCTGAGCACCAGAATGGGGCCACAACCGTAGCTCCAGGGCCCCGGCGGTAAAATAACTCTAGTTCTGCTCACGAGCCCCCTTGCGTATGCCCCACATGAGTAGGAGTCTACGGCGGAGCGGGAGCAGTAAAAATGGCCGTTCTGGAGACTCCACATCATAGGACGGGGCCCTTTCAAAGTACCCCTGGATCGTCGTCCGCCTGAGGCCCCTCCATGCCAGCCACTTGGAGGGGATGTGGAGAAGATGGAGAGGCTGGAGGGGGGAAAGGAAAAGAACAAAGCCAACCTCGGCCTAGCTAAGGGCGGAGTGCAGGGGGGATGAGCGCCAAGGAAGGAGACGGCTCATTTAGGCTGCTCCGGAGGAACGGGGAAGAGCGGAACGAAGCGGAGCACAGGGAAACGCGCTCCTAATCCAGAACGCCTCCCCATTTATTCCCCAGCATTCTCAATTCCATTTGGCGTATTACTTATCCAACCCACGGAGTGCCGTGGCCTGCTATTTCCTAGTGGGGAACCGTTGCAGGCGGCTGATTAAGGAACAATGCGTCGTTAAGGGGGGAGCGCTTCAAAGGCTCACGGATGCATTTCAAAGGACACAATACGCACGGAGCCGGCCATCTGGGGGGACACGGCACAATTCATAATGAGAACTAGACTGGGGGCAGCGTAATTAGCTAATTCTTGATCAAAGGGGTTTAAGAACGGAATGGTCAGGGAATTCAATTATGGATTTCCTAGCGGATCAGCCTATTCCCGAGCCGTTGGACACATTTTTGAAGGGAAAAGCGGAACAGTGGGTCCGGCCTGTAGTTTCTAGGGAAGCGTCAAGAGCTAAGCCAGACAGACAGAATCTGGCCCTCAGGGTTAACATGTAGATCCTGCTGCACCATGATACCAACACGCTGGACTATCTCTTGGTGCAGCTGAGTGGATTGAGCCCATTGAGGCGTATTCCTGGCTGGCCTACATGTTGAGACATGTAGCTTCGAGTTACCTCACGACTGTCAACCTACGGTAGAGACGGGGCGGCGGCAGGTGATTTCTGCTTCCGTACTCTGGCCTCGGTGGCGTTCGGTTGTGCGCGGCAAACGTTGTTGGAAAGCTCAGGGTCTCGCCTGTGCCGTGTCAGTCTTAATTCCCTGTGTGCCAAACCACGCCCATTCCCTGCGGCCCCGGGGAAAGTTGTAATGCTGTAAGAATTTGATTGGCATGACCTCTGGAGATGGAATTTCTGTTGCATCCCCGTTTGCTCCTGGAGGGGCAGTGGATGCATTCTTACAAAACGCCACATTAACAGAATATGAAGATTGCGCAGCAAAGTCAGGAAATGTCTGAATGAAAGTCTAGATTGTGATTTACACTCATTAAATGATTACGTGTGTTTCTCAAATAGCACAGCTCATATCGTACCGTTTTCTTCTACCTGCCCGTAGGACGCCATATTTTACCCTCCTTCAGTCTGCTTTGCACTAATTTAACGCTCCTAACACTCGCCTAACTGTATATTCACACAGAACTTTGTATGTGCTTGGTCCTGCCGTGAGAGCAGGGGACTGGATTCGATGACCTCTCGAGGTCCCTTCCAGTTCTATGATTCCATGATTCGATGTTTTGTGTCCAGTTCTGGGCACATTTCAGGAAAGATGTGGAAAAACTGGAGAGGGTCCAGAGAAGAGCAACAAAAATGATTAAAGGTCAGGAAAACATGATCTGTGAGGTAAGGCTGAAGCAATTGGGCTTGTTTAGTTTGGAAAGGAGAAGACTGAGCGAGGACATGATAGCGGTTTTCAAGTACCCAAAAGGGTAGTATAAGGAGGAGGGAGAAAAATTGTTCTCCTTGACCTTTGATGATAGGACAAGAAGCAATGAGGCTTAAATTGTAGTGAGGGGAGTTTAGGTTGGACATTAGGAAAAAACTTCCTACCTGTCAGGGTGGTTAAACACTGGAATAAATTGCCTGGGGGGGGGGGGTGGTTGTGGAATCTCCATCGCTGGAGATATCTCAGAGCAGATTGGACAGACATCTATCAGGGATGACCTAGATGGCGCGGGATCCCGCCGTGAGGGCACAGGACTGGACTCGATGACCTCTCGAGGTCCCTTCTGGCTCTAGGATCCATGATTCTATGTTGTTGTCTTCGCTCCAATTGCTCCTTCCAGGTGCTGAGCAGTCTGGCCAGGATCTAGCACAGTGCTGAAGTACAGGAAATTACTGTAATTAATGGATCAATGGAGAATCAGGCTCATCTGTTTAAGGCTTATGTTGCTAGCATTGTGCCTGGCTTCTTCTGCCGTCTCCCGCTGGAATATTCCAACACATTTGTGCAAAATCTTGCCGCAAGAGAGACTATATTGGTGTCGGGGCTTATCCTGACTCACAAGCTGTCCCCCTGCAGTCAGAATTGAGTCTTTAGTTAAAAAAATATCATTGTTCTTAGTCTATGAAGGGGGCATCTTCTAGTCCTGCAGTAGTTTCTTCTAGTGCAGAAAGTTGGTTTGCTCACTTTACAAAGGAAAATGTATTATGAATTTTCCCTTCATTCCGCTTCTTTTTTTCTCCACGTTTAACAACCGATTTGTGTGTTGCATGAAAGTTACACAGTTCTTTAGATGCATTTGCTATTTTATTTGCTTTCATTCAAAAATATGTCAGTAATCTTTTTGTTAACATGAAAGATAAAGGATTAGTAATGCAAGATGCAGTTTTCTTGTAACCTTCTTGAAAGCAGACTATAGTTTCTTATCTGGCACTAACATTCATTTCCCTGAAATGAAAAAAAGACTTCTTAAAACGAAATAAACTATATTTGATTCAGACGGCATTGCTAGCAGAAAAAAATTATTGCAGCTAGCAGAATTGAGCAGTGGCACAGAAGTCCTTCTTCCCAGCAGTGGATACTTCTGAAACAAATTATATATACACACACATATATAAAATGTCACATATAAAATACAATTGCAAAAAGAAAAGGACCAGAGCCGAATCCTGCGCTGATCATAAACTAAATATTACAAGGCACGAGTGTCCAGTTAATTCCACCAACCACTTGAGCTGGACAAAGCATGTGAAAAATAAAAACCATAATGAGACAGGACTCTAATTGGCTGGTGAGTCTGAAATAACACTGCAACGGGGAGATCTGGAACCTAGACCTGACTTCCAGCGAATTAGGTGGGGAGAGAAGAGAAGAGTAGGCGAAATTATCCAGGCTGTAACTCTACCTATTTTCATTAGAATGATTCCCAGGGTGAATTCAACCTAGTAGATTCATCTGCAGGGGAATGGCATGTTTCACTGGTCACTGGTATGCACGTATCTTAGAACATTGTACCCTATGGAAGATTGGGTGGGGCACATGGTTTCAATTCTTTTCAACTACATAGGAATGGCCACACTGGGTCAGACCAAAGTCCTGTGTCCTGTCTGCCCACAGTGGCCCATGCCAGGTGCCCCAGAGGGAGGGAACACGACAGGAAATCATCACGTGATCCCTCTCCTGTCAACCATATCAACTAGGTCTATCAACTCCTCCCCCCCACCCAGGGCTGGCCTTATCATGAGGTGAACTGAGGCGGCCGCCTCAGGTGCCGGACCGTGAGGGGCACCACTAGGACCCAGAGTGTGGAAATTGTGTCTGCTGCTGGTGCCGGCGGCGGCCCGTCAATACAGGCGACCTAGGCGGTCACCTAAGGCGCCAAGAAAAATGGCCGTTGAGGGCTTTGGAGGTGGTGCGCCGATCATGTGCCAATCACGCATTTCGCCTAGGGTGCCAGTTGCTGGCAGCTCGTCTAGGGCCGCTCCTGGGGTATATGTATTCTTTCTGCTCTAGATGCACAGAGATGGTGGAGTGCCATGGGGGGAGTAGAACAGGAAGAAGGCAGTATTAAGACCTTTCAAAGTTTTGGCCCAAGTGAGGGGGCATGAGGGCATCATTTGAGCTCCTCACCTCAGGTGCCAAAATGTTGTGAGCCGGGCTTGCCCCTCCCCCCCCAACAAAAAGACAGCCACATTTCACCTTTTCTCTCCTACACCTGAGAACTGTGGCCAGCTCCTGGAATGTGCCTAAATATCATTGAGGAACCGGGTCTCTTTCTTCAACAAGAGTCTTTCTGCTATGCTGGTGGAAAAGTGACCTGTCCGTGACTGAAGGAAGGGGCTGGAATATATAGACCTGTTCTTTCCATCCTTGAATGGGTCACCATTTATTTGAAGTTTCCCTTATTAAATGGCTTAAAAGAGTTAATAGTTTTTAACAACAGATGTTTCCCTAAATGGTTGGTCAATGGGACTAGACTGTCCCAAATTCCAACAGGCTGTTGATACCTGACGTTTACAACTACCTCGAACGCCTTTTGACTGATGGGCACATAACACATACTGCCTACGTTGTTGTTACCTATGATACCGCCTTCTAGGTCTGTAACATGCTTATAATACTTGTCTACACTGTATGCAAATAGAATTTGATCTGAAGTGCGACTTTTCCACGTCGAGGCCACATTTTCAGGATAAATTGCATTAACTTTCTTTTCATAATGATCTATCTATCTATCTATCTATCTATCTATCTATCTATCTATCTATCTATCTATCTATCTATCTATCTAGTTTAAGGGAAATTCTGCAGGGAGGCGTGGAAGCAGGAAGGAAGGTCGGGGACTGCAGGAGCTGGGAGCAAGCAGGCTGTCAGCCACGGCCCCAGGAGGAGAAGCAAGACCTGGTAGGGTCAGAGAACCATGCAGAGGGTAGGCGTTCTGAGCTGCAGGGAATCCTGGGAGCACAGGGTAACGGGAAGGCGACACTGGTTCCTGGTGCCTGGGGAAGTCAGTCCAGCTGCCCCACAATTCCCCTGCATGCCCAGTGGCGCATAGCAGGGCGGCTCACGGCGATGAGGCTGGCGGAAGAGTCTGCCATTGAAGTCCGCCGACAGCCTGCACGCTCCACGCTCCCTTGGAGGAGGACATCACCGGAACATGGCTGAACTGGAGAGGAGGGGGAAGCCCGTTGCTGATCCTCCTGTTCTGTGAGTGCTGGTCACCTACAACGCGACGCTCTCGGGATATAGGGAGTCTCCTTCGCTCCTCTCCCACCGTTCAGTGCTTAGAACTGCAGCGCACTGGTTAGGCATGGAGATGATTGGTTGAATGGCCACCAGCATCACCAAGACGCTAGAGGACTTTGGACTGTCCCAACTGGGAATCATATGGTATCAAGGAGATGCACCGGTCATGACTCACGGTGCTTAGTTACAAATCTCATTTCTTCTGACATAGCTTACAAGGGGCCATGAAAATGTGCGTGCCAGCAACTTTTTGGCTCTTCATTGTTTCCAATCTCTAGCCTGCCTGACTCACGGAAGCCCCCCCAACTCCGCCTGCACCAACGCCGGCCAGAGGAAAGGCAAAAAGCAATGAAAAAGACGGGGACGACACATCGAAACCCTTCTGGACAAAGGTGACAGGATTAACGTTACTCCCCTAGCACCATCTGCGTATTCGGGGGGGGGGGGAGGTCTTTCCCTTAGCATACAGAATACAGAACAGAGACTCCAAGGCAGGAACCGCACTGAACTCTGGGACCGGAAAAGTCGGGAAGCATTGCCTGATAGGAAATCTCTGCTCCAGGTCTTAATGAACCCACGCCTGCACACCCTCAGCTCAGCAGTTATCAGACCAATTTTAATAACGAATCCTCTCTTGGTATCCAAAACACTAACACTGCCTAATTGCCTTATGTACTCCCTTGAAGGAACTCCGCCCTAGCCAGGGATGACCTGTGCTTACCGTCTAGCCTGAACAAAGCAACTTTGGTAGATTCCCTTCAGCCATCAGTTTACCCATAAGCAAATGTTATGTTTTCCCTTGAACCAGTGTTCTTTCTCTATAGAAACCCCTCCTCACGCTGGAGTAAAATGTTCTGACGAGTAAGGCTACCTCTACACTACGAGTTTTCTCGGCAAAACATATGCTAATGAAGGCCTCATTTGCATGAGTTGTGATCTCATTTGCACTAGGGTTTTTGCGCAAAAACAAGATCAGTATACCTCCTTCTTTGGGGCATAAGGCTCTTGTGGAAAAAGTTTTTTTTGTGCAAAAAGAAAACATCTACACTGCTTGTTCTTGCGCAAAAACCCCGGTGCAAAAAATGGATCAGCAGAAAATATGCAAATGAGATCGCGACTCATGCAAATGAGTCCCTCATTAGCATATTTTTTGCCGAGAAAACTCATAGTGTAGACGTAGCCTAAATGTGTTAAATTTGGAGCCTACAGTCTACCTGCAAAATGAGAGTAAGAACCCAGGATTTAGTGTGATTTCAAATTTCTACACCTCTTATATTTCAACACCATGCGGGCGACTTCATAATCGTCATCCTCAGATGGACGTAACCACTGCAGATATTTTATTCAGAATTATTTGACTAGTTTTTACAAATGTAGGCCAGCATTTTGCATTTTTTTTTTTTACAAACGATCACACATATGCATGCAAGGCGTTGATATTTCAGAAGCTGCAGTTTGAGCAGCGTGATTGGTCAACAAATTCACATAGCACCATGTTTAGCCCCCAATGGAATAACCTTGCCTTTCTATGAATTCTCCTCAAGCCAAATCTCATTGTGTCATGAAACAAATTTAATTGCACCCTCCCATTTCAGTGTTGGATAAACGAAGGGTCTGAGCTCCTTCAGGTGTGGTTTTGGTTCCTAGCATTTAGCCTCGTACTAACAACTCATTGGCAGGACACACACCAAGCAAAATCAATCAATCAATCAATCAATCAATCAATCAATCAATCAATCAATGCCATTCCAGAAAATATGAACATTCCCATAAGGGGAAAGCTGCGAGCTATTACAAGAGCCCATATACAGAGTTACCTTGAAATCAGGCAACCTTTTTTGAAGTTTGCTATGAAGGACCAAGGAGCTAAACCCCATCTCCATCTGCATCCCCATCCTGTTTGTCTCATTTTGGCCTATCCTCTCCACAGTAGATTTCGTGTCGTTTTCTTGAATACGGACACAAAGATGCCCTTTCCCGTATTCCTTCTCTCTAACCCTAGTTAGAGCTGCTGCAAACGCTAATGAACATAAGGTGTGATCTACTGACTGGGGCCCAGGACTCAAAGGACGTTGGGTCTAATCCCAGCTCTTGTGGTGGGATCTTCTGCAGGTTGCTTCTTGCCTCTCCTCCTCTGTTTATTGTGTCCATTTGGGCTACGGCCTGTTCCTTCAGCCATTAGAATGGGGATAGAATGTGCATACAGGCGGGGAGAACAGCTGATAGAATAGGGATGGAATGTGCATACAGGCGGGGGGAACAGCCGTTAGAATAGGGATCGAATGTGCATACAGGCGGGGGGAACAGCCGTTAGAATAGGGATTCAATGTGCATACATGTGGGGGGAACAGTCATTAGAATAGGGATGGAATGTGAATACAGGCAGGGGGAACAGCCATTAGAATAGGGATGGAATGTGCATACAGGCGAGGGGAACAGCCGTTAGAATAGGGATTGAATGTGCATACATGTGGGGGGAACAGTCGTTAGAATAGGGATGGAATGTGAATACAGGCGGGGGGAACAGCCGTTAGAATAGGGATTGAATGTGTGTACAGGCAGGGGGAACAGCCGTTAGAATAGGGATGGAATGTGAATACAGGCGGGGGGAACAGCCGTTAGAATAGGGATTGAATGTGTGTACAGGCAGGGGGAACAGCCGTTAGAATAGGGATTGAATGTGTGTACAGGCAGGGGGACCAGCCGTTAGAATAGGGATTGAATGTGTGTACAGGCAGGGGGAATAGCCGTTAAAATAGGGATTGAATGTGTGTACAGGCAGGGGGAACAGCCGTTAGAATAGGGATTGAATGTGTGTACAGGCAGGGGGAATAGCCGTTAAAACAGGGATAGAATGTACATACAGGCAGGGGGAAACAGCGACCAAAGCTGGGAAATGGGAAAAGAACACCGAGGAGGCCCAAGGGAGAAGAAAGGAGCAGGAAGGGAAGCAGGACTGGGAGCGAGGCTGTAAGAGTTAGAGTGGTGGCCACCATATCCGTAAGCTTCTCCTAACATCCCTAGGCACGATCAGCCTGTGGGAAACAACTTACATTTCACGGAGGCTTAATTCACTTGGGTGAACAAGGTGAAATGACAACACACGTTGACAGAGAGCCCAAAGCAGAAAAGGAATAAGCGGAAAGGAAGCTATTTATCCTGAAAGAGGTCAGATGTTTCTCTCCTTCAGCAGGGAACACTAAGAACCTTTATTGCCTCCATTTTAACCTTCTAGGGCAGTGTCTCCTAAACTTTTTAAGACTGAGGAACACCTAACAATGCTTTTTTTTTATGAGGAATACCAAGGATTTTTTTTTTGTTCAACCAAAAAAAAAAAAAAAAAAGAAAAGTTGGCGGCCATTTTGAACGCTGTTGTTCTCAGCACACCTCCGACTGTTCTAGGGCCATATCTATACTAGGACAGTATTTCGAATTTACTAAGTTCGACTTCTGGGCACCCGATTTTATACATTCGAAGTTCTGGGCCCTCACTGCGGGGAATTATCGAATGTCGTCCGAAGCAGGCCCCGTTAATGTGGTCACGCTGCCTCAGACTCAGAGCCTCAGGGAGCGGCAGAGGGCCAATTAGTTCAAATTAGCTGCGCCAGAGCATCCACACGAAGGTTATTTCAGACTCACACGTTCAGGAATAGCATTACTCCTCAGGTAAAGCAGGACTACGGCGTTCGAATTCCACCGCCCCATATTCCGGAGTATCGGGCTTGGTAGTGTGGACACACCGCTTACAAATTTGACTGTGGGGGCTAATTTCAGACTCCAGTCCTAGTGTCGGACAGGCCTATAGGAGCAAGAGGAGAGCCGTTGTTGTGGACTTGCGTTTCAAAAATGCGATGGCTTTTAAAGGGTTAAATGGGACATACATAAAAAGTGCTGGGTTTAAATAGCAATTAACTAATGGGCCCTCAGGATGCAAAACAAGGGGCTTTTCTCCCACCAGGTGGATTTGGTTAATGCTGATTTAGCATAATAAGGAGCTAGCGTTCTCATCTTTGTTTATAACCTAATTTGCTGTGGATACTTTGTTTTGCTCCTGAGAAATTTGATATTTTCAGCTATCCGGAGAAAAAACCACGTCCTTGGATTGCATTCTGCGCTGTCCTCTGCACTGGACAATTAAAATGAGAGTCTAGTTTTCCAGCTGAAATCTTTGCCCCTGGTTTTTCCTGGGTCCCCGTGCCCTGTGCTAGCAGACATGTGATTGCATTTAAGGGACAGTATGTTTTCCTCTCAACGAACAACCCCCCCAAACCCAGTCTCCCCTCCCCCCAGCTAGGCACAGACGCGATTTGAATATTTTATGTGTTTCATAAGCTTTTATGCCTCTACGAGAGAAGTGAATTTGCTGAGAGTTGAGCTGCGCTTCAGAGCTAGGAAGTAATTCAGGGTGAAGCCTGAATTAATCTCAGGTGGGCGAGAGATTTAAATTCAGGCGGCCAGCGCGAATATCAAATGGGGAACGCTTTACAAAAATTTCAAATTGTAATATGCAAAAGCTTAACGAAAAGAACCCCCCGGGGGTCGCTTTCCTCTGGAACATTTTGTTCCAAACACCCTCTCTTCGCCGTGACTTTTTTTTTTTTTAATTTCCAAACCCCTCCCTTTGCCATTTTATATTTTTAAATGAAATCTTTCTGTTTGGGAAATGAAATTCTTTATTGCCGCGGGACTGTGGGGGAGGGGACAGACCCATGCACCGGGTGGGGGGCGGTGTGGAGAACAGAGCCTGGGTCAGAACTTCAGCGGGCGGAGAAGTGGTGGATGGCGCCAGGGAAAACCAGAAATAGTCACTACCACCAGGGCCTGCATCCGCCGGTCTTCTGAGCATAGGCCATCCCAATCCAACCCCCAGGACTAAGCTGAGCATCAGACTAGGCCTTTGTGCCTTGCCGGAGCCGCTAGGAGCTGCTTCCTGACTCCCTCGGTTAGCCCTTGAACAGCCGACTAAATCCCCTGCCCTTGTAATAGCAGTGCCATAAACTGAAGGACAGTGGCCAAGCATGGGGACTTAACTTCACCTCTGCTCCTGGGCCAGGAGGGGTTAAACAGCATGACGAACCCCCCTGGGAATGGCTCCACGGGGTCACCTTGAATGTGGGGTCACCAAATGAAATGAATAGGTAGCAGGTTTAAACCAAACCAAAGGACGTTTTTCTTCATGCGGCGCACAGTCAATCTGTGGAACTCCTTGCCAGAGGATGTTATGAAGGTCAGGAATTTAACAGGGTTCAAAAAGGAGCTAGGTACATTCATGGAGGTTAGGTCCATCAAAGCTTATTAGCCAGAATGGGTAGGGAGGGTGTCTCTGGCCTCTGTCAGAGGCTGGAAATGGGTAACAGGAGAGGGATCACTTGATGATTCACTCCTTCTGGGGCGCTTTGACCGTGGACTGCCTGTCGCCCTGCAGGAGGCCTCGGTGCTGGTGGGGGGTGACCTGAAGGGGCACGGGGCAGGGGAGGGTAGGCGGGGAAGGGGGCAGCCTATAGCATTCGGTTCTGACTGGGCACTGGGACACGGCCTTGCTCTCTCAGGCCTGCTGTGAGCCCCCTGCCTGGGGCCGACTGGGCACCGCTCCTGGGACTGGCCCCTCAGGCGTGTCCTTTGGAGGTGGCGGCAGCAATAGAATGATCCGGAAGCTCCCTTTCACGGGCCCGTGCCTCCCCCCGTCCCCTCTCTGCGGGGTTCTGGCTGGCGTGGGTCAGGCCACGCAGATCCTGTGGCGGGCTGGCGTGGGGCCCATGCGTGGTTGGCTTGTGGGCAAATAGCTGCACCTCAGGGTGCCTGCGAGGCAACTGGGCTGGGGTGCCCCTGGGGGGCAGTTTGAGGTGGGGCATGTGTGTGGGGCTCGGCCCCACAGGTATTTGTAAGGGGGGGCATTTTTCTGGGGGCAGCCCTCCTGCTTTGCCTGGGCCAGCACCCTCGGGCCCAGGTGGTGGTCTCCTTTTAGAGCGTCATGGCCACGCAGCCCGTGGCTTTCTGGGTACTGAACCCTCCGCTGGATGCGAGACGCGAAGCTCCTGTGCCAGGCCGGGTCGGCAGTGGCATGGGCTGGACCCCGCGCCGGGGCATGAGGGAACGGCGGCCCGCCCTGTCTGGCCACAGCAGAGCTCGGCTCGTGGCTCCAGGTGTTCATGGTTGTAGGCCCGATATTCAGGTGTGGGCAGCGGTGGCCTCCCACCCAGTTCTCGAAAGGACAGATCCCATCCTCCAGACACAACAGGGCAACAACCGCACAACCAAACGTGCTTTGAAACACTCTGGCGCGCCTGGCAGCCTGTCCACCTAGAGTTGTATTTTGTGTTGACATCCACAGGGGTCAGCACCGCACTTAGCCCCACAGGCCAGACTTTTTCCTGTGTCCGCTCCAGCAGTAACAGGGGGACGGGGCTGGTATTGGTGACCGGGGCTGCGGTTGGCAACACCGTGCCGTATTGTTGCCTCTCACCCAGGCCAGGATGTAGGAGGAAGCGGGCTGGCAGGATTGGTCGCTAGCCCCCCTGGCTAGTATGGGAAATAGGCCCCTAAGCTTTCTACAGGCTGCCAGATTGCAGCTCTGAGATGCTACGTTCCAAGTGTGTATGGACCCGACCTCGGTCGGTTTGGTGAGCGGTGATTTTGTGAGATTTACACGCCGGCTTGGGAGGCTGGGTGAGCTTCCGCTAAGCCCCCTTTGATGTTGACCTAACACCGCTTTTTTTTCCCCACTTTCCCTGACCTGGTGTCATTGTGGCGTTTCTCCCCTGCGATAGCTTGGCATCCCTCAATTCTGCACCGAGCTAGCAGCGGGTTAAGAATGTCTCCGCTACGGCAACAGAAAGAGATGTCTGGACGCAGGTCCCATCAGACGTATAGTGAGGCTTCACGTATTTCTTTGCATCAGCAGCAGGAAGTCGGCAGGCGCGGGCCCGAGCACGGTCCTATGACATTCTTCAGTGCCAGAGAGGAAGAGGCAGCGTTGCGCTAACAACAAGGCTGTTTTCTTATTCCAGTAAAGCCTCTTGTTCAGTGTTCGCAGAAAGCTTCTCTCTGATTCCTTATCATGGCACATTTTCCAGTGATTTTGTACTGCCAAGTCATTCAATCGGCTGTTTTTGATTTGAGATTGAAACCGCCTGTTTGTTGATTTCCGAAGAGGTGGGAAATCAACTTAACCCACGTGCATGGGATGTTCTGTGGTATAATATTCCCTCTCCCCGCCCCCGGAGTACCACTTCTTCCTCCGCTAGCCTCATTTAGATCAACCTGGAGCCTGCAAACCTACTCCCAGGTCAGTGAACATGGTGACAGATGACATGCTATTAGCAGCTCTGTCAATTAATTAAAGGATACATTATGCTTATGAGGAGGAAATACAGAGGCACTCTAGATGGAGCGTCTCAATTAAGTCTTTAATTTAGATTTAATAAATGAGTTATCATATGTTAATAAAAGATCAATTAGTCGTTGAAAGAGCATTGATCCTGGTACAATATGTACATCAGGGAGACATCAAGCTGACATTGAAGTAACTGGAGATTGTCTGAACAACACATGTACAATTAGCTGGTTCATACAGTAGAACTGTAATGAATGCCGACACATTTCGCTGGCATTAACCGGAGAGTGGAGGAAAGCGATGATGTCTCAGCACATTTCTGAGGTGGATTCCAGTCTTCCCACTGAACAGTGATAGATCTTCTCACAGACGTAGGTTAGTGAAGTCACAGCAAATGTGACTTAGAATCAGAGAATGATAGCACACTAGAACTGGAAGGGACCTCAAGAGGCCATCGAGTCCAGTCCCCTGCCCTCACGGCAGGACCAAGCACCGTCTAGATCATCCCTGAAAGATTATCTATCCAACCTGCTCTTAAATATCTCCAATGATGGCGATTCCATAGCCCCCCCGGCAATTTATTCCAGTATTTAATCACCCCGAGAGGAAGTTTTTCCTAATGTCCAACCTAAACCTGCCTGGCTGCAATTGAAGCCCACTGCTGCTTGTCCTATCCTCAGAGGCCAAGGAGAATAATTTTTCTCTCTCCTTCTTGTAATACCTTTTTAGGTACTTGAAAACTGCTATCATGTCCCCTCTCCGTCTTGTCTTTTCTAAACTAAACAAGCCCAATTCTTTGAGGGTATGTCTACACTTGTAGCCTATCTCGGAATAGGGCTGCAAATGGAGGCATTCAGAATTGCAAATCAAGCCCGGGATTTAAATATCCCACGTTTGATTTGCATCTTCCCGGCCGGGCACCATTTTTTGAAATGTACAAACCCGGAATAACTGCCCGTGTCTACATGCAACAGTGAAACGAGCGTTCGAAAGAAAGCCCTATTTTGAACTACCTGTTATTTCTCCTGCAATGAGGTTTAACAGGTAGTTTGAAATAGGGCTTTATTTCAAACACCCGTTTCGCTGCCGTGTGTAGATGGGGGCAGTTATTCCGGGTTTGTAAATTTCAAAAATGGTGCCCGGCCGGGAAGATGCAAATCAAGTGTGGGATATTTAAATCCTGGGCTTGATTTGCAATTCCGAATGCCTCCATTTGCAGCCCTATTCCGAGATAGGCTGCAAGTGTAGACATACCCTCAGTCTTCCCTCATAACTCAGGTTTTCTAGACCTTTCATCATTTTTGTGGCTCTTCTCTGGGGCTTCTCCAAATCTTTCCTTCTATGTGATGCCCAGAACTGGACACGACACTCCAAAGTTTGTAATGATAAAACTGACCAGCTTTTATCGTATATTAAATGCTAGAAGAGCTACCTGGTACTGCTCGGATCCTTAACCTAAATGAGTTTTGTTTTTCTTCATTTAAATCATTATTCAGGGGCAAGGCTATGGAGGAGGGGTTCAGTATGAGGGCTGCCCCAAGATAAGAGGACAACCCCAGCCCTCTCTTACTGCAGCAGCTGGGGGCCAGGTGAGAAGCACCTCTCCATGGCTGCTACAGCTGCAGTGGGCACAGCTGGGGCAGGAGTGCAAGTCTCCGGGCTGGGGGACAGACGGACATACAGTCAAACAGACTCACAAACAGACAAACTCTTCGAAATTTCTAGTAGATAGCTGCCCCTTTCTCCACCTCTGCTCCCTACTGGCCCAATGGGGTTATAGCTGTCTTCGTCCCCATCGCTGCCTCCTTGCTGCCCCCAGTGGTCATTCTATGGTATAGCTCCCTTCTACCAGACCCCTCCCTTTTCATTTTGAATTGAATTCCAGGCACATCCTATTTTCCTGGCACACCCAAACCCTGACCTTGCTTTAGGTTATGATAAGAGGACTACAATGATGGTCCTAGCTCTTATCACTTAGGATAAGACAGACGTACAGACAGATAGATAACATATATGGTGGGACATGCAACAAGCATGTTTGAAATGAATGAGATCAGCAGGTGTAATTTTGCTTGATCGTTCCATTGATCGTAAGAAATCTTCCCCAGGTTATGTCAGAGCTGCCTCCTCAGGGATTCCTTCCTGTGCCTTCGTCGTCTGGAGCAGCTTTGAGATGGGAATTCTCAGCAACAGGACTCTGGGCTAAATGGGAGCTTACTGGGATCGAACATGGGGATTTCTATACACTTCTGGAGCTGTGCCGCCTTTCACCAGCGGAAGAGCTGTCCCTATATTTTGCCAAAGCCTTACTGTGAAGTGTCATGGATAATTTTGCCACCCGGTAAATACCATTTAGCGAGTATGTCGGTCTTTCACACAATAGCCTGCGTACCATTGTCTCATGGCATGAATCTACGGGGAATGTTTGTTCTTTCCATCAGTAAACCTAACTCAGGAATTCTTATAAGCCTGCAGGGTGTCGGGGTAGGGAATCTGTTTTTCTTTGAATAGGGACATTTTAAGGGAAAACTGCAAATCATAAGTGAGTGAAATCGGAGCCTCCAACTCACGGTTTCCCATATGTGTGTAAGCATTCCTCTGCAGCGAATTCAGCTGAATATGGATGGCATCGTTTCATAGCGCCATCCTTTCCAGAGGAGAAAACGAGGATTTTAAAGTGGCGACCTACAGCATACAAACGACGGGTTTAAAGGAAATCAACACGATGAGTTTGAATAGCGTACATTTATAGAATAAAAGATTCCAGTCCCACCTCACTGTTTCTAATATCTTGCCACAGGGCAGGCGCTGTGTGTTCTAAAAGAAATTAAAACACTCCTCCTAACGACACGCCAGGCAGTAACAATGGCAGAGTTAAGAAGGTTAGAAGACTTCGTTATCCCAGCAACATGAGTTAAAATGAGCAGGAAACACAGATAACGTAAGAAAGAGAGGAGGGGAAAAATAATACAGCCACAAGAGGAAAAATGCCAAGAGACGGAGAAAGAAAAGGAAAAGCCCTTGTTATTTGTTGTTTCAGAGGGTTGAATCTGATTTTATAGTCTCTGAAAGAGGCTAAAATATAATCTCCTTTGGTGAAATGTGTGTGTGAACAAAATGTGTCATCTTCCGTACTCCTGTGCTCTACGGCAGCACGAAAAAATTAACAGGGATATTCACACCGAACGGCAAAGGGAAACAAACAAGCTCCTATCGCAAGTCTAGGTTCTCATTCCATGCCTACACTCCAGAGGTTTTTTTTCAGAAAAACAGACGTTTTTCTGAAAAACAACTTGAGTTACGTCCACACTGCCATCGCGTTCTTCTGAAAAGAATTTTCCGTCATTGGTAATCCTCTTTCTATGAAGAAGAAGAAGCCTTTTTCCGAAAGAGGCTTTTTTTCTCTTTCAGGCAAAGGCATGTGGGGATGGGGAAGAGGGAGTTCTTTCGCAAGAAGAGGAAAGAGGAAAAAACACAGGTGCCCTGGTGGCCACTCTGTCCATAATAATCACAGCTTAATTGCAAGATAGCATCCATTCAGTGTAGATGCTAGCTGTTGAAAAAGCAGATGGCTTTTTCAATGCAATCGTGCAGTGTGGATACTCTCTTTCAGAAGAAATTTTTCTGGAAAATCTCTACACTGCGTCTTTACCTTGAAATAGCTTATTTTGAAATTTGGCGCTGTCTACACAGCACCAATTTTTTTTAAAAGCGCAATTTTGACAAGTCCCTTAATCCTTGTGGGACAAGGATATTTCGATATTTCGAAATAACAGGCACATTTAAAGACGTGGAATAGCTATTTCAGGATACTTCCTGTATCGTGAAATAGTGCCGCTGTCTAGATGTAGCCTAAGAGTCAGTCCTGGCCCCAAATTGCTTACAGTCTGAAAGGACTGTACAGACAAATGGCGAGGCGGGGGGGGGGGGGGGGGGGGGGGGGAGGGGGAAAGGCATATTAGACCCATTGTGCAGATGGAAAACTGAATAAGAGTGTAAAAATGGCCTTGTTTGCCTGGCTTTCAACCGTCAGCGACTCCACATCAGCATGGTGTAGCTCTCTAATGTAGACACGTTAAATCTCTATAGCTATAATCTGCCTTGGTGCATCCCGCCTTGCTTTCAGGCTGGGGAAGGATATCTGTACCTAGGGCGATTCCTGAGCCGAGACTAGGCTACAATAGCTAGTCACTGTCCAGGTAATCGGAGCTGCATTTACCGCAGGCCTGTGCTTTGTCCCCTCAGGGGTCAGGTGACCAGCATGGGCGTGGCTATGTAAATGAGCTGGTGTTACGTTCGCATGGGGAGTAGCTATGTAAAAGCATTGAGGTAATAGTATGCGTGTGGCTATGCAAATGAGATGATGTAATGCAAGGAGAGGACATTGTGAGGGGCGTAGTTATCGCAGAGTCTATGTCAAGCCCATACCTTCCGGCATGTTCAGACACACTAAGCAGGATGAAAGTGCACGACATTCATGTCACTGGATAGGCAGGAATGGGCCATGTGGCTGCATGCGCCTCTCCCTTGCTGTGGGAGTCTCAGCCCCACAAAGCTGTGGGCAGGACGTGGGGCTGGGAGATCCCAGTAGCCCAGGGAGCCGGAGATGGGGGAGGATGTCTGGCTAGGGCTGAGGAGGACACCTGATGGTGCATGGCTGAGATGAGAACGCATGTTCATCCTTACCGTTGGTATTTTCGGTCTCCTGAGCCCTTCCTTCTGCCGCCTTGACAGCGCATGTTCTGGGAGGCGAGCGCCTCTATTTTGGGGTGCTCAGGCCAAGATGCCCAATCAGAGCCTGATTTGCGGTCCACACTTTCTGGTATCAGTCCCCGTTATGCTGTCTCTGATTGGATGCCCAAAACGGCGCCCCTCCCCCCTGAGCCGTGAGTTGTTTTGGAAGCTCTTGGCCATGTTTGGCACGGCACAGGGGTTCGAGAGCTGTGCACCTTCTCTGCTCTTCCGGGACCTCCCTTTCTGATGTGTGTTGCGATGGGCCTGCGGGGTAGCAGGAGAACAGCTCTGCCCCGGGCCCCGCCTTCTGGTTGAGAATTTTGTTTGGCCTGGGAAAACACAAGCCGCTGTTACATGGAGCCGGTTCTGATTCCCTGTCCCTTGACAACAACACTTGCCTTTCCTTTTGGATGGGCTGGAGGAGAAACCGGGAGCCTTCTGTGAGTTTGGAGAGACACGCGAGGGATTTCCTAAGGGAAACCCCACAATTGTCCCCCAAACAAATCATTATTCCCCTCTGTTATTTACCTTCTAGTACGTGGGTGGGGAACTTTTTTTCGAGATGGGGGTGCCGCTGACTCACAATAAAAGTCACACAAGTGAGAAGCAAAAAAGCATGGTCCAGGCTAATAGATTTTGTGGGCTCCAGCTCCATCGGGACATGGCTGGGGGCGGGGGGGGGGGGGGCACTGGAGCACCAGGGTGGACTCCCCAGCACTGGGAGGGAGCCCTGAGCCTTGGGGACTGGATCCAGGCAAGTCGGGGGCTGCATCCGGCCTCTGGGCCTTAGGTCCCTCACCCCTGTTCTAGAAGTGACACATAATGAAAGAAGGACCCTAGCCTGGACCGACTGCCATGTATAGATGGCTAAGCTCCTCTGTAACCATTCCCATTGCCTCGGCCAGCCTTTGAGAAGCACCGAGCACCCGCAGCTCCTGTGGAAGGTGCCCCAGGCAGGACAGCGCCCCGCCCTCGGTCGGCGTGCGGGTTACACAAGCATCGGCCACGAGGCTGCTCTCCGAGAACATTTCCTGCCTCCAGCTAAGCTGTTTGTTTAGGTTTTCATCTGCCCATCTCTCTCTGTGGAGGTTTCGGAGCAGGGATTGATTGATTTAATTGACGACTAGCTTTGTGTGGGAGGATTTTGTAATCCTCGCTGTTTATCTTTGGCATAATTGCTGCATGTGTGCCGATTTCAAAGGAACCATCAAATAAAACAACTAGAGAACACATCCTGGCGTCGCTGGAGCCAAAAGCAGGCAGCTGTTTTGCACCTGCAGCCTCCACCTCTGTGTGCCGCTCGGGGTGACAGCTGCTGGTGGAATCCAGGAAGCTACAGGTGTCTCGGCACCGCCGATGTCGGGAAGGGCCTCGCCCAACACCCATGGAAATTGCTCATCGTGTGGGCTGGCCCGTGAGACATACACAGACCTCCAGGGATTCCGAGGGGCAAGCTGAGCATGGGGGGCTAACGGGGGTGGAGGGTTGATGACAACTCCTGAAAGCGCCCACCCCCATATGTGAGAACAGCCTGCCCAGGGGACCGTACGGAGCACTGATATCGGGTTCACAGTGATCTCTCAGCGACCACGAGAAATAGTTGGCGTTTACACAGACGCGGGGCCTGACCCAGCAAGCGGACAGATCCGCCTGTCCAAAGGATCCTCCGTTGTTCCCAGGAAGGGTTGGAAGGACTCACACCAACCAGAGTTCCGGTGAGGGAGGCGAGCGGTAGGACGCGGTTTTGATTCTTTTATGATTTTTCATCTGTTTTCTCCGGAAAGCTTTCACTGTAAGGAGGACTGAGTGAGTGCTGAGCGTGGGTCTCTGAAAGAAAGCAGGCCAGCGAGGCAGTCTGATGTGCTGGGGGATGCAGCATTGGCAGGGACCTGTAGGGCCTGGAAAAGCCCCCATCGGGAAGAAAGAGACGTGGGTCTCCACCCCAGAGTGGTGACAACTGAGGAACCAGAAGCCTGGAGTGGGTGGCCTGGCTGGACCACGGACGGCGAATATAGGAGCGGTCGCCCTGAGCTGTAGCAACATCCAGTCAGAATTTAAAGATGCCAGGTACCGGGAAATCCATCCCATTTTTGGGAAAGTGGTTCCGTCCTCGGCGTTTAAAACGTGGGCCTCATTTCCCGATAAACGATTGTATGATACCAAGCTGGGAGGGGTTGCAAGCGCTTTGGAGGATAGGGGCATAATTCAAACTGATCTGGCCAAACTGGAGAAATGGTCGGAGGTAAATAGGATGACGTTTAATAAGGACAAATGGAAAGTGCTCCACTTAGGAAGGAACAATCCATTTCACACATACACGAATGGGAAGCGACTGTCTAGGAAGGAGTCCTGCAGGAAAGGTTCTAGGAGTCATAGGGTACGTCTAGATTACATGCCTCTGCTGACAGAGGCATGTAAAATAGGCTACCCGACATAGTCAATGAAGCGGGGATTTAAATATCCCCGGCTTCATTAAAATAAAAATGGCTGCCGCGCTGAGCAGTGCACGAGTCAAGACGCAGATCGGTCGACAAGGGAAGACTTTGTCAACCAATCCTGTAAACCTTGTTTCATGAGGCATAAAGGAGCAGTCGACAAAGGCTTTCCCTGTCGACCGATCCGCATCTTGACTCACGTGCTGTGCCGATGGTCAGCTGAGCCGGCACAGCGCGCGAGTCAAGATGCGGATCAGTCGACAGGGGGACGCCTTTGTCGACTGCCTCGTGAAACAAGGTTTACAGGATTGGTCGACAAAGGCTTCCCTTGTCGACCAATCTGCGTCTTGACTCGCGCGCTGTGCTGACGATCAGCTGAGCCGACAGCGCGGCGGCCATTTTTATTTGAATGAAGCCGGGGATATTTAAATCCCCGCTTCATCGACTATGTCGTCTAGCCTATTTTACATGCCTCTGTCGGCAGAGGCATGTAATCTAGACGTACCAATAGCGAACCACAAGCTAAACATGAGCCAATGGTGTGACGCCGTTGCAAAAACAAGCAAACGTGATTCTGGGAGGCATTCACAGGAGTGTTGTGAGCGAGACACAAGAAGTCACTTTTCCTCTCTACTCTGCGCTGATTGGGCCTCAAGTGGAGTATTGTGTCCAGTTCTGGGCACTGTATTTGAGGAAAGATGTGGAGAAATTCGAGAAGGTCCAGAGAAGCGCACCAAACATGATTAAAGGTCGAGAGAACATGCACAGTGGCTATGTCTAGACGTCAAAGAAAAGTAGGAAAAAGATATGCAAATTGCGAGCGGCAATTTGCATATCTTTTGCTGCTTTTCTTTCAAAAGAGGCTTTTCCAAAATTAATCGCTTCTACACAGTGCCAAATTTTGAGGAAATCTGCTCTTTCGAGCCATTCCTTCTTCCTCATAAAATGACGTTTACGGGGATGGTGAAAGGATACATCCGCTTTTCTGAATTTTTTTTCGGAAAAGTGGGCGAGTTCCTTGGACGTGGCATTGCTACAGTCTAGACGTAGCCTGTGAAGCAAGGCTGAAGGAAATGGGCTTGTTTAGTTTGGAAAGGAGAAGACGGAGAGGACATGAGAGCAGTTTTCAGCAACCTAAAAGGGTGTCACAGGGAGGAGGGGAAAAATTGTTCTTCTTGGCCTCTGAGGTTAGGACAAGCAGCAATGGGCTTAAATTGCAGCATGGGAGGTTTAGGTTGGACTTTAGGAAACACTTCCTACCTGTCAGGGGGGTTAAACACAGGAATAAATTGCCTGGGGAGGTTGTGGAACCTCCATCACTGGAGATATTTAAGAGGAGGTTGGACAGGCACCTGTCAGGGATGATCTAGATGGTGCTTAGTCCTGCCGTGAGGGCAGGGGACTGGACTTGATGACCTCTCCAGGTGCGGCCCAGTTCTAGTGTGCCACGATTCTACGATTCTAAACTTGTTCTGTGCTCGGCGTTTAAAACGTGGGCCTCATTTCCCGTTAAACGTTAAACTTCAACGTGCCGCCACTAGACGAGTGATTTCCTTAGTACAGAATAAGGCGAGAACTAGTCTCCACTCTGCATAAAATACACAGAAGCCGTCTTGTGCCACTCCTAGGGGCAAAGCGAGTAACGCTCACGGGCGCTTCAGTTCTGCCATTTTGCATTTGCACCCTCCACCTCCCCTGCGCGAGGGATCCGCTCCCATTTCCCTGGCCCCCACGCTGTTCTGCCAGAGCCTGAGCATGGAAACGCAGCTGAGGTGCTGTAGTTTCCTGGCCGCCCGCTAGGGGCTGCTGCTGCATTTGCAGAGGGGCCGGCCGCTGCCTCTGGGCCTGTGTGCTGCAGTCCCACCGCAGGCAGCAGGGAGAGAAGTGGGTGGGCTAAGTCCTTCCACGCCAGCCCCCCTCTCTGCAGCTCGGCCAGGGCAGCAGCAAGGCAGGCAGAGCAGTGTCCCTCCAAGGATGGGACTGGGGGCTGCTGGAACGTGCCCTGGGGAGACAGGAGCAGGTGGCATAACCCTTCCCCCAGCAATTCCCCACATTTACGCCCCCCCCACCAGCCGTAGCTGGGCACCAAAGGAGAAGCTGCACCCCACACCCATCTCTCTGCGACCCCTCTGTGAAGGGCAGTCCCGGGGCATGGGCGTGATCAGATCAGGGTGGGCGAACATACATAAGAACATAAGAACGGCCGTACTGGGTCAGACCAAAGGTCCATCTAGCCCAGTATCCTCTCTGCCGACAGTGGCCAGCACCAGGTGCCCCAGAGAGGGTGGACCGAAGACAACGATCAAGCGATTTGTCTCCTGCCATCCCTCTCCAGCCTCTGACAAACAGAGGCCAAGGACACCATTTTATCCCCTGGCTAATAGCCTTTTATGGACCTAACCTCCATGAAATTATCTAGCTTCTCTTTAAACTCTATTATAGTCCTAGCCTTCACAGCCTCCTCTGGCAAGGAGTTCCACAGGTTGACTACACGCTGTGTGAAGAAGAACTTTCTTTTATTAGTTTTAAACCTGCTACCCATTAATTTCATTTGGTGTCCTCTATTTAGGGAACTAATGAATAACTTTTCTTTATCCGCCCTCTCCACACCACTCATGATTTTATAGACCTCTATCATATCCCCCCTCAGTCTCCTCTTCTCTAAACTGAAAAGTTCCAGTCTCTTTAACCTCTCCTCATATGGGACCTGTTCCAAACCCCTAATCATTTTAGTTGCCCTTTTCTGAACCCTTTCCAAGGCCAAAATATCTTTTTTGAGGTGAGGAGACCACATCTGTACACAGTACTCAAGATGTGGGCGTACCATAGTTTTATACAGGGGCAGTAAGATATTCTGAGTCTTATTTTCTATCCCTTTCCTAATAATTCCTAGCATCCTATTTGCCTTTTTGACCGCCGCTGCACACTGTGTGGAAGTTTTCAGAGAACTGTCCACGATAACTCCAAGATCCCTTTCCTGATTTGTCGTAGCCAGATTAGCCCCCATCATACTGTACGTATCGTTGGGGTTATTTTCCCCGACGTGCATTACTTTACACTTATCTACATTAAATTTCATTTGCCATTTTGTTGCCCAATCACTCAGTTTGGTGAGATCTTCTTGGAGTCCCTCACAGTCTGCTTCTGTCTTGACTATCTTCAACAGTTTGGTATCATCTGCAAACAGGAGAGCCTGCGGCACTTATGTGCTCCCCACCCGGCAGTGGCTCCTAAGCATGGGGGTGATGGGGTGTCTCCATGCGCTGCACCCCTCCGCTTCTCCCATTGGTTGCAGGAGTTCTCAGGGCGGGGGCAGTGCGCAGACACACCCTGTCCCCCAGGCTGCAGGGACGTGCCGGCAGCTGTGTGCAGCGAGCAGGCAGGAAGCCATGCTGGTGGCAGCAGTGGGAGTAATTTTAAATGGCCCGAAGTTGTCAAGTGGGAAGGGAGACGCACCAGGGAGTGGCCCAGAGGTGTCAGATGGAGCTGGGCCTTTGGGCCAGGAATATTCCTGGAGCCCGGGCATGACGGGGCCATGTGACTCGGTGCCCCGGCAGGAGGAGACCCGATTTCACAGGCCATGGCGTGTTTTTCATGGCTGCACATTTGCAAGGGCCCGAGCCATGCGGAATGCCCGTTATCTGGGCTACCATTGTAAGAGGTGGCCTGTGCGATCCCCCAGGCGTGTTCCCAGAGACGGCGATTCCAGAACAGCCAAAGCAGCAAGGCCAAACGGAGACAGGGCCCCGAGATTTCATATGTGTCTGACCATTGGGGGGAAACGTCCCGGCGCCCCCAGCGACTCAGACACCGAAGGCCGACGGAAAGGAACCGGAACCGAAGCACTAAGCCAGGGACCTTGGAAAGTGAGCTTGGCAGCATTTCGGCCCAGATCCTCCAAAGGATTTAGGAGCGCCACTTCCACTGGCTTCAATGCGACGTCGGCGCCTAAATACCTTGGGGGGACCTGGGCCGCGAGGACTCACGCCTGTGACATCAGCGTGACAAAGGTCTCACTTCCAGGGAGGGGGGCAAACGGTAACTAAAACGAGAGGCCTTGTCCAAAGGGATGGGCGTTGGGTCTCTGCCGTTACAAAGGGCGACTGCTTGTAACCGGAGGGGGAAGGGGGAGGCTGGTGGGTCTGCTCCATCCTCCACCGCCCCTCCCCCTCTCTTTCCCTCTCTCCTCCAGCCCCAAAGGGGTGGAAGGTGCCTCTACTTCCCCTGGGCCCAGGCCTCAGCCCCTCACCCCCCGGCTGCGAGACGGGGTGGGGCCAGGCAGCCCGTGGGTGCGTGGGAGGCCGCAGCATCATCACAGCCCTCTCTGGATGGTGCTGCCTCCCCCAGCTCCCGGGTGTCTGCTTCTCGGCCCAGGTGGGGACGGGCCCGGTGGAGCCGGCGCTGGTACCAGGCACCTCCCCGGCCGGCTGGGGGCCTGGCGTGCACACTCTGAACAGGCTGGGGCGCTGAGGGAGAGCCCCCGAGCCGGGGACCATAGAAACTCCCTGGGGGATGCACATAATGAAGCCAGCTGGGGCTGCCGGTGCCACCCGCCCTTCCCACTCTCATGGCCGCTGACAGGAGCCGCAGGAAGGCCTGTTCCTGGGGACCTGAACCAGCACTTTGGGCAGCCTGTGGGTCAGGATGGAGGGGCGTTGGCACGGCCGGGGCGGGGGGAGAGCCCAGCACTGTGGGTTTGTGTTAAGGGCATTGGGGGGCTGGGGGCCAGGCCTAAGGGGCGTTGGCTGACTTGAGGACCGGTGGATCCCGGAGTGGAACCAGGCTGGGGCCGTGGGTCGGGAGTGAATGTGCAGCGCTGTGGGGGCTGGGGGCTGCCCTCGTAGGGTGGCTGGGAGAGGGGGAGGGTGTACGCCAGCCAGGGACTGAAACAGAGCTGCTCCCCCGGGCTGGCAGAGAGCGGCAGGCAGCAGGTCGCTGGGATGACTTTGCCACGCGGTGGCCCCCAGGGTGGTCGCACTCTCCCCCGTAAGGCTGGCCACGCCGTGGAAGGACGGACCCGGGGCAAGAAGGCTCAGAGCAGGACTCACTGCCCGAGGTTCCGTCTGGGTAAAGCCAAGAGGACGCGGGGGGAATAACAAGGAGGAGCCGCTGACGTCACATCGCCCCTGCTGCTCCAGAGGTAGCCGCGATTTCAGGGTAAGGCCAGACAGACTCGCTGGGAGCCCGTGTAGCCTGAGTGCCGGCAGAGCCCAGGCCGGCCCGTTTCACCCGGCGCAGGCGACACACTGGCGAGCGGACTAGAGCCAGAGTTATGCCAGGTTAGAAGCCTAGCGAGACCCGAGGCTGCTCCAGGGTGTGTTGTGGCAGCCGGAGCTCTGAATGCGCAGTGGGGAGAAAGGGGCGACTGCGCCGGTCGTGAGGAGCCCTGGCTCTTTCCGTGTGCTGGGGACGGAGGGGAAGTAGGCAGGGAGATCTGCAAGGAGCGGCTGTGAGGACTGGCCGGGTGTCTCCCTGGAGTGGGCAATTCGACTCGTTTTCATCGCGTGTGTTGGTCGGTTCCCCCGGCTCTCCCTGGAGTCCCTCCAATTGTTCCCAGTGGAAATATGGACGGGTGTGCGGGTGGGGCTGTTGGACTGAGACCCGTCCAGCCCAAACTGGTGTGGTTCTTGAGGCCAGGTCTACCCTGGCGGAGAAAATCGATGCAAGAGATGCAACTCCAGCTATGTGAATCGCGAAGTTGGCATCGATGCCCCTTGCACCAATTTTCTGGGGCGGCCCCCTCGTGGAAGGTTGGCGGGAGAAACGCTCCCATCAACTTCCCTTATGCCTCACAACAGTGAGGAGTACTGGTGCCCTCGGCGTTCAATTTATTGGGTCTTTCCTAGACCCACTTAATCAAACCCCAGAGGCTAGAGTGCCAGAGCTTCCATCCTCCAGTAAATGGAGACCTGTCCTGAGACTGGAAATCAACTGTGTCTGAAGGAGGGGGAAGGGAAGGTGTGGAGATATCTGATTTGCCCTTCACCCATCCATGCACACAGGACTACTGCAATAGCTCTGCACTTCTGCCAGCAGAAACTTAGAGAGAGAGAGAGAGAGAGCATACTTATCAAGTGGCTTGGACCGTAGCCGATTTGAAATATTACTAACCTTGCATTTTCAAATTTGATGCACAACAACCAAGATGCTAATACTTTCCTTAGTTTAGAAAAAAAAAATCCTTTCACCCATCTCTTCTAGCCGAAGATTAGGAGAGAAGCTTTAAGAAGATTTAAAAAAAAAATCAACTTCTGAGCAGCGGAAAAAATGGTTTGTGATTCAGGGGCTCCGGGCAATTCATCATGGAAATTGGGTTTCTTAGCGACATCATGTGAATCCTTTCGGCCCTGTCAACTTTTTAATACATTACATTGAGAATGTAAATCGTGTTGGTGAGGGGAAAAGAAGAGGGGAAAAAAAAGAGAGAGAGAGAGAGAAAAGAAAGCTTCCTCATTTTGGGTTTAGAGGGGAGGATGCTTGAGGCCTGTAATTCATATTAACTAAATAATAAAAAAGCCCTCCATAAATATACAGATCTGTATATACACCTAGGACGGGAGGGGGGCAGGGAAGCGAATGAGACAGAACAGAACTGAAATGGTTTCCTCCTTTGGAAGGGCGAGCGTTCAAAGGAGGGGCTCGGCCCAGAGGTTTCATTTGCTTTAGTTTTTTTACTGCCTGTTCCGTCCAAAAGGAACGTGGAACGAGCGTTCTGAGGCGTCCGATACCAGAGACCCTAGAACAGGACAGGCCACGACATGGCACACGTTCTGACAAAAATGGGGTCCTGGACTCCCGGGCCGTCGCGTGGCTTGGCCATTCCCGGGTCCTTTCGCCTGAGCTGCCTCTCATTTCGGTCACTTCCACGACCCCGTTGGGGTGGGTGGATGGGAATGGAGAAAGCTCGGCCCATGGCTGCCAAAGGCTCCCGTTCGGCTGCCTGCTGACGAGGCGCTTGGACAGGGAGCCAGCCAGGAATTTCTGACAGGAATTCTCTGTGCGCCCTTCGATGGGGGAACCTGCTGCTACGTTTACTCCCTGAAGGTAAAATCCCCCCTCCTCTCCCACCGTGGCAGTGCAAGGCCCATGTGGCATTTGAGCTGCACGTAAGCCTTCAAAATAAGGCTTAGTCAATGCACTGGCTTTATGCTGGCTCGGCGCATTATTCCCCCCTAATGCTCTTACTCCGGCCAGTGGCTTTCTGCTCCTCACCTCAGCACTTTGAACGCCGGCTTTATTCCCAGCACCCATCAGGTGGGACTGATGGCATTTCAGACAAGAACGGGACCAAGCACAGAGCCCTTGACTTTAAAGGGGTCTCCCCTGTGCCCCTTTTTTGCAATACTTTGGGGGCATATCTGACAAGAGAGGAGGCCGGGAAGAAAAGCGAAGGAAAATGGCTTCTTTCAGACTGGATTTTGCTCTGACAAGGCCTGGTATGGTTCTGGGCATGCTCTGAATAGCCAGGAGAGTTTCTGCAAGCGCATGATGGAGATGAAAGCAGCAAAAAGCTGAGATTGCCACAGCAGCTTGACCACACCTGGGAAAACCGGGGGAAATTGAGTTTCATTTCCTATTAAAGTATCAAGTGGTGCAAACCTCTCTGAATTTGTCCTCTGAAAATACTGCAGTAATTCTGCAGAATGCTCAGTTCTGGTCACCCTCTCTGGGGGTGTGCCTACACTGCCTGACAAAGTCGAATCAAGCTACACAACGTCAGTGCGGTCAATTGCGTAGCTGAAGTCGAAGTAGCTTAACTCGGCTTTCGGCGCTGTCTACACAGCCGGAAGTCGAAGGACGAACGCTCTTCCTTCGACTGCCCTTACTCCTCGTGAAATGAGGGTAACAGAAGTCGGAATAAGAAGCCTGTTATTTCAAAATTATTTCGAAATAACGGGCTTGCTGTGTTGACGCGCACTCGGTTATTTCGAAATAATGTGAGTTATTTTAAAATAAGCGTGCAGTGCAGACATAGCCTGGGAGGATATAGCAGAAATAAAATGGCTCGGAGAAAAGCAATGAGACTTTTCCACGCCTCTGTATCAAATCCCATATGGACAGAGATGGCCAAGACTGGGATTGTTGACCTTAGAGAGGAGACAAATAAGAGGGGTTGTGATTGAGGTATACAAAATAATGACGGGCTGATTCATGTCACTTTTCCATGCAACAGAAGGACTAAGGGGCATTCAATAACACTGGAGACTGGCACATTCCATCTGATCAAATAAAATATCTGAGTCTGTGGAACTCACCGACACATGATTCCAAAAAGTGTTGGACATTTATATGGATAACAAGAATGTCTATATTTATACTAATACAGATTTTAAAAACAAAACTGAGCTTTGGAAGGCTCTAAAGTCTCCTGGCATGAACCAATGTCTAACTAATAGGGGCCGGAAAGGAACTTTAAGATAACACAATTGTCTTCTGCAGGTGTCTTGAAGCAGCCGGTGCTAGGAGACACTGCACGGCCTTATCTTTTCCATGTGCAGACGCCTGTTTTATCTTGTCTTTGAGGTAGGACGGGGATTGCACATCAGCAACCACCCAAACGCGGTCAAGACTCCTTTCCCAACGAAATCACTTTCCTGACCCCAACCACATGTGTAATGACATAGTAGGAGAGAAGGCGGGTCGTAGTGTATTTATTGTTACCTTGGGAGATGTCACGCTGCCAAGTCAGCCAGCGTTTGAACTCACTCTCCAGGCTAACCCTTCGGACGACTCCCACCATGGTTTGTTAATGTAGAGCTTGAGTGTCTGCGCCCATTGGGTTAGGAGTTGTTGACCCTTGGGTCCCAACCTGGCATCATGTGGGCCTAAATTCAGCCATCCGTATCCCGGACTTCCCAGCACCTCCCAAAACGTGGCTGCGCTAGCCCATTCATGGTGCAGTGACTGTCCGCCGAACTGGACTGGGAGTGTAGGATATAACGGCAGACTCCGCAAACATGACTCCAATGGGGCTGTGTCTGCACTACAAAGTAATTGGGCTTGCGCCCTGGGTCCTGGATTGAATCAAACTAGACCCCTTCACTCAGTGTGGACATACCTTCTGAGTCCCAGTTCTGCCTCAGTTGGGAGGGATGTGCCTGCTACCTGGGTGCCACCCCAGCTATTGGTTGTGTTTGGTTTTATAGGTGCCATCTTGTTTTTTGCCTCCTTGTCACACCTAATCCTAACCCTAAATTTTCATACCAGTCCTTGAATACTGGTATAAAACTAAAAGCCTTGCCTTGCTACGAAGTATGTTTCATTAAGTGCATTTCAAAAATACAAACTGCCCTGAAAACCAGACACATCAGCCTTAAACTGCATTTACATTTGGGTTCAGCATCTCTGTGTTCCTTTTAGTTTTTCATCCTGACTCATATTAGACTTCCAGCTAGGGACATCATTCCTCCCCATCCTGGCTAATAAGCATGGCTGGACCTAACCACCATGAATTTATCTAGTTCTTTTTTGAAACCTGGTAAAGTCCTGGTCTTCATAACATCCTCTGGCGAGGAGTTCCACAGGTTGACTGTGTGCTGCATGAAGAAAAAATTCCTTTTGTTTGTTTTAAACTTATTCATTTCATTTGGTGACCCCTCTCATTCTTATGTTATGGAAACACGTTAATAAGTTTCCCCTATTCACTTTCTCCACACCACTCATGATTTTATAGACCTCTATCACATCCGCCCTTAGGCTCCTCTTTTCCAAGCTGAAAAATCCCAGTCTTTTTAATCACTCTTCATACGACAGCCATTCCAAACCCCTCATCATTTTTGTTGCCCTTTTCTGAACTTTTTTCAATGCCGAAATACCTTTTTTAAGCTGAGGTGACCACATCTGGACGCAGTATTCAAGATGCGGGCATAACATGGATTTATACAGAGGTTAAACGATATTCTCTGTCTTATTCGCTATCTCTTTTTTTAACAACTCCTAACATTTTGCTTGCTTTTTTGACTGCCGCTGCATGTTGAGTGGATGTTTTCAGAGAACAGTCCCCAAGGACTCCAAGGCTGTGTCTACACTGGCACCTTTTTCCGGAAATGCTTAAAACGGAACAGTTTTCCGCTATAAATATTTCCGGAAAAAGAGCGTCTACATTGGCAGGATGCTTTTCCGGAAAAGCCCTTTTTCCGGAAAAGCGTCCGTGGCCAATGTAGACGCGCTTTTCCGGAAAAAAGCCCCAATCGTCATTTTTGCAATCGGGGCTTTTTTGCGGAAAAGACTACCGTGCTGTCTACACTGGCTCTTTTCCGGAACAGTTTTCCAGAAAAAGGACTTTTGCCCGAGCGGGAGCAGCATAGTTTTTCCGGAAAAGCAGCTGATTTCTTACAGTAAATCGTCAGTGCTTTTCCGGAAATTCAAGGGGCCAGTGTAGACAGCTCGCAGCTTATTCCGGAAAAGCGGCTGCTTTTCCAGGATAAGTGGCCCAGTGTAGACACAGCCCAAGACTGGTGCAATTCAGAGTAGCATCAGGGACACCAGGAGCAGAAATCGGCTAGTTGATTTTTATCGGGAACTCTGCCGTTAGCTAAACAGGTAAAATACACAGCTCTGAAGGTTAGTGTATATGGTACAGGGAAAAACACAGGTACAAGGTACTTGGCTGGTTTCTAAGAATGTCCACAGATTGTATGTGGTGCACTGTTTGGAACAGGTATTTGGTACTAAGTTATAAAAATAGCGTGGGTAGTCCTTTCGTCCCAGGAAGATCGGTGCAGAAGCTTCAGAGGGGTAGCCAAGTTAGTCTGTAATTAGAAAAGCCTAAAAACCAATGATTAATCTAGCAGCACCTTAGAGACTAACAAAACATGTAGATGGTATCATGAGCTTTCATGGGCACAGCCCACTTCTTCAGATGAATGGAGTTATTAAAAGTCCAGTTTCTAAATAAATAGGGCATGTGGGGGAGAGGGAAGGAAAAAAAGAAAAAAAAACAAACGGGGAAGAACTAGTCAATTAGAGTGTCCATGCTACGAGACACGGGTAGAGAAGTTACTAATTGTTCTAAGTGTTTGGTTTTTTAGCTTCAGAGGGGTAGCCGAATTAGTCTGTAACTGGAAAAACTTAAAAAACAACAAATAAAGATGAATATTAGGATGTAGCGGGCCAGTTAGCCAATGTCTTTATTCATACCTAAGTGATAGGAATCAGACTTGTAAATGAAGTTAAGACTTCCCTGTGTATTTGGCTTGTGGAATTGGCTTGAAACAAGACAGTGACTTTGAGATCCATTAATGAGTGCCCTGGCAGGTTAAAATGTTCCCCAACAAGTTTCTGTGTGTTGCCTTTTCGGATATCTGATTTGTGTCTATTAATCCTTTCCCGTAGAGACTGTCCAGTTTGGCCGATATCCATGGCAGGGGGCATTGCTGACATAGATCACATCGGTGGATGTGCAGTTAAATGTGTCTTTGATGCGGTGGTTATGTGGCTAGGTCCTGTGATGATGTCGCTGGAATAGATCTGATCTATTCCAAGTCTTGATTGCGGTTGGGTGGCTGTTGATGTGGAATCCCCGACGTCCGATATGCATTCGAGCCTGGCGTACCCAGGATCTAAGTGAGAGCCGCCCTTGCGAAACATCGCTCTGATTGATGCAGCCCCCATCAGGTGCACCTGGCACTGTATAAACAGATGCCTTGTGGCAGAAGCCACCCACCAAGGTCTCAGTCCTGCAAAGAGGGACCCCAGGGAATGGGACCTGGCCGAGATTTGGGTGCGTGGAGAGCCATTGGAAACAGTGAAAGGTGCACAAAGCAAAAGGAGCAACCAGGATCTCACAAGGTCCTGCAAGGTGAAACCGAAACAAGAGCCTGTCTCAAAGAACCTCAGGAGAGCAATACCAGGAGTAATTAAGAACATCTACAGGCTTCAGCAAGCAGCGCAGCAAGCTAACTGGTATTCCGTTTCTGGACACACGTGACCCTAAATGGGGACCTACACCTAATCAAGGTGTATATAATAAAGGTATTTAAAAAGGGATAGAGAATAAAACAGAGAATATCATATTGCCTCTGTATAAATCCATGGTACGCTCACATCTTGAATCCTGACTACAGACGTGGTCGCCTCATCTCAAAAAAGATATTTTGGCATTGGAAAAGGTTCAGGGAAGGGCAACAAAAAGGATGAGGGGTTTGGAACGGCTGCCATATGAAGAGAAATTAAAAAGACTGGGACTTTTCAGCTTAGAAAAGAGGAGACCAAGGGGGGGATGTGATCGAGTTTTATAAAATCATGACTGGTGTGGAGACAGCGAATAAGGAAAAGTTATTTACTTGTTCCCATAACATAACAACTAGGGGTCACCAAATGAAATGAATAGGGAGCAGGTTTAAAACAAACAAAAGGATGTTTTCCTTCACACAGCACACAGTCAACCCGTGGAACTCCTTGCCAAAGGATGTTGTGAAGACCAGGACTTTAACAAGATTCAAAAAAGAACTAGATAAATTCATGGAGGGTAGGTGTCCTTAGCCTCTGTTTGTTAGGGGCTGGAAATGGATGTCAGGAGAGGGATCATTGGATGATTCTCTGTTCTGTTCACTCCCTCTGGGGTACCTGGCATGGGCCACTGTCAGCAGACAGGACATGGGGTTAGATGGACCTTTGGGCTGAGCCAGTCTGGCTGCTTTTATGTTCCTATTTGCCAGGCTCTGCTCCCATTGTGCTGGGGGACTGAGTCTAAAAAGAGGCAATTCAGACTTATTTAAAATGAAAACTCTTTCCTCTGGCTGAGAAGCACAGTTACTTGTGTATTAGCTAAGCTGGAACCCAAATTCCCACCCGTCAGTGAGGTATCCTGCACCCGATGGACCCATTCAGGCTGTGAGCCAAGAGGCAAGTGCCTGCATGTTAGTGCATCTCGTGTTTCAAAGAGGCCTTGGCCACTGCGTTCCCCATGGGTAAGCAGGCCGTACCGCAGGGAGTGAACGGAGCTGCACGTTGGATCAGGAGGTGTTTAATCGTGATGCGGATATCGAGTTCAGGCTGGAGTGTGGCTCCCTCGTCGCATTCACTCGCCCCGAGACCACACAAAGGTCATTTTTAGTGGTAACAGTGAAATCATGGGGCTTGCCTACACGACGGGCTACTCAGGCACCGCTGCGATCGGTGCAGCGGGCATCGATTTAGCAGGTCTGGTGATGATGCAGTAAGACGACGGGAGAGCGTCTCCTGTTGACAGAGAGTGGTGTGGACAGCACTTTAAGTCGACGTAAGTTACGTCAACATACCTCGCTGAAATAGCATCGCTTGAATCGCCGTACATCGCTCGCACAGACTAAGCCCTTTCAAGCACGTCCACTGTCAACAGCCCTTTATCAATCTGAGCTTTTTCCAGTTTGCCCGTTAATGTCAATAGTTAAGAAGTTTTGATTTAGAAGTTGGCCTGATGGTTTCTTACAGGATTTGCCATGTTTCCTCACTCCAGCCGTGATGGACATCCTGTAATGTAAGAAGAGTGTAATGCAGTATCTGGAGTATTGCATCCAGTTCTGGGCCCCCCACTACAGAAAGGATGTGGACCCATTGGAGTGGGTCCAGCAGAGAGCAACCAAAATGATTAGGGGGCTGGAGCACATGACCTACGAGGAGAGGCTGAGGGATTTGGGCTTGTTTAGTCTGCAGAAGAGAAGAGTGAGGGGGGATTTGAGAGCAGCCTGCAACTTCTTGAAGGAGGGTTCCAAAGAGGCTGGAGAGAGGCTGTTCTCAGTAGTGACAGAGGGCAGAACGAGAAGCCAAGTTACAGTGGGGGAGATCTAGATTGGATATTAGGAAAAACTATTTCACTAGGGAGGGGGTGGAATCTCCATCCCGAGATTTTAAGTCTTGGCTTGACAAAACACTGGCTGGGTTGGGGGGCTGGACTTGATGACCTTCTGAGGTCTCTTCCAGCCCTATAATTCTATGATTCTAAGGGCCTTTGGGGCAGTATTTTTGCTCTGCATACACTCTGGTGGCATGAAACAGCCATAGAAACAACCTTCACAAGGACTCCCTAAAAATAAAAACAAGCTAAGAAGATCAAACAGATCCACCTAGGTATAAAAGATACCGAAATCCCTTCAACCCGGAGTTTAATCCAGTTCTTCGGGTGCAAACCCATATCTTCTCCAAAGACTTTCTCCCTAGACATCCACTCTTAGCTACCGAGCAAGAAATTGGGGAAATCAGCCGGAGTTAACCTTCTTTTTGCAGAAGGGAGTTCTCCTGCATCCTGTCTCATGCTTTTCACATTGTTTCAGATATTTCAAGGGAGAAGAGGCCATGAGATCATCTAGTCTGACTTCCTATCTCATCTAGGATATAGCAGCCTAGCTGGTTACTTACTCTGTGTTCACACCAACATTTGGCTCACACATCTTCTAGAAAGGCCCACAGTCTGGATTGGAAGACCTTAAAAATGGAGAATCCACTAGTGTATTCCAATGATTAATAATCCTTACTCTTAAAACAATTGCACCTTATTTTGTGTTTGTGTTTGTGTTTGTGTAGGTACCCGGTGTTTTCTACCTGAACACGCTGCTTCTCAGCCTTACTGTAAATAGTTGGGTGGGAGATGGGGGAGAAGAAACGGTAGGTTGGGTTTTCGAAAGTGACTACAGAGCACAGGATCCTGGGAAAATCTCTGGGACGTTGGCTCCTAAGTCACTTGGGTGCACCCATTAGCTCAACTTTCAAAACCAGCCGTAAACTTCCACCTGGGTATTCGCCTGGCCTGGCACCAGTCCCAGAATTGGGACCTTAGTTCCACTGTGAGTTCTGGGCAAAGTTTCAGGCCAGTTGTTTTTCACCGACGCTGTTCTCTCATCCCTAATTGCCACCTGCGTAGGTCTTGGAAATGAATTACAAGGACTGTCAGAACCGTACCACCCATAATTAAGTGCTTGAGTGTATATATATGTAAGGAGGACTCTGTGGCAATGTTTTTGTTTAACTTAATTAGGACATCATTCAGACACCTGGACTTATGCCTGAGTTTGTGTATGTGTGTGTGTGTGAGTGTGTATTTGGTAGTCATTTAGCTTTGAGTCAGATTCCCAAGTGAAATAAACAAAAGGCTAATTGCTTTTGGATTTTAATTACCAGTGAAATACCCAGGTTCATTATATGAGTCATATTTTATAGGTGGTTAAAGGACACCATTTGGTAAATGACAAATTCTCAGCTGACAACTGCAGTGCTTAAACCAACATAATTTGGTGCGATAGGCTTCCAAAGACAGCAGTCGCATTCATTTGCTAAATCCCTGAGTTTTGTTGCAGAATGTAATTTCAAGACTCAAGTGCCTCCTAAACATGATATAATTAAACATACCTAAAAACATGTTTTTTTTTAAAACCTCTGACAAATAGCTGTGGAAGGACTTTATAATCCAGGGTGTTCGAAAACGTCTTTTGAATTCCCTTGAACAGTTACATTTCTGTTTTAGCACTGATGGCTCCATAGAATCCTATTAAATGTATAATCTTAAAAGGATTCTTCACACAAAATGACTCATTCAACCTTTACAAAAATATCCTCTCTCATATCTACCTTTTTTTAAGGCACTGATCCTGCAAATGCTTCTATATGCACATAACTTTGAGCAGTTTCATTAATTTAAAGGAGTTTCTTACTCCCTTTTTAATTTTCTACCCCTTGTCCTCCCCATCCCTCTCTTTCCCATCTGAAGTGTCTCATTTGCAATATCATCGTATCAGATTCTTTTTGAGGCAAAGTAAATATTCAAAGCAGGGATTTTTGAGAGCTTGTGACAAAAGGACCCTTATTTGCTTTTGGTAAAGTTTTCTGACTTTTTTTGTAAATGTAACATATCAAGAATTATTGGGGTAAAGCTCTAGAGCATCCGAGTATTTTTGAGAAGGTGGGAGAGCTAATTCCAATGCGGTTCCTTTCAAACCTCTCGACTCCTGAGAACTGGTTGATTCTGACGAGGAGTTTGTGAACTTTTTCCTGGAGCATGTCTTACAGAATTTGTAAATTTTGTGGAGCATGAAGTTGAGTACAGGGAAATACGAAGGTCTACAGATGCTACCAAATGAAATTAATGGGTAGCAGGTTTAAAACCAATAAAAGAAAGTTCTTCTTCACACAGAGTATAGTCAACCTCTGGAACTCCTTGCCAGAGGAGGCTGTGAAGGCTAGGACTATAATAGAGTTTAAAGAGAAGCTAGATAATTTCATGGAGGTTAGCTCCATAAAAGGCTATTAGCCAGGGGATAAAATGGTGTCCTTGGCCTCTGTTTGTCAGAGGCTGGAGAGGGATGGCAGGAGACAAATCGCTCGATCATTGTCTTCGGTCCACCCTCTCTGGGGCAGCTGGTGCTGGCTACTATCGGCAGACAGGATACTGGGCTAGATGGACCTTTGGTCTGACCCAGTACGGCCGTTCTTATGTTCTTATGTACCACTGCAGTTTATATGCACCATAATTTTGATCCAGACTATTACAAATTCTGTCACTGTAACTTGAAGCTCCTTTGTGTTGTAAAAGCTAATTGGCAGGCAAGGAAGGGGGTAGAAATCTGAAACCTCCTTGCGGACAGAGGAGAGTGGAGCTAATAGGGTTCCTCTGTTTCAAACTCAAGTGCTGAGGCACTTGGACAAAGTCAGGAGAGAGAGACTTGGCACTTCACTTACAATATGCGTCAGTTGCCAGAGAGAAAAGGAAGGAAAGAATTGCTTAGAATCATAGAACACTAGAACTGGAAGGGACCTCGAGAGGTCATCAAGTCCAGTCCCCTGCCCTCACGGCAGGACCAAGCACCGTCTAGATCATCCCTGATAGATGTTTGTCCAACCTGCTCTTAAATATCTCCAGTGATGGAGATTCCACAACCTCCCTTGGCAATTTATTCCAGGGTTTCACCACCCTGACAGGCAGGAAGTTTTTCCTAATGCCCAACCTAAACCTCCCTTGCTGTAATTTAAGCCCATTGCTGCTTGTCCTGTCCTCAGGGGCCAAGGGGAACAATTTTTCTCCCTCCTCCTTGTGGCACCTTTTTAGATACCTGAAAACCGCTTTCATGTCCCCCCTCAGTCTTCTCCTTTCCAAACTAAACAAGCCCATTTTTTTCAGTCTTTCCTCATAGGTCATGTGTTTTATACCTTCAATGATTTTGTTGCTCTTCTCTGGACCCTCTCCAGTTTTTCCACATCTTTCCAGAAATGTGGTGCCCAGAACTGGACCACTTTTTGGGATGAAGTAGAAATGCCCAAAGCTTCTGGAAAAGAAAAACGGTCTGAATGCTGTTTTTGTTCTTGCAAAGAGGATTTCTGTCCAATAATGTAAATGAAAAGATTACGCCATGTCCCTGATTTCTTATCCAAATGGAAACTGACATGCAAAGGCTCAAGATACTGCTGGGCCATTGGGGAAACGAAATGCTTGACTTTGATCCTCCTCTAACTTTGCCGGAACTAAGTCCCACTTGAAATAGGTTGGAGAATTTGGGATCAAATTTCTAATTCACCTGACAATGTGTTTTAAGGTGTTGCAGCTAGAGAAAGGAGAGTTTTTCCCTCTCTCCTTTAACATTTTTCCAGCTGTTAATGGAATGGGATAACTCGGTGGTAGGTAGTGTGGTTGTAGCCACGCCAGTCTCAGGATGTTAGAGAGACCCAGTTTATGAGGTTACATCTGGATCAACTTCTGGTAGTGAGAGAAATAAATGTTTGAGCTGCAGAGAGCTCTTCTTCAGCAGAAGCTGGGCCAATAAAGTATAGCCTCTCCCGTGCTTTGGCTTGCTGATAACTCTGAATTGGCATGGCTGGGCCCAGGGATCATGGCTGTTTAGTCTGCCGATAACTGGAAAGGGGGGTGCCTTTCACTCACTTTTTTTGGAGGGGGGAGGAAGGAGTTGGGTGCAGAACGTTGTAGAGATTAATGAGCAGGTCTCTGGCCTGGGTTTTACAGGAGTCGGACTAGATCAGTGCTTCTCAACATACCTCCCCCGTTGGCCACGTATGCAGCTCTCTGTGTCATGTGGGTCGCATCCACACAATATATATACTACTTGCATGGCTGAAGGATGTCACATGGGCCGCAGCTGTGTGCTGATTGGCCTGCCAGCGGATGTCACATGGGCCGCAGCAGTGTGCTGATTGGCCTCCCAGCAGATGTCACATGGGCCGCAGCTGTGTGCTGATTGGCCTGCCAGCAGATGTCACATGGGCCGCAGCTGTGTGCTGATTGGCCTGCCAGTGGGATGCGGGTGCAGAACCCCTGGGCTAGATGGTCATTGTGGTCCCTTCTGGCCTGGGAATGGAGGTGAATTTCCACATGCTTTGAGAAGAACGGGAGGGTTGCCATGTGACTGCGCTGTGTGATGTACAAAGACCAGGTTGTATCTCCTGACTCTAGCATCTTTCTTATGCATTTTGCCCCTGGGCTAGCCCGAGTGAGCCCTTTGGGGCTCGTGTCCAAGCCAAGAACAGAGGCAGGAGCCTGGGATCCCCTAGTATGCTCCATAAGGATTAAAAAAGCCGTAGCTGTTTGTAGGTCTCCAAAGATGGAGGGTCGCTCTCGCTCATCTCCCAACAACTGGGGGAGGGGGAGGTGGTGTTGGTGGAGCAAGAAGCATGGCTCCTCTCCTAGGCCAGCTGCTCCAAAAGAGAGAAACATTTCGACTGACAATGCCTAATCGGCAGCCGGGAGGGAGGGTCCGTCCATCCGTGTCTGGCACTAGGCATGGTGGTTATTGCCTGGGAAAGCTGTCAGATACCTGAGGCTCTCTGCATTCATCCCTGGAACAAAAGCATGGGAGGATGGAATTTGTCAGCACTCAGTAGACGGCGATCATGCCCCCTCTGCTTGGGTTCAGCGCCCTGTGTCGCAGCTCAGAAGTGGCGGCCCGGGTGAGTCTTTTTCATTCCTCTGGGGAGGAATCTGGCCCATTTGCCCCAGGGGTTGCATTGCGTGGTGGCTCATGGCACCCTTGCTATGAAGAACTAGGGGTCACCAAATGAAATGAATAGGCAGCAGGTTTAAAACAAACAAAAGGACATTTTCCTTCACACAGTGCACAGTCAACCTGTGGAACTCCTTGCCGGAGGATGTAGTGAAGGCTAGGACTGTAACAGAGTTCAAAGAGAACTAGATAAATCCATGGAGGTTAGGTCCATCAGTGGCTATCAGCCAGGATGGGTAGGAATGGTGTCTCTAGCCTCTGTTTGTCAGAGGCTGGAAATGCATGATAGGGGAGGGTTCACTTAATGGTTCCCTGTTCTGTTCACTCCCCCTAGGGTGCCTGGCATTGGCCACTGCGGGCCGACAGGACACTGGGCGAGATGGCCCTTTGGTCTGTCCCTGTCTGGCTGTTCTCATGAATCTATAGCTCCTAACGTCTCTGACATGGGAGAGTGTATCCTTTCAAAATACCACGCTTCATCCACTAAAGGGATACAGACATGGGGTGGGTGCTGGGGTTTTCTGAGGCTGCCTGCCCCGGAAAGCCAGGAAAGGCCACGTGGTAGATGTTTCTGCGACTCAGAGACTTTTCCCACCACTGTGTGGAAGTTTATTAACTAGGGCATTGAAATATGGGTCAGCCCAAAAGCTGAACCTTGTGCTCAGCCCCTGTATCTGTCCCTCTCCCCCCTTTCTGCTCTTCTTGGTCACCTCCTGGCTGCTTTCTGAGTGAGGCTCTCACAAAGTATGGCGATGGAGGCCATATAGTATATATAGACAGGACTTTTCAGCTTAGAAAAGAGGAGACCACGAGGGGGATAGGATAGAGGTCTATAAAATCATGACGGGTGTGGAGAAAGTGAATAAGGAAAAGTTATTTACTTGTTTCCATAACATAAGGACTGAGCGTAGGGGGTTGTCACCAAATGAAATTAAGGAAGCAAGTTTAAAACAAACCAAAGGAAGTATTTCTTCATGCAGAGCACAGTCAACCTGTGGAACTCCTTGCCAGAGGATGCTGTGAAGATCAGGACTTTATCAGGGTTTATAAAAGAGCAAGATACATTCATGGAGGTTAGGTCCATCAGTGGCTATTAGCCAGGGTGGGTAGGAATGGTGTCCCTAGCCTCTGTCTGTCTGGAAATGGGTGACAAGAGAGGGATCACGTGATGATTACCCATTGTGTTCCCTCCCTCTGGGGCATCTGGTGCTGGCCACTGTCGGTAGACAGGATACTGGGCTAGATGGACCTTTGGTGTGACCCAGTACGGCTGTTCTTATGTTCTTATGATTCTCAACCCTGGCCCAATCAGCACACAGCTGCGGCCCATGTGACATCTGCAGGGCCATACAGGCAGTGTATAGACTGCGTGGCAGCAGCCTGGATAACATACAGAAAGCTGCCCACGCAGCCCACAGTGGTAACCAGCTTGAGAACGACTGACAGGTTGAGAACGATTAACGACTAGGCAGAGTTCATAGCCCGCGGGAGGAGGGGATGCACTGAAGCCTGCGTTGACTGTTATTGTGCTGGGCATGGCTTGTGCAATCAGTAGCCTCTGGTCTATAGCCAGGTGCTAGGATTCTGAATGTGGATCTGGTCTGGGGAGCGGCGATATTCTGCAAATCGGTCAGAAGACTTCATAACTGCACTCCTCTGCTGCTGAGAGACTGGCTTTCTGCTGCAGCGTGCCAGCCCCGAGGGTAAGAAAGGTAATTTTGATGGGCGAGTGGGTGGGGAAATCTGAGGGAGCTGTTGGTTAACATTTATAGCATTGAAAGGCCTCAGCTGGTTTGGGTCCCGTTGGTGCTTGTTGCTGGCCAAACACAGAAGGAGCAAAGTCCCTGCTCCGTGGGCCGAAAAGTCACGAGGTAAACGGTGGGATGAGATGATCCAACCGGCCAGGCCGGCGAGGCAGAGGCAATAAACCTAGTGTATTGTGAGTGCGACGGGTACTCGCTCCCTAGCAGTGCTCGCCACCTGATGCCTTGTCCGGCAGCAGTTGGAATAATAAATGATCCACGTTTGTGAAAGTAATTGGAAAACAGCAACACCCTGGAGAATAGCACCGGAAGCTCATTTCTGAGCGCCTGAGCTGAGCCGGCGCTTCCCTGCCTCAGCAATGGCCGACAGCATCGGTCATCGTTAAGATCGTTGAGCAAACCAATTTGTTCTCGCCGGCTGGCGTCTCTGCGTGTGAATTCTTCTGTCCCTTTGGACGGGAGCGCTGCAAGGGGTGACACGGATGAGTCTTTTTGCCGGAAGGCGGGAGAGCCGCAGGAAAGCAAACCGCAGTGGTGGGATGCCAACGGCCCCTTGGGGGCCCTCCGGCTCAGATGGTATTTTCCAACTTGCGGATTTCTCTCTCCCGCTGAGGTGCCTTTAAAGATGTACAGAGCACAAGATGCGCTCATTTTGGGAAACATCCGGGCCAGTGTGAGGCTGTTTCTTGGGGTCTGAGCAGAGCCAGTGCTCAGGATAGCAGGAAGCTGGGCCTCATCTGAGCCGGGCATCCCAGTAAGACTCTCTTGAGTGTCACTTCTCTGCTTCCTAGGTCTTCTGAGGAGACAACGCAGAGCAACGTTGACCACTTCCTACGTCCTCTGAGGGGACCACACAGAGCAGCTTTGACCGCTTCCTACGTCCTCTGAGGACACAACACAGAACAGAGTTGACCACTTCCTACATCCTCTGAGGGGACCACACAGAGCAGCGTTGACCACTTACTACATCCTCTGAGGGGACAACACAGAGCAGCATTGACCACTTCCTACGTCCTCTGAGGGGACAACACAGAACAGCGTTGACCACTTCCTACGTCCTTTGAGGGGACAACACAGAGCAGCGTTGACCACTTCCTACGTCCTTTGAGGACACAACACAGAGCAGCATTGACCACTTCCTACATCCTCTGCGGGGACCACACAGAGCAGCATTGACCACTTCCTACGTCTTCTGACGACACAACACAGAGCAGCATTGACCACTTCCTACATCCTCTGCGGGGACCACACAGAGCAGCATTGACCACTTCCTACGTCTTCTGACGACACAACACACAGCAGCATTGACCACTTCCTACGTCCTCTGAGGGGACCACACAGAGCAGCGTTGACCACTTCCTACATCCTCTGAGGGGACCACACAGAGCAGCATTGACCACTTCCTACATCCTCTGAGGACACAACACAGAGCAGCGTTGACCACTTCCTACATTCTCTGAGGGGACCACACAGAGCAGCGTTGACCACTTCCTACATCCTCTGAGGGGACCACACAGAGCAGCGTTGACCACTTCCTACATCCTCTGAGGGGACCACACAGAGCAGCGTTGACCACTTCCTACATCCTCTGAGGGGACCACACAGTGCAGCGTTGACCACTTCCTACATCCTCTGAGGGGACCACACAGAGCAGCATTGACCACTTCCTACATCCTCTGAGGGGACCACACAGAGCAGCGTTGACCACTTCCTACATCCTCTGAGGGGACCACACAGAGCAGCATTGACCACTTCCTACGTCCTCTGAGGGGACCACACAGAGCAGCATTGACCACTTCCTACGTCCTCTGAGGGGACCACACAGAACAGCGTTGACCACTTCCTACGTCCTCTGAGGGGACCACACAGAGCAGCGTTGACCACTTCCTACATCCTCTGAGGGGACCACAGAGAGCAGCGTTGACCACTTCCTACGTCCTCTGAGGGGACCACAGAGAGCAGCATTGACCACTTCCTATGTCCTCTGAGGGGACAACACAGAGCAGCATTGACCACTTCCTACATCCTCTGAGGGGACCACACAGAGCAGCATTGACCACTTCCCACATCCTCTGAGGGGACAACACAGAGCAGCACTGACCATTTCCTGAAAGTATACCTCCTTTATAACCCTGTATTCCTCATTTTACGAGGCATAAGGGATCTATCGGAAAAGGCGTTCTTTAGTGATAGATCAGCGTCTAGACTGCTGCTTTTCTCCGACAAAGCTCCGTGACGAAAAAAAGCGGCAGCCATTTTTATGCTAATGAAGCACGGGATATTTAAATCCCTGCTTCATTAGCAATTTTGACCTGCCTAATCTGTATCCCTCTGCCAGCAGAGGGGTGCAGTCTAGACATACCCCAAGTTACCTGAAGAATATCATGTGTTAAAGCTAGCATGCTTTTGTTATGCTTTCCACCACAGCTAGGGTGCATCTACACCGTGCCATAGCTCGAAATAAGGTAGGCAATTTGAGCTATGCAATAGCTCATTTAGAAAATAGCTTATGTTTAAATTTGGCACTGTCTACAAAACACTTATTTTGAAATACATTGCTATTCCGAACCGTCCCTTACTCCTTGTGGAATGAGGTTAGAAGGATGTCAAAATAACAGGCTTGCTCAAAAGACGCAGAATATAGTGGGAAATAGTGCTGCAGTGGAGACGTAGCTATAGGCCTTGAGCAGCCCTACGCTGGGACTGTCGGATTGAATTGCAGACGGCTTTGGGGTTCCCCAAAATGAGAGGCTCTTATGCTCACCATCACCCTCCTGCTCGCAGTGACCATTATCTAGCTCCACTGGTGCTTCCTAGAGTCACCAGCCCCCAGTGCTCAAAATTAGGAAGAGGGTTTAGAAATCACAAGCTTGGTTTGGAAAAAAAATCACAGGATTAAAAATGGAACCGAGAAACTGGCAGACGAGCAAGCACCAAATGCTCTAGATGATAGGTGCTGTCAACCACAGAACCTTCCAAAAGATTAAGCTTAATAAACAAAGTAAAAATCAGCATGGAAGCCGTGTAGTAAATGGTATAATTTTGTTTTCTCACAGCTTTACATTTCTATAATGTCTGCTAGTCTGCAAGAGCAACTGCCATTTTGCTAGGCAGAGTTGCTGCAGCATGTTAAAGAGATGACATGCACCGTGCTCTTTCATAGAGACTTCAGGTTAACTTTTTCTGAAGAAACAGTAAGTCATATTGAAATTAAATTATCATTCCTTGCTTATTAAAATATAACATGGACATTTGGAAAATCCCATGATGACCTTTTCCCTTGCCAGCTATAGAAAAAGGAAGAATGATGGAAATGACTATAACTAGAAGTTAAAAAAAATGTATGACATTGATAAGGGAAGCTAAAGATATTCATGAATAGCTTTGACAAACAGGGTTTAGGACAATAAGAAGGAATTTTTAATGTATCAAGAACTGAGTCAATTAGAAAAACTTCGATGAAACAGTTTTCAGTCAAAAAATGCAGTTCCATCAAAAGCCCTAATGAAAAAAGGGAAACGTTCTGAAGTATATTGGACATTATAATATACAATAAAGTCAAAATTGAAATGTTTTGATTAGTCTGAAACAATTATTTTCCTGAAATGTTCTTTCATGTCTTTTACATTTCTGAATTTTGTTTCAAATTGGAGTTTCCATTCTCAGCACAGCTCTAATCAGGAACAAAAAGAATCTAAAAAAGTATAAATCCATTACCAGATAGAAATATGAAAATGGTCAGTGTTAAAGAAAAGGAAAGAGTGTTTCGTATATATATCTTCTCTGTATCTGAACCTACCTAGAGGATTTATCAATGTCATATGATGATGAAATATTTTCTATTCCAATTTTAATTAATGATAGGTGTTTGTTTTACTAGTAGTAGTTCAGCTAGTAAAGCTAAAACAGTTTAAATTAACAAACAGTTTGAATAATTGCACCCATAGCCTTTTAAAATGTTAATCAAGGAGCTCTCTGCCTTGATGGTTTTAATAACGGGTTGAAAACTGATGAAATTCCAGAGGATTGGGTGAAAATCAAAGTTTAGTCAAATAGGATGAGCTATATATTTCTAGGTCAGTTAATCTGAAATCAATTCCAGGCAAAATAATGAAATGACTGTTACAAAACACTCAATAAAGGATTAGAGGGTGGAAATATTATTAATGCCAATTAGAATGGTTTCCTGAAAAATAAGTCCTATCAGATGTTATATAATTTTCTAAGAAGTTTACAAGTCTCGATGATAAAGCTGTGTTGATGTAATCGGCATAGACTTCTGTGAGATGTTTGACTAGAGCTGTTTTTCCCTCTCTACAGAAAATTTCGTTTTCCACCAAAACATTGAAAACTGAAATATTTAGATTCCAAAACGCTGCTGTGGAGCCTTCATGGTTGGACTACACTTCCCATAATGCACCACAGTCTCCTCTCTTCATAAAGGGAGGCAGAACATCATGGCAGTGAAATTGGATGGCCATGATGCTGCATGGGAGAGTCCATGGGGAGTCTGGCCTATAGAGAAAAGTGGGGACATGAGACCTTTGAACTACAACTCTTTTGAAGCCCTACAACTACATTTCCGAATACAAATATTTTGGTTTTCAGATGAAATATTTAAAATTTTGGTTCAAACTGATTTTTTTTTTGTTTTGGGCCATTTTCTTTTACAATGAAAAGCTGAAATTTTCAGCAACAAGGAGTTAGTTTGGTGGAAAAAAAATTAGTGGAAGCCTAATTTTCCATAGAAAAATAGGAGTGATGGCATTTTTTGACCAGCCGTTTAGTAACACATAGCATCCTGATTAAAAAAAAAAGAGCTGTTATATAAATTAATGGCCCATTGTGACGTAGTGGGGGTACTTGCTGGGCTGTGGTGACCCCTGCTGTCTGGAGCAAGACCCAGCAGGGGAAACCTCACTAGGCAGAGGTAAGGCCAAACATGTTGAGCCAGGGGCCAGACACCCCCCATGGAGAGGAACAAAGGAAGGTGGAATGCTGCCCTGACTGCGGGGGCAGGGCTGCAAGGGAATTTAGTTAGTTGGTTGGTGGCTGTCTGGGAGGATGGATGAGACAGCCTAGGGAGAGGAGCTGGAGTTTAGGGGCCCAGTCTCCCCCATCTCAAGGGGGCCTGAGGCATCCTAGCCCAGTTCCTGTAACCAGATTACATCTGTGCTGCGCTGTGCTGGAGGAGCAATAAACCACCCTCAATTCCACTGGCTGGTACAGTCTGTTTGTGCCATTTCGGGGTGCAGGAGACGGGGAACCCCCAACGCGCCGTCACACTGGTGTCAGAAGTGGGATGCACTGCACCCCGTGGATGAAGCTTCCAGCGGCAAGCGACAAGGCACAGTAGAAGCAAGAGCCCTGGAGCCAGGCGTGCTGGAGACAGAGCGAAGCGGTTCCTGGGAATCGTGGGGCGCTGCAGCACTAGACTGGTGAGTCTGCACCGAGGGGCCCAGCGGGCAGATGGCCTACGCCCGACTCTTGAAGGCAGAGCTGGTGGGGCTGTGCAGAGAGAGGGGCTTGCCTGTGCGGAAAGCAACCAAGGCCCAGCTGATTACCCAGCTGGAAGAGAATGACCAGCCACAGGGCCAGGATCTTGTCCCCAGGGGAAGCAGCCAGACCCCCCCTGAGAGTGTGTCAGGCTCAGAGAGGGGGAGGAGCGCTGGAACCCAACGGAGAGATGAGACAGCGTCTCCCGGGAGGCCTGCAAGCCGTAGCCCATCTAGGGCAGGGGTCAGCCCAGCAGAGCTGCGGCGGCTGGAGATCCAGCTGCGGATCAGGGAATTGGAAGTAGAGGACCGAGAGAAGGACTGCCAGGACCGAGAGAGGGAGCGCCAAGATCGAGAGAGGCAGCGGCAGCATGAGCTGGCCATGGCAGAGCGGAGAACCGGCGGGGCACCGGCTGCGCCAAGTGCGGATGGGCCCCAGGGTCCCAGGACTGCCAGACGCTTGGAGAGGCTCGTGGTGGCCCAATTGAAGGACATGGGTGACATAGACGGGTTCCTCAGTGCCTTTGAGAGGGCCTGTGGACTGCAACGGGTTCCCCCAGCTGACTGGCTGCAGGAGCTCATCCCCGCACTGAACCAGGAGGCGGCCGGAGTGCTCAGTCAGCTGGAGGACCTACAGCCAGGGGATTACAACCGAGTCAAGGAGGCCCTGCTGCACAAGTTCGGGCTGACCCCCGAGATGTACAGGAAGAAGTTCCGGGGGGTACAGAAAGGGCCACGGGAGACCTATGTGGACCTGGCCTCCCGCCTGGCGCAATACTGCCGCAAGTGGGTGTCTGGAGTCGGAGCCCAGACCGCAGAGGAGCTGCTCAAGCTGGTCATGATGGAGCAGTTCTATGAAGTGTGCCCACCCAAACTGAGGCTGTGGCTCAAGGACCGGAGACCAGAGAACCCCCAGGAGGCCGGGAGACTGGCGGATGAGTTCACGGAGAGCCGGTCCGGGTGTGAACGGGAGTCCCGGAGAGAGAGGGAACCGCGCAGAGACCGGATCTCGGCTGAGCGACGGAGGGAGTCAACTACGGGGCGAGACCAAGGAACAGGTCGTCTGCGCCCCAGAGAACCAGCCAGGGCCTGGACAGAGACAACCCAAAGCCCAACTTGCCATCGCTGTGGGCAAAAAGGCCACAAGAGGGCTCAGTGCACCAGGTCCCAGGACCGGGGACTTTCCAGGGTTAACTGGCTGGGGCGGGAGGAAGGGCAGGCTGCCCCAGAGGCAGGGGCTGGCAGGCAAACCTCAGCTCAGAGAGAGGGGAAGGATGCTCAGTGCACCTCCCCTGGGAGGTCTGATTCTCAGGAGGCGGATTTCTCCGTGTACCGGGTGGGGGCAGGACGGCCCCTGCGGAGCGAGTGCCTCATACCCCTGGAGGTGGATGGTAGGAAGGTGACGGGCTTCTGGGACACGGGGGCGGAGGTGACTCTGGCCCGATCCGACATAGTGGCCCCAGAGCGGATACTACCCCACGCACAGCTGACCCTGAAGGGCATAGACGGGTCCCCGTTTAAGGTGCCTGTAGCCAGGGTGCATCTGAAATGGGGGGCGAAGGAAGGCCTCAAGGAAGTGGGGGTGCACCCGCACTTGCCCACCGAGGTGCTGATGGGGAATGACCTAGAGGAGTGGCCCCATGAATCCCAGCGGGCTCTAGTCACTACCCGGAGCCAGAGCCAGCGGGGGGCTGACAACGTGGGTCCAGGGAAGGACTCCTGGCAGCGTCCTCAGGGTCCCATCCCAGTGGACACGGGGTCCAGCCAGGCTGGGACTCCGGACCTAGGCAGAGGTGGGGGACAGGTCCCAATCCCTGCCTCAGCAGCTGAATTCCAGGCTGAGGTGCAGGCAGACCCCTCCTTGCAGAGGCTGAGGGACCAGGCTGGCCTCCGTGCAGCTCGGCCCCGGGGGAGAGGTGGCCAGGAGAGATTCCTGCGGGAGCGTGGGCTCCTGTTCCGTGAGTGGCTCCCCCCCAGGAAGGCGAGGGCATGGGGGGGTCCAGCGGCAGCTGGTCGTCCCCCGAAAGTATCGCCTCAAGCTGCTGTATTTGGCCCACGATGTCCCCATTGGGGGCCACCGGGGGATCCGGAGCACCCGGCTGAAGCTGCTCCAGCACTTCTATTGGCCAGGAATCTTTACAGCCGTGCAGCGGTACTGCCGGTCCTGTGACTCCTGCCAGAGGGGCGGGAAGGCCCAAGACAGGAGGAAAGCGGCTTGGGGGTCTCTACCCCAGATAGACCCTCTGGGCTTGCTGAGAGAGTTATGGGAGGGGAAGACCTCCCTGGATGGAGCATCGGGGGTGGAAGCCGCCCTGGTTGTCCAGAGAAGGCTCACTGGGCTCATGGCCCCGGCCCGAGAGACCCTGGCCAGAGATCAAGGCCAGCGGAAGGGTGGGTGTGACCCCCGAGGACAGGCCTGCGCCAGTCGCCCTGGAGCGGGGCGGCGAGTGGACAGAGGGAAGCCAGCTCATGTGGGGCCTTGCCACGGCCGGCCCGAGTCAAGGGGAGCACCCATGTCCCCAGGGCGGGTTCCCACGCAGAGGACCCGAACTTCCCTAGGTCACGAGCGGAGTGACCCTGCTCAGTTCGCTCTCGGAGGGGGGAGAACTGTGACGTAGTGGGGGTACTTGCTGGGCTGTGGTGACCCCTGCTGTCTGGAGCAAGACCCAGCAGGGGAAACCTCACTAGGCAGAGGTAAGGCCAAACATGTTGAGCCAGGGGCCAGACACCCCCCATGGAGAGGAACAAAGGAAGGTGGAATGCTGCCCTGACTGCGGGGGCAGGGCTGCAAGGGAATTTAGTTAGTTGGTTGGTGGCTGTCTGGGAGGATGGATGAGACAGCCTAGGGAGAGGAGCTGGAGTTTAGGGGCCCAGTCTCCCCCATCTCAAGGGGGCCTGAGGCATCCTAGCCCAGTTCCTGTAACCAGATTACATCTGTGCTGCGCTGTGCTGGAGGAGCAATAAACCACCCTCAATTCCACTGGCTGGTACAGTCTGTTTGTGCCATTTCGGGGTGCAGGAGACGGGGAACCCCCAACGCGCCGTCACACCCATATGAAATAGACTGAAAACTATCTGACTCATCTCGAAACAGAATAGTGAAGGGGGAGTGTTTCTAGTGGAACCCCTCTAGTTCTTGATGTAACGCTTCAATATTTTTATCAATGACATAAAAGACAATACAGACTCCTGGCTTCTAACATTTGTAGACATAGTAATGATGAGGACAAATCACCGATACAGAGCAACCCAGATTGCTTGGCAATCCGGACATGATCAAACAACATACGCTTGAATTTCGTCATATGGCAGATCGAAGGTTTTGGAACAAAGAAGAATGGACATATTTACAGGACGGGGAATAAGATCTTGGAAAGCAGGGAATCTGAAAATGCTTTAGGGATCAATGTAAATAGTCCATTTAATATGTGTTCACCATTATAATACTGTGGCAAAAAATAGCATATTATTTGCATGTTTAAACAGAAAATTCTGAGTAGGACCAAGGAGGCCACATACAGCGTTGGTGAGACCACGACTTTGTCCAGTTCTGGTGTCCACATGTTCAGATGAATATCGAGACACTGAAGAACGCGCACAAAAAAGCCACCTGAGGCCTAGAAAACAAACCTTCCAGTGGGAAACGTAATCTCAATACGTTGAGCTCCTTAGCAAAGAGATGCTTAAGAGCTGAAGTGGTGGTGGCCCATCAATACCGACACGGGGAGAAGACACCTGCGACTAGAGGGATCTTTGCTCTCGTAGGTTCTCGGAATAAGTAGAACGCAAGCGGTGGCTCGTGGCTCCTGCGTGTGACCACCACGCAGCTTGGAGTCCTTGTCTGAAGTTAAAACTCGGGCCAGCAGTGATGGGTTGATACATCCCACCAGTTTCTTCTCGGGGTTTCACCCTCCTCGTGAGATACTCAGAGAAATGGCAGCTCAGCTAATAAAAGACTGACAACCAAAGCCATTTCCTCGGTGTGGGGTTACACTGGGCGTCTTGCTTACGATGATAAAAGCAGAGAGACTCTGCTCTCTCCATGTGATCTATGGGGGTATGTCTACACCGCGGCGTTATTTTGGAGTAACGGCCGTTGTTCTGAAATAACATAGAGCACAAATACACTACTCGCCTTTACTTCAAAATAATGTTGAGCTGGAGGTCTTCTGACTCCGACTCATGGTAGCCCTCATTTCACAAGGCATAAGGGAAGTCGAAGGAAGAATGTTCAGACAGTGCTGAAAGCCAAATTAAGCTATTTTGACCTCCGCCACGCAATTGACGTTGCTGACGTGGCGCCGCTGAATTCGACTTTAGCCCTGCAGTGTACATGTGCCCTTGGCAACTTCCTGGATTGAGCAAAGTGACTTTGCCTCCAGGTGATTTAAGGACCTTTCCTTAGTGTGAAAAAAAACAGCCCAGAAATAATGAGGCTGTGGTAGCTAAGCACACCAATGAATTCACGGGAAGTTTCTTCCGTCCTTTCTCTCCAGTTCTTCCTTTTGTCTTTCCCCCTCTTTTACGTTTCTCTTTTCCTCCCTTTCTGTCTCTCTTTTCTTCTTGGCGTCTCTTCTCTCTGTTCTTTCTTACCTGAGTCAGCCTCTCTTGCCACAAATCAAACCCATTAGGAGCCCCGGAGATACCCTTGCCAATGGCCTCTCTTTGTGAACTGGCTGGCATTTTTTTTAAATCTGCAGTGTTCCACAGTATAGGGCCATTGATTTAATAGTCCACCATGAATTTTATTGCCTGTCAAACAACAGCACAATTATTTTGAGTTCTGTTGAGGAAAAGCTTGACACTCCAGCTTCGAGTCCATCCCACTTTCACCAGAGGGATCCCGTTGCCAGAGGACGCTTGGCTATCACCTCGTTGGCATGATATTTCTAGAGTTTGTGTTAATTCGACGTCACGGTGCTGGAACTCATTAGCGACCAGTCTGCTGTAGCAATACCCATCAAGACCCATAACTTATGGAGATTCCCAGCTGTTTGAATCTGGCCCTGGTAAAAATAACTCATAGCTCCAACGGTTCATTGGCCTATGAGTCATTTTTGCTATCAGTTCTGTGTCTGCAGCCCTGATCCTGCAGGGTGCTCAGAACCCTGGGCACCCGTCGCATCTTCCACCCCAGCTGGTATCCGAACTGCACAGGCTTGTGCTGGCAAAATTGGGCCGCACAAGAAACAGCGGGTTTTCCACATACGCTTCCCAGCAATGTACAAACAGCTGCGTTCAGCCCATGTCAACACACCGCAGAGCCTTGCTTAGTACACCATGTGGGTTGTGTCTTCATCTGAAAAGCCAATCAGATCAAAGCATGCTTTCCCTATTGCTTGACAGTACTTTGCTGAATGACTGTTGTTTGCACCACCCGATTGGCGGTGCTAGGCACTGTACGTACACATAGAAACATAGATTCATAGACTCATAGGACTGGCTATAAAAGAAGCTTTGCCAGCAGTTGGGGACATGCGTGTAGCTGAGAGGACGGAGGAGGGCACCTCTGGGAGTAGGAGGAAAGGAAACAACTGAACACTAGGAGGATGAACTGGAGAGAAGGAAGGGGCTGGAGAAGGCGTGGGGAAGTAGCCCAGGGGGCTTGGAGCTGTATTCTAGCAGGTGTCCGGGATTCATACAGGCAGCTAGTATCACACGATCCTGGGCGGGGACCCAGAGTAGAGGGTGGGCCTGAGTTCCCCCCAACACCCACCTCTCCATTTCTACTTGAGGAAAAGGACGGGGGAGTTTATTCCCCGTTTTACCATACAGTGGCCAAAGATGAAAAGAGCTCAACAAATGGCAAACTAAAGCCGTGGGCGTGGTACCTAAAACTGTGGGTTGTTGGGAGCCTGCGAGGCAAGCAAAATCCACCAGGAAGTGCAGGCCGCACCGAGTTTTCATAGGAGCTTTGTCACAATACGGAAACAATACTAACGGCATTTTCTCCAATTTCTCCTGCCATTAACATCGGCATTTCCACAGCAAAATCTACATTTGGGACACGTCCAGCCCTCTTCATTAGCTGCATTAACACGGGTCCTACAATTGAAGGGTCCTTCTTCTGCTGTTATCTAGATCTCTTGGTTTCTGTTATTTCCACTCCCATTCATCTGATGACGTGGGTTTTGCCAAGGGAAGCTCACGATTCTCGAGATTTTGTTTGTCTCTAAGGTGCCCCCAAACCCCTTGTTTTTAATACTAAATGCAGTTCATGAGAATTCTCTTTGTTGAACTGGCATTAAGGCCGAAGAAGAAATTGATACCGTAACTTAAAGAAAGGGGCCAAAAATTGTAGTTCAACCCCCCCCAAATAGAATATTATTGGAAATTCCAAAGTAAGATTCAACTTTAAAACAGATGTAGTTAAGCTTCTCTAAGTAGCTTAACTCTGCCTTCAAGGACCCCTCCAAGCAGAATCTTCATTCAGGCAAGAAATCTAACCAAAGGACGTTAAAGAGGAAATAACTCATATGCAAATATGTTGCTCTTGTCAGCTGTGCCCAACTTGTCAGCTGTGACTAGAGGTGGCTCACGTGTCAGCTGTGACTCAATCTAGTTGGCATCTGGGGGATCAGGTGCTTAGTAACTGATTGGTGATATTATTTAACGAAGTGCTTCATAGGAAGTTACCTCTTTGAGGAAATAGCCGCCTGGAAAGCAAGCAGTGGCTATGATTTCAAATGTCCACGAAGACTCCATGCTTTTTTAAGTCCCTAGGCACTAAATTTACAGCTGATAAAAGAAAACACTTTTTTCCCCCACGTAGAATATGAGAATCGTAGAACTGGTAGGGATCTCGGGAAGCGATCAAGTCCAGTCCCCTCCGTACTATCAAGACCATCCCTGACAGGTGTTTGTCTAACCTGTTCTTTAAAAAATCTCCGATGGAGATTCCACCACCTCCTGGTTAATTTATTTCAGTGCTTACTGACCCTTATCGTTGGGAAGTTTCTCTGAATGTCTAACGGACTCTCCCTTGCTGCAATTTAAGCCCATTTCCTTTTGTTCTGTCCTCTGTAGTTAATTAGAACAATTTATCATCCTCTTCTTTACAACAACCTCTACATACTGGAAGAATGCTACCATGTGCCCCTTCAGTCGTCTCTTCTCCAAACTAAAAAGACCCAGTTTTTTTCAGTCTTTCCACAGAGGTCTTGTTTTCAAGATCTTTTACCATTTTTGCAGCTCTCTTCTGGACATCCTTCAATTTGTCCAGATCTTTCCTTCGGTGTGGTGCCCAGAACTGGACACAATATTCCAGCTGAGGGCTTATCATTGCTGCCTAATACTGCCTGTGTCTTGTTACAACTTGCTTTCTACTACATCTCAGAATGAAGTTTGCTTTCTTTGAAACAGAACGATATCATGGACTTTAGATGTAGTTTGTGATCTACTGTACTCTTTCCTAGACAGTCATTTCCTGTTTTGTATGCATGTACTTGATTATTCCTTCCTAAGTGGAATGTCCTTATTGAATTTCTTCCTATTTGTTTCAGAGCTTTTCTCCGGTTTGTCAAGATCATTTTGAATTCTAATCCTGACCCCCAAAGTGCTTGCAATCCCTCCCAGTGCGGGATTGTCTGCAAAGTTTATAAGAGTACTTTATGCCATTACCCAAATAACTTCTGAAAGATACTAGAAGACTTACCTGGTGTTGCTTGGGTCCTTCAGGGCATGGAGCTGGTGTGTGTGGGGTGTAGGAGGCAAGGTAGGGGGCTGGGAGGTGGGAGGGTCCCAGGGCAAGGTATGTGGGAGGCTCTGGGCAGGCAGGGTGCAACATTCAGGGCAAAGTGTGTGGGGGGGGGGGAGTCTTGAGACAGCATCCATGCACATCTTGGCTAACAGCCATTGATGGACCTATCTCCTCTGACTTTATCTAGTTCTTTTTTTAATCCAGCTACAGTCGTGGCTTTCACAACATCCTCTGGCAAGGAGTTCCACAGGTTGACTGTGCGCTGAGTGAAGAAAAACATCCTTTTGTTTGTTTTAAACCTGTTTAAAATTCTTGTGTTATGGGAAGGAGTAAATAACACTTCTGTATACACTTTGTCTACACCAGTCATGATTTTATGGGCCACGGTCATATCCTGCCTTAACCGACCCTTTTTCAAGCAAAAAAGTCCCCGTTGTATGAATTTGTCCTTGTAATGAAGTTGTTCCATATCCCTGCTCATTTTTGTTGCCCTTTTCTGTACCTTTTCCAATTATATCCTTTTTGAGATGGGTGCAACCACATACTCACACAGTATTCAATATGTGAGTGTACCATGAGTGCATATCGAGGTAATATTAACTAGATGTCGCATTATAAAGCCAGTCTCCCTTGCCTTTAACACCTCATATTTACAGCAAAAGCTAAGTATGGGACACTTCCATGCCACTTAATTAGCCTCATTAGCATTGGTCCTACAATTGACGGGTATTTTTTCCCCTTCCTTTCCCTGTTACAAAATACAGATTGAATCTCTCTAGTACAGAATTCTCTGATCTGGAAATATCCGTGATCTGGAATGATTTTAGTTACCTGGATGTCCATTTATCTTGGATGTGGCCAAGTTTCCCGTGGTCCCATAAAGTTGTTTACTGAGCTGCTAGGGGACATTTAGGGAGTAAATTAGAGCTAACTAACAGCACAGAACACCAAGAGCCAGGAATGGTGGCTGTAAACAGTGGAAGTGCTGGTCATGCTGCTAGACAATACTGAACTCCCATGGTCTGGAAAATTGTTTCATTCAGAACTGGTCAGGTTCCGAGGGCGCCAGACTAGAGAGGTCTTACCTGTACTTGGTTTTGGTTATGTCTCTCCAGCCATCTGAAGAAGTGGGTTTTGCCCATGAAAGCTCATGATACTATCTATATTTTGTTAGTCTTTAACGCCCCAGAACTTCTCGTTATCTAGGTATGTTGTACAGGAAGCAGGTGAAGAAACCCTCCTCTCTTTCCCCATGGCTGTTTGCTTTCTACAGGTGGGCATTGCTTGATTTTGGGGCTGTTCCAGAACTTGAGGAAGCAGTAATATGAAGAGAAACCTCAGGAGATTAGTCCAGCCTGGAAGTTCTGGAGTGGGGCTCACAGCCAGATGTCAGCCTAAGGGGCACTCCGCTTGAGTTCATAGAATCATAGAACTGGAAGAGACATCAGAAGGTCATCAAGTCCAGCCCCCTGCTCTAGGCAGGACCAATCCCAACTAAATCAACCCAGCCAGGGCTTTGTGAAACCGAGACTTAAACACCTCTAGGGATGGAGACTCCACTACCTCCCTAGGTAACCCATTCCAGTGCTTCACCACCCCCTAGTGAAATAGTTTTTCCTAATATCCAACCTGGACCTCTCCCACCACAACTTGAGACCATTGCTCCTTGTTCTGCCATCTGTCACTACTGAGAACAGCCTCTCTCCATCCTCTTTGGAACCCCCCTTCAGGAAGTTGAAGGCTGCTCTCAAATCCCCATTACTCTTCACTCCTGGGGTGTGTCTAGACTACATGCCTCCATCGACAGAGGCATGTAGATTAGACAGATCGGCAGAGGGAAATGAAGCCGCGATTAAAATAATCGCGGCTTCATTTAAATTTAAATGGCTGCCCCGCTCTGCCGATCAGCTGTTTGTCGGCAGATCGGGGCAGTCTGGACGTGCCGCGTCGACAAAGAAGCCTTTCTTGATCGGCACAGGTATGCCTTGTGAAACCAGGTTTACCTGTGCCGATCAAGAAAGGCTTCTTTGTCGACGCGGCGCGTCCAGACTGCCCCAATCTGCCGACAAACAGCTGATTGGCAGAGCGGGGCAGCCATTTAAATTTAAATGAAGCCGCGATTATTTTAATCGCGGCTTCATTTCCCTCTGCCGATCTGTCTAATCTACATGCCTCTGTCGACAGAGGCATGTAGTCTAGACACACCCCTGCAGACTAAACAGTCCCAAATCCCTCAGCCTCTCCTTGTAGGTCATGTGCTCCAGCCCCTAATCATTTTGGTCGCCCTCTGCTGGACCCTCTCCAATGCATCCACTTTTTGTAGTGGGGGGCCCAGAACTGGACACAATACTCCAGATGTGGCCTCACCAGAGCCGAGTCATGATGGTAACTTTTGCCCATCGTGGTTGTGGAGGTTTGATGCTGTGGCCTTTTCCCTGCCACACGGAGGGTTAAACCATTTTCTCTCGTTTTCTCTCCTGGCTGGTCTGGGGTGTCCTTTCCTTCAAGAAGACAATCCAGGTGCCTGGTGTCTTTGGGGAGGAAGGAGTGGTTGAGTTGGTCAGGTTGTGATTCTAGGGGAAGGCGGGTTGGGTTTGAGGAGAAGCTAGATTAGAGAAGTATTTCGGCTGGGTTCTGCACCTACTGGTTGTGATCAGATCCAAGCAGGATCACGACCGCTCCTTTTTTCATTATGGCTCCATGACAGGCAATGTCTGGAGGACTGTTCTGTGCTTACATGGGCTCACACTCCAGAAAAAGCTGGGTACCACAAACTTTGGGCATACTTTATGCTTTCTTCTCTGGGACACTTAACCCTGGTCTATACTAGGGCGTTATTTCAAAATAACCCCCCTTAGGTCGATTTATACGCGGCGCATCCACATTACCAAGCTGCTTAATTCGAAATCCGTATCCCGCTTTTGATCAGGAATAATGCTAATTCAGAGACAATTATTTCAAAATAGCGGTAGCATGGATGTGCTGGTGCCGTTATTTCAAAATAACGACTCCCCAGAGTAATTGGAACTAAGTTCTCCCCAGTGCTTCCTGGAGCTGTAAGTCTGAGGTAGTGTGTCCACATTAATGGAGCCAGAGCTGGACTGATTTTGAGGCTTCTCTGTAGTGTGGACACTCTAGTTCGATTTTGTTAAATCGGGAGTTATTAAGTCGAATTTAGTAATTTTGAAATATTTTCCTAGTGTAGTCACGGCCTTATATGGGCTGGATCAGCTTATTCCTACAATTTGCTCATTCCACGTGCAGATGAGGGGACCATCCAGTGATCCTGTCATGTTAGGTAGAGATGATGTTACACGTATGTAGGTCGTAGGAAACTGAAAAGAAGCAGCAAAGAGCCCTGAAGAGAGGCTGCCATGTTTGATGGCTTCCAATCTGCAATATAAGTTTGTTTCAGGAAATGGGCAAAACTTTTGCATTTGCTTAATCTGATCCGTCCATTGGAAATGTTCCAGCAATTGTCAGTGCATTTAAGTACCTATCAAAGCCAGGGTATACACCCTGCAATAAATGTTGCAGGTATTCCCTCCAGTTTCTAATGGTATTTGTTTTGGCTGCAGTCACACCTCTTTTCTTTTCATCATCCCCTCATTTTTGGATAATTAAGTTTTAAACGCACAAAATGTCACAGCATGGACGTCCCAGGCCCACCGAGACAGAATTTAAAAGCTGATCATGAGGGCGACGCCAGTCTAATGAGGAAACAGGATTCACTGTGATCCATTACAGGTGAGGAAAAGCGTTCAATTCTATAGACCAAACGAATGAGTAAATGACGTTCAGGAGAAATGGTCCTGAGTCATTTTGAAGAAATAATTCATTTGAGCAAACACAATGATCTGATTGCGATGGAGACTTGATCCAGCAGCTACTGAAATCAATGTGTCTTCTTCCACTGACTCCGCTGGGAATTGGAAAAAGAGGTGAAATGTACCATTAGGTAAGTAATCTAGCTATAAACCTACATAGATACGTGTTAAGCTAAATATATTGAGATCTTTGAGCCTGTCATTTGAAGATATGTTTTCTACTCATTTAATCATTCTCCTGGATCTTCTTTGAACCTTCTCCAGTTCTTCACCATCCTTCGGGAGCTGTGGACACTAGAGGTGGATGCAGGATTCCAGCAACCGTCAGACCCGTGTCAAGTACAGAGACAAAATAACGTCTCTGCTCCTCCTTGCCATCCCCGTTTGTGCAACCAAGGATTGCAACTGTGCTTTCAGCCGCAGTGTTGGCCATGGGAGCTCACGTTCAGTTGATTATTTGCCTGCACCTCCAATGCTTCCAGCCCCCTGCCTTGAAGGACCCGGATCTCTGGCAATGGATCTGAAGCCAAACTAAGTCTTTTTTTACAGTCATTGTTTCCCCCTTCCTGTAAGTATGGCCTGTTTGCTCTGTGCTTAGATGGATATATTTACATCTAGCTGTATTCAAGTGTATATTGTTTGTGTCCCATTTTCCAAGCCATCCAGATCGTTCTATACCAGCGCTGTGTCTGCCGCATTCGTTTCCCCTTCCTCCAATTTTTGTGCCAACTTTATCAGAGATGTCTTTATGTTTTCTTCTGGGTCTCTGATAAAAATAAGAACATAAAAAAGGCAAGACTGGGTCAGACCAAAGATCCATCCAGCCCCATACCCTGTCTGCCGACAGCAGCCAATACCAGATGCCCCAGAGGGAGAGAATACAACAGGTAATCCTCCTGTGATCCCTCCCCTGTCACACACCTCCAGAGAAACAGAGGCTAGGGACACCATTCATGGACCCAACCTCCATAAATCTATCTAGCTCTTTTTTGAACCCTGGTGAAGTCCTGGCCTTCACATCCTCTGGCAAGGAGTTCCACAAGTTGATTGTGCTTCCTTTGGTAAATCTTGATTAGGGCGGTGATAGACATTGAAAATACTTGTGAAATGGGGTTATTTCAAGTCTCACTCTGCTGCCGGCATCTAAGATATTTTGGGCACATGCGAGTGGCTGAAGCGAGTGGATTTTGGGAAGGTACAATGCTCCCGGCGTTGTCCACATTTCCAAAAAAGAGCAGATTTTAAAAGTTTTTTTTTTCCTGAAAAAGTACAGACTGCTTTTAAAAAATTGCAAAGAAAATGTCATTTTCCTTTACAGAGCTTTTGGGTTACATTTAGAGGCTGACCGCAATCAATAAAGTATAAAACAGAGATTTTAGCCGACCTTTATCGGACAACTTCAAAGGTCCAGATCCTTAAAGGTATTTAGGTGTCTCCTGTTAGTTTAGCCGTGGATTCGTTAGCCATGTTTTTCCATCACTATTTACAAACACAAACTCCCAGACAGAGCCTCCTGCCCCATTGTTCCTTCATTGAACAACTTCGTTGACTCATGCATGAATCCCAGGGTTTCTCCCGTTCTCGTTTACTGGATTCACTTTTCCTCTTTCAACTTGAAAGGCCACGTTTGTTGTTGCTCAGAAATGGGAAGAGCTGAGCTGAAACCCTCTCCCCTCAAATGGCTCCTATTCGTGCAGAGCCTTTTAACTTTTAACTTTTAACATACCAAAGTATTGAGCTTGTCTTAAAAAAGGAATTTCTTGGGACTATAGAATCCTAGAATCTTAGGACTGGAAGGGACCTGGAAAGGGCATCAGGTCCAGTCTCCTACCTCATGGCAGGACCAAGACCCATCTAGATCATTCCTGATAGATGTCTAGGGCTACGTCTACATTGGCAAGATTTTGCGCAAATACTCTTTAACGCAAGAGTTTTTGTGTTAAAGTATTTGCGCAAGAGAGCGTCCACACTGGCATGTGCCTTTGCGCAAGAGATGTGCTTTTGCGCAAGAGCATCCGTGCCAGTATAGACACTCTCTGTGCAAGAAAGATCCAATGGACATTTTAGCCATCAGGCTTTCTTGCGCAAGAAATTCATGTTGCCCATCTACACTGGCCTCTTGCGCAAGAACAGTTGCACAAGAGGGCTTATTCCTGAGCGGGAGCATCATAGTTCTTGTGCAAGAAGCACTGATTTCATACATTAGAACGGCAGTGTTCTTGCACAAGAACTCCCCGCCAGTGTAGACAGGCAGCATGTTTTTGCGCCAAAGCAGTTTGCGCCAATGTAGATACAGCCTAGATGTTTATCTAACCTGCCTGCTACAGGCTTAGCGGAGACCCACCTGGCTTTTAAAT